>NC_056735.1:366734346-367034346 GCF_019279795.1 Protopterus annectens
GAGGGGCAAAAACTGCAAAAGGCAAAAAAAAAAAAAATTTTAACCCCCCAAATGTGATGACTGCAACAGTGAAACAGGATCATCATCTGCTTCAGGCACCACACAGCAAGAAAGACTGATGCAATGGCATCGGCAGCATGATTTATACCCCTGACTACCTGATGTCATGGAAGATGAGACAGCAACCGAAGCAGGACCCAAGACTCTGATAATAGGCCGACTGAGGGCATCTGCAAGCAGATAATCTAATGTAATGACTGCAACAGTGAAACAAGAGGAACATCTGGTTCCCCCTTGACACTGACGGAAGTCATTTTCTGGATAAGCTCAGAGGATGTGCCAGTCGTTGGCTGTGCAACAGCTTCCTCAAGGGATGTTGTTGCAGTCGACGAATTTGCCGAGCGCGCCTCACCCCCTAGATCGTCAGGTGGCAGTGCGTCGGTAAGCAGAGCGGCAGGCGAGGAAGGTCTAGGAAACTTGGCCTTCTTGCGCGGCTTGGGTGCGGCCTCCAATGCAGGATAACGTTTAAGGCTCTGGTTTTCAAGGTAGAGGTTTAAAGCAGCCATATGGCTAAGCAGGGTCTTAGGCACAAAAGACTCACAAATTGCGCAGGAGGAGTAATTGTGTTCCCGGCCTAAGCAAAAAACACACCTACCATGGGCGTCTTTATGGGGTATCTGGCGCCCGCATTGGCGCTTTCCTTTTTTACCTGACATCAGCTAAAGGTTACAACAACCAAGCCTAAGCAATAACAATCGGCAAAAATAAGAAAATTAGAAACCCAACGGGTTACTTATCGTTAAGATGCGACATCTGTGAAGGAGCGCTCGTATGATGCGAAGGTCATCTGCAGCTGAAAAGTTCTGAGGATTGCGCACAAAAACGTCACATTTATGGCACCTGGTTTATGGCCTACGTGCGACGTCCCATGCAAACTGCAACAGCCAAGCTGAAGCTTTTGTATAGGAGCCAATGTACGAGTCGCCTGGGAGCAGAAAATCCCACTAATAGAATACTGCAACACAGAAACAGATAGACATCTTGAAAGTCCAGCAGATAAAAGACCAGCAGGAGTAGATGCCATTGATGTCAGGCATGTGGTTTTCATAGGCCCCCAGTGCAGGGTATAGGGTACCAGGACACTAAGGATATGCTGTACTGGGTAAGAGAAAAGAAGGGGGTTTTGTTGAGTGGGAAGGAATACTGCAACATGGAAGAGAAGAACATAGTACAGTTGTGTACACTTACCATAAATGTAGATGTTCGAGTGCATTCACTGTTGCAGTCATAACATTTGGGTTATCTGCCTGCAGGTAGCCCTCAGCTGGCCTAATACCAGAGTGTTCGAATTTCTGCGTCGGATGTTGTCGCTTCTTCCATGACATCAGATCGTCATTGGTATAAAACATGCAACCGACGCCATTACATCAGTTTTTCTTGCCCCAGGTGTTAAGTCCCCCCACAACAGGAAGCAATTATATGGTATGGTACACCCCCATCAAAAAGCAAATACACATGAAAAAAAAAATATTTTACACACACACACACACACACATTATATATATATATATATATATATATATATATATATATATATATATACACACACACACACAGACACACACACATATACACACATATATATGTGTGTGTATATATATATATATATATATATATATATATATATATATATATATATATATATATATATATATATATATATATATATATATATATATATATTTACATATATATATATCTATATATATATCTATATATATATATATATCTATATATATATATCTATATATATATATCTATATATACACACGCACACACATACACCAAACAAGAAGGGCTGGAGGAAGGGTAACCAGGACTGCAACAGTGAATATACTCGAACATCTCCATTTATGGTAAGTGTACACAACTGTACTATGTTCTTCATGTTTCACTGTTGCAGTCATCACATTTGGGTTGATTCCCAAAGCTAAGGAAGAGAGAAGGTAGTTAAAGAGCATTAGGGCCGGCTATTAAGCCCTCCAAGACTGCTGTGGCAAATCCAGCTCTGGATTTAGAAAAGATAGGCAGGTGGTAATGCTTGGTGAAGGTATGTACAGAGCTCCAGGCAGCAGCTTCCAGGATGTCCCTGGTACGGACTCCTCTGAGAAATGCAGTAGAGGTAGATGCAGCCCTGGTGGAATGCGATCTTATCCCCTGTGGGGTAGGTTTTCCATGGTGCTTGTAGCAGAAATTAATGTAATGGGCTACCATTTGGAAATGGTTTGCTTTGAAATGGCCTTCTCCTCTGCCCCTGTAGGAAAGCCAACTAGCAGCTGGTCAGATTTTCTGAGAGGCTTATTCCTGTCCAAATAGAATCTAAGTTGTCTGTGCACATCCAGACAGTGGAGTATCCGTTCCTCTTTGTTTTGTGGATTAGGGAAAAAGGTAGGCAAATAAATGGACTGGTTTAGGGCCACACTAGACACCACCTTGGGTATAAAAAAAGGATTAGTCCTGAGGGAAACCCTGTCCGCATGGAAGATAAAAAGAAGTTATGTCTTACCATAATGTTCCATGTGTACTGTTGATCCTCGTTCAGTCATTACGCATGGGTATCTGCTCCGACCTCGGAATCGAGCCAGCCATTTTCCAAGCTCGGGTCAGCTTCAAACTCTCGAGCTAATCTCTTACCCACAATCCCCCTCTCCCTGTTACCTCAGACTGAGTTTGCAAGTCAAAGAAGGTAGAGGCTACCTCTGGTCAAATAACCTAAGAGAACCGGATGGTGAGATCCACTTGAAACCACAGGAGGGGGAACGAGGGAGGGTCGTAATGACTGAACGAGGATCAACAATACAGATGGAACGTTATGGTAAGACATAATTTATCTGATATTGTTAATCCTCGTTCATTCCTTACGCATGGGACAGAGTCCCCAGCTACCTCTATTCCTGGGAAGCTCTCATGGAAGGACATTCCTGAGCACCATAGAACCGAAAAATGCTCTTCCCCTGGAGGCCAAATCCAATTTGTAATGAGTGATGAAGGTATGAGGCGTAGCTCAAGTTGCAGCTGCACAGATGCCATGTAAAGAAGCTCTGGCATGGAAGGCAGCAGAAGTTGCCACCGACCTTGTTGAATGAGCTTTTATGGTAGTAGGCAATGAGATATTATGTTGTGTATAAATGAAGGTCACACAGTCCTTCAACCATCTAGCTAATGTGACCTTAGCAACAGCAGATCCTAATCTAGGTCCAGAAAAAGGCCAAAAATAACTGGTCAGATTTACGAAAGGACCTAGTCCAGTTTAAGTAAAAATGGATTTGCCTGTGGATATCTAGGGTATATAGGCAATAATCTCCTCTGTTTGAATGATTGGCAAAGAAATCTGGCAATTTAATGGTTTGATTAATAGACATTTCAGAGATCACTTTTGGCAAAAATGATGCATTAGTTCTCAGAGACACTATCTCTATGAAAATCAAGTATGGACTCTTGATACATAAAGCTTGAAGCTGAGAAATCCGTCTGGCAGAAGTAATGGCGACCAAAAAATAGAAGTTATGTTCTTACCATAACATTCCATGTTAGTTGTCTTCTTCTCGCCTTCTTCTTGCTGGATGGGTTCGGAGCCGACCTCGGCTCCGACTCGGCCACTCTAAAAGCTCGAGAGTTGGTTCCACCGGCTCGAGGCTCCCCTTATATCCCACAATGCTAGGCGAGAGTTACCTCAGATCTCGTTTGTAAGCTAAACCCAGCTTATACAGTAACAGTATAACTATAAACAGAGTCCACCTCTAACAACAGGAAGAAAGAAGGGTGACTTACATCCTGACCCAGAAAATATGCCCAACAGCATATGTCTTAAGAAAGAGGTGGTAGAAAGAGAGGTCACGATCACAACTCCTCTAGGTCTGTCCAGGCCAGGGGGAAGGAGGGTGGGACACGAGAAGAAGACAACTAACATGGAACGTTATGGTAAGAACATAACTTCTATATGTTAAGTTGTCTATCTCGCCTTCATTCTTGCTGGATGGGACCGCGTCCCTAGCACCTTGTCCCGGGTGGCCTAACGGAACAGACTCCTGAGAACAGTGGAACCAAAGTTAGCTCTATGCCTAGAAGCTAAGTCCAACTTATAATGAGAAATGAAAGTGTGAGGAGTAGCCCAAGTAGCCGCTGCACAAATGGTGTCAATAGGCAGTCTGTCTTGGAAAGCTAAAGAAGTAGCCAAAGCTCTGGTGGAATGAGCCTTAGGTTTATCAGGCAGCTTTTGATGTCTAATCTCATATACAAGGGAAATCAATGATGTTAGCCATCTGGATAATGATACCTTTGAAACTGAAAGTCCCTTTCTGCTCTCCGCATAGGAGACAAACAGCTGATCAGATTTTCTGAACTGTTTAGTTCTATCCAAGTAGTACCTCAATTGACGGTGAACATCCAGGCAGTGTAATTTTTGTTCAGACCTATTGGAGTATTCTGGAAAAAAGACTGGTAGATCAATGGATTGATTCAGATTTGATGCAGATACCACTTTAGGCAAAAAGGACGGGTTAGTTCGTAAGGATACTCTGTCCTTATGAAACAAAAGATAAGGAGGACGACAACTGAGTGCTTGAAGTTCTGAAACTCTTCTAGCTGATGTAATAGCTACTAGAAAAAGAGTTTTCCATGATAACAATTTTAAGGAACAGGAAGCTGCAGGTTCAAAGGGGAAGAATCAAAGAAGCAAGAACTAAATTTAGGTCCCAAGGAGAAGGAGGATTTCTTATAGGAGGTCTGAGAAGAAAAACTCCTTTCAAAAAGGCTTTGCAGAGTTTGTGGGACATTAGGGCAGATTCAGCAATACCCACATGAAAGTTAGAAATAGCTGCCAATTGAACTTTAAGTGTAGAGGGAGATGAACCTGCATGGAAGAGTTCAGCTAGAAAATCAAGGACTAGTTGGATGGAAGCGGTGAAAGGATCTATGTCCTTTCCTTGTGCCCAATATGAGAAGCGTTTCCACTTACTCAAATAAATCTTCGAGTGGAAGATTTATGGGAAGCTATCAATATATCTCTAACAGAGTGAGATAATTGAGGAAGCCTGGCTAAGGTAGGAACTGGAGGAACCAAGCAGTGAGGTTCAGAGAGGGAGGGAGCGATGAAACTGACCCGATTGATGGATCAAAAGATCTGGAACTAGGTCCAGCTTCCACGGTCGCTCAAGAGAAAGCGATGTAGAAAGGGGAACCACACTTGTCGAGGCCAGTAAGGAGCAATGAGGATCAATGAGGCCTTCTGAGCGATAGCTTTCTGAATTACTTGAGAGATCAGTGGGAAAGGAGGAAATGCATACAGAAGTCCCCGGGCCAAACTTGGACTAGAGCGTCTCTGCTGGGTTGGCCTGGTAAAGGGAACAGAGTGAAAAATTCTCTGCACTTGCTGTTTTGGGGAGTAGCAAAAAGATCGCAGCAAGGCTGACCCCACTTGAGAAAAATTTCTCTCACCACAGAGTCTTTCAGAGACCACTCGTGAGGCATGAGAATAGCTCTGCTCAACTTGTCCGCAATATGATTGGACTTCCGGGATGTGCGTTGCTATCAGAAAACGCTGAGAAGAAATCGCCCATTGCCACAGTCTGAGTGCTTCTCGACACAGGGGGTATGATCTGGTTCCGCCTTGTTTGTTGATGTACCACACTACAGACATATTGTCTGTCTGGATTGCAATTGTTCCCAAGGGAAGAGAGTCTTGAAGGGCTTGCAACGCTAAAAGCACTGCTCTCATCTCCAGAACATTTATGTGCAAGTGGCATTCGTTTGGTTGCCATGTGCCCTGGACTGTCCTGCCCTGATAATGCCCCCCCCACCCGATCAGGGAGGCATCCGCTGTCAGTGTAGCAACCGGAGGAGGTGGCACAAAAGGGCTTCCCGACAGGACATGCGGGGAAGACATCCACCACATGAGATGCTTTTGCACGCCTGCGTGATCACAATGGTGTGAGACATTGGAAGTTCCTGGTATGACCATTGAGTAAAAAGCATCCACTGAAGGATCCGCATGTGGTATCTGGCTAATGGAAGGAGAGGTATGGCTGCTGCCATAATTCCCAACACCTTTAGAACTAACCTGGCTTTGATTCTGTTGTTGTTGAGAAGGAGTGATACCAATTTGTGAATGTCTGATATCCTTTGATGTGTTAGCCTTGCAGACATGTTTATCGTATCTAGATTTTAGCCTATGTAGGTAATAGTACGACAAGGCGACAAAACAGACTTTTCGCAATTTATTGAAATACCCAGTTTTTGACAAACGCGAAAAGTATAATCTCTGGCCATCAGAAGGAGATGCTTGGTGGGAGCTGTGAGGAGCCAGTCGTCCAAATATGGAAACACCTGGAATCCTTGTCGTCTCAGGTGAGAAGCTACCACTGCCATGCATTTGGTAAACACCGGGGCAGTGGTGAGACCAAAGGGCAGGGCCCTGAACTGAAAATGACTGGTTCCCAGCCTGAAGCGGAGGAATCTTCTGGAGCGCCTGTTCATTTTATGTGATAGTACGCATCCCGAAAGTCTATAGAGCACATCCAGTTTCCTTTGCCCAAAAGGGGAAGGATGGATTGCAGCGTGACCATCCGAAATCTTGTTTTCTTGACTGATTTGTTCAAGACACTGAGATCCAAAATCAGTCTCCAGTCCCCTGTTTTCTTTGGAACTAAAAAGAACCTTGAGTAGATTCCGGATCCTTGTTGGTCTACTGGCACTGGCTGAATTGCTCTTTTTGCAAGCAGTTTTGAAATTTCCAAAGCTGCTAGATCCCTTTGAGTGGGTGGAACATCTGGAAGGGATTTTTTTGACTGATTTGGAAAGCGAAGAAAGGGGATAGAATAGCCTTCGGAAATGATGGACTGTACCCATTTGTCTTGAGTCAGGGATAGCCAGGCTTCTGGGTACAGTGACAATCTTCCCCGACTGCCTCAAGATGGGCAGTCGGGCAACACCTCAGGGATGCTGAAAGGGCTTGTCAGGAAGGCTTCCCGATTGCCCTGGTTCTGCGGACCCCCTGCCCCTAGGGCGACGTCTACCATTGTTATTCCCACCTCTGCCTTTGGTAGGAAAGCGACTCTGTGCGTCAGGCGAAGTCCCTTGAGATTGTTTACGGAACCACATCTTTCCACCCTTCTGGCCTTTGGGGTAAGGCCTAGAAGGGGTCGAAAAACAGACTCAGACGGCAGAAAGGGTCTTGCCATCAGTCTCGCACCTAGTCAGGGTTTCTTTCACTTGAGGACCAAAGAGGGATGATCCATCAAAAGGGGAGTTCGTGAAAGACGTCTTGAAAGGGTCCGCAAAATTGCATAGCTGCATCCAGGCGTGCCTACGTAAGGCCACACCTGTCCCTGCGGCTCTGCTCGCTCCATCAGCCGTAAGAAAGGAGGCGCATGGAGGAGTTGGATATGGAATTAAGGGTAGCCAGCTGCGTGTTCATCTTGTCTTGGAAACCCGCAGCTGTAGGATCCTTTAACATTTCACTCGCTTCCTTGATCAGGTCCCTTTGAAGACGAGTAAAATGGCACAGGTAGTTCAGCGAACGCATGGTAAATGTCGCTGAGGAGAACATCCGCTTCCCGTACCTATCCATGGACCTAGATTCCTTGTTAGGTGGATGGACAGGTACTGAAGGATCAGCTAGTTCCTTCTTTGTGGCAGCAGCTAGCACCATAGCATCCACAGAAACTCCTTTTGTTAGAAATTGCTTGTCTGCTGGAGCTGTTATGAACTTAGAAGGTCTCCTGGGAGTGGGGTCCACTGAATCAGGAGCCGTCCATGCCTTCTTAGCAACCACCTGCATGAGGGGGTCGAAGGGGGGGGACACCCAGGAGGTGGAAGGACGAGAGCCAAACGCCTCAAGATACACAGATTCGTCCTCCAGAAGGGTTGAGGGCTGGCCAATTTCCCTCTGTTTCAGGATCTCCAGAATGTCTGCAAATGAGACATCTTCAGAAGGGGAACGGGGGGAACCCTCAGAATCATCCAAATCTGTGTCTGATGTGATGGACTCAGGTGAGTCAATGTGTTTCCTCTTACACTTCCTCTTCCGAGGGGGCTCTTCTGCCAAATCAGGAGAGGCCTCGGAAGAGGATGAAATCCCACAGGGGTTTCCTGAGGAGCTGGCTCTCTGCGGTCCGGGATGAGGGAGTGAGTCGACTTACCCTGAGGCACCATAGAGGGAGGGGTGGACGGAGCCGACTGTGGAGTAGAGCCAGGCTCTAACACACTCCGCATGACCTCGAATGCACCCCTGTCAGGCAGAGCCTGAGGTCCCGCTCAGAGGAGCTAAGAACCCCTCGGCACCGACAGTGATGGCTCGAGGCCGATGTCGGAGCCGAACTCACCAGCGCCAAGCCCGAGAGGAGAGGGGGTCGGACAAGGGTCCGATGCCACTCACCCTCGGAGCCGACGAGGAAGTCCTGCGCCGAGATTCCTCCAAAGAAGAAAACGGAGCCGACGGAGCCGAAGACAATTGTATCGGCTCCGGCATCACAGTCTCGGTTCCGACACGACCCGGCTCGAACTCAAAAGAGTCGAAGGAGGAAAATGTTGATGGACGGGGCAGGCATCGACTGATGAGTCGGGCTCTGAAGCATCTGGGCCAGTGCCTCGGACTTAAGTAGTCGACTCACTACCTTCTGAAGGTCATGATCCGACAGCCTCGATGACCTAGAGGAGTGAGACCTTTGGCTCCGTTCAGACAGCAGGGGAGATCCTGGAGCCGAATGAACGGAGCCAAGAGATGGTGACCTCGACCTCTTCCTAGTTGTCGGCTCAAGGTCTGGTCGGTGCCGACACGGGACTTATAACCTTGGCTCCGCCGAGCCGGGAGCCACAGAAACTGTGGACTGAGACTTATCGGCTCCAGCCGGAGCCGATAAAGGCAAAGGTTGAGAAACCTGAGGTCTCTGCTCAGAAGCCGGAGCCCTTGCCTTAGAGGGCTTCCCTGTTGAAACAGACAGGGAATCCTCTGGCTTAAGTAAGCCTCTAAGAATCAGTTTATTCTTTCTTTCCTGCAGGACCCTGGGGCTGAAGCCATGGCACACAGCACAGGAGTCCTGCAGGTGCAAAGGCCCCAGACAATATACACAAGAAGTGTGAGCGTCTGTCAGAGACATTTTCTGACAGCACGCATCACACTTCTTGAATCCGGAGACCTTTGCTTCTTTAGACATTTTTGTTATAACAGGTGTACACAAACACGCACACAGACACTCTAGTTACACCCTGTCAAAATTAACTTATAATAAAAAACAGTGCTAGAATTTTAATAAAATAATGCACACACACTCCACTAGGGAAGGAAAGGCCAAAGGCCCAAGGGAAGAACCTAAGGTTCTTGAGGGAAAACGGAAAATTTTGGGAAGGTATAAAAAGTTTTCTAACTACACTAAACTAAGAAAAAAAATATTAAATTAAAGGGGTTTTTAAAGACTGATTTCACTAAGAAATAGTACTTACCAGGAACCGGTAGAAAACCAACCTCGAAGCTGTAGCGGCAAACGAGATCTGAGGTAACTCTCGCCTAGCATTGTGGGATATAAGGGGAGCCTCGAGCCGGTGGAACCAACTCTCGAGCTTTTAGAGTGGCCGAGTCGGAGCCGAGGTCGGCTCCGAACCCATCCAGCAAGAATGAAGGCGAGATAGACAACTTATCAAGGTTTTCCATGACAGATGCTTGAGGTCGCAAGAAGAGGCTGGTTCGAAAAGGTGGCATTGTCAGAGCTTGTAGAACTAATGATAAATCCCATGGTTGAATAGGTTCTCTAAAAGGTGGCTTCAGATGATTCACACCTTTTATGAAGATCTTGCACAATCTGTGGGACATAAGAGAGGAATCTTGGACACCCTCATGAAAATTAGAAATTGCAGCCAAATGAACTCTAATGGTAGAGGCCGACAGACCCGATTGGAAAAGGTTGGCCAGATAGTCTAGTATTATCGACACTAGTGCTGAGAAGGGATCTACTTGTTTATCTTTCAGCCAACAGGTAAATCTTTTCCACTTGCTCAGATAAGTAATTCTAGTGGAAGACTTGTGAGATGCAATGAGGATGTCACGTCCTGGTAAAGAAAGATCATTCTGCCTGGCAATCAAGGGAATTGGAGTATCCAAGCAGTTAGCTTCAGGATGTTCAAGTTTGGTTGAATCTGGTTCTGCGGATGCGAGATCAACTCCAGGGTTGGATGGAGAATCCATGGCCGATCTAGTAGGTGAGGTCAAAGGAAGGGGAACCAAATCTGTCGAGGCCAATATGGTGCTATGAGGATCACCTTGCTCTTCAACCGATGGGCTTTCTTCAGAAACTGGGGAATGAGGGGAAAGGATGGGAATGCGTAAAGAAGACCCGAGGGCCAATCGTGGACTACAGCGCCCCTGGGTGACTGTCCCGGAGGGGGAATCAGGGCGAAATTGCTGCATTTGTAGTTGGTCAGAGATGCAAAGAGGTCGCAGCAAGGACGGCCCCAGCGGTGGAAGATCTCCGCTGCTATCAAGGGATTCAGGGTCCACTTGTGAGGTTGAAGAATGCACCTACTGAGTCTGTCTGCTATCACGTTGGAACTCCCGGGAATGTAAGTTGCTAGAAGAAAACGGTTGGTAGCCATCGCCCATGCTCATATCCTCATGGCCTATCGACAAAGGGGGTAAGATTTGGTTCCACCTTGCTTGTTGATGTACCAGACCACCGCCGTGTTGTCTGATTGAACTGCAATTGTCCCAGACGGCAGCAAGGGATGGAATGCTTGCAACGCCAGAAGCACCGCCCTCAGCTCTTGAACATTTATATGCAGAAGGGCCTCCAGTTCGGACCAAGTGCCTTGGACTGTCTGTCCCTGACATAGCCCCTCCCACCCTATCAGGGAGGCGTCCGTGGTCACTGTGGCCTTGGGGTGCTGGGGGGAGAAGGGGCGAGACCATTGTGACAGATTGTGTGTCATCCACCAATTCAAATCCTGTTTGCACCTGTGGGTTACTCGAATCATGGCTGAAAGAGGATGCTGAAAGGGATACCATTGGGTGAGCAGTAGACACTGTAGAAGCCTCATGAGAAACCTGGCCAGGAGGACAGTGGTGATGGAGGCTGCCATGGAATCCAACAGCTGTAGAACCGAGTGAACCGTGGATTTCTCCCTTTAAAGGATTGGAATCGCTTTATCCTTAAAATTCTGTGCTCTGGAATAGCAGTTCTGCAGTTGTGTGTCCAAGATAACCCCTATGAATTCTGTCGACTAAGATGGGTTGAGACTGGATTTTTGCCAGTTTATGGTTATGCCTAGCATCCTTTGTGCAGTGAGGAGAGAGTATGCCAGGGCTTCTTCCAGTAGATGTCTGGTAGGGGCGGAAATGAGCCAGTCATCTAGGTATGGAAACACCTGGAATCCTTGAAGTCGCAAGTGAGCTGTGACAACTGCCATGTACTTTGTGAACACTCTGGGTGCTGTAGAGTCTCCAAAGGGCAGTACTCTGAACTGGTAGTGACTGGCTCCTGCACGGAAAGGCAGAAATCTTCTTGATGGCCTGTCCACTTTTATGTGGTAGTACGCATCTTGAGGATCTACTGGGCACATCCAATCGTCTTTATCCAAAAGCGAGAGGACAGACTGTATTGTGACCATCCGGAATTTTTGTACTCTCACAAACTTGTTCAGTACACTGAGATCCAAAATTGGTCTCCAGTCCCCAGTTTTCTTTGGCACCTAACATAGTCGAGTAGAATCCGGATCCTATCTGGTCTGGAGGGACTATTTGGATGAGACTCTTTCTTAGCAGCTTTTCTATCTCTAGTGCTGTTTCTTCTCTTTGACTGGATGGAATGTCAGGAAGGTTTTTTGAAGGGACAGGACAAAGACTGAAGGGGATATGATAACCTCTTGTTATAATCCTTTGTACCCAAGAATCTGTGGGGATGGTTAGCCAGGCAGAAGGGCACAAGGAGAAACGTCCCCCAACTACCTCCAAAGGAAAGGAGTTGGGCCGCTCTTCAGGAGCGCTGGTAGGATTGGCCAGGGAAAGAATCCCTGGAACCCTGGCTACGCGGACCCCCTCTGCCCCGAAAGGAGAGTCTTCCCTGTGAGTTTCCCCCTCTGCCTCTAGGGGGGAACTCGGCCTGTGTGCCATGGAAAGGACCCTGAGATTTCTTGAACCATATCTTCCCACTCTTTTGGTTTCGGGAGAAAGCACGTTGAGGGGAAGAATAACAGACGATCTATGGCAGAAAGGGTCTTACCGTCCTGTTCACATGTGGCCAGTGTGCTTTCAACTTTGGGTCCAAACAATGAGGAGGCCTCAATGGGAGTGTTAAGAAAGGAAGCCTTAAAGGGTTGTGCAAAAATGCGCAAGCGCATCCAGGAGTGTCTTCTCAAGACCGCAGCTGAACCCACTGCTCTAGCTGCTCCTTCTGATGCGCGTGATATCAGTCGCATAGAGAAGTTAGATACTGACTCAACGGTGGCCAGCTGAGAGGCCACTTTGTCACAGACCACATCAGACACGGCAACAGCCAAGGTTCCAAAAAGCTCAGAAATCAGATCCCTTTGAAGCCTGGTAAAGTGTGCCATATAATTCAGGGACCGGATAGTAAAGGTCACTGATGCAAAGGTATGCTTCCCTATCCTGTCCAGGGCCCGGGACTCTGTTAGGTGGATGGACAGTCTGGCTTTCTTCTTCTGCCAGATCCTTTTTTGTTGCAGCCACCACCACCAAAGCTTCCACAGGAAGACCTTTTGACCAATGGGGATCCGTAGCAGGAGGGGGCAAAATCTTATCTGGCCTCCAGGGAATAGCTTCGACAGTGTCAGGAGCCTTCCAAGCATGCTGCACAATAAGCCGGGCAGGTGGAGTAACCCAGGAGATAGGGGGCCGGGCGCAAAAGGCCTGCAGGAACACAGATTCCTCAGAGGTCGGATTAGTGGACTCGGCCAGTCACCTCTCTGTTTCAGGATTTCGAGGAGATCACCAAAAGATACCTCAGAGGGTGACTGAGGGGATCCTTCCCCCTCATCAAAATCTGTGTCTTCAGTGAGAGACTCCTCTGTGGAGTCCATGTGCTTCCTCTTACACAAACATTTCCAGTGGACTTCCTCAGCGGGAGAAGCTGGAGAAGACAGCTGAAAAGGGGTTTCCTGTGGGAATATTTCCTGAGGCCCTTGCACCCAGTGTCCCTTCGGTGTGACTTGTGAAACCAGTGTACCACAGGAGGGCGGAGGGATAGACAGTCCAATATTGCCAGCAGCAGCGAAAGCCTTCTCCATCAGTTGGAAGGCTGGTCCACCTGAAGAGGAGTGAATGTCAAGGACAGGAGTCACCCCCCTCCCCTAAGTGGCTCAGCCTGCCGACCCTGAGTCCCTGGATAGCTGTGGAGCAGCAAACTATGCATGTCACAACTGACATCCTGGGTCGTAGCAAAACTTTCCTGCCACGAAGGCAACTGCGGTTCCTTAGTGAGATCCATAAAGGGAAACGCAGAAAGCGAAGACTGTGCTATATCCATGGACCTCAAAGGCAATGAAGGAGGAGAATAAGAAGGGGTCTTTGGAAACGGGTGATCACCTCCCAAGGAAGTTCCTGGGGATGGGATACGTCTGGCCTGGAGCACCTGATCCATAAGATGCAACACATAGTGTTCGGAAAGACTTCTAGTGGACCTCACAGAGACTGAGGGAGAAACAGATCTGTCCACAGAAAAGGCAAACTCGGTGCCCATCTCACCAGTCTGCACAGAGAATAACGGTGCCGAGAGACTGGACTACAGGTGTTTGCACCGAAGAAGTCATCGGTGCCGAGGTCATGGTCTGCACCGACACAGGGGTCGTTGCCAAAGCCGGAACCGACAAAACTGGAGTTGATAATAAAGGCATTGGTTCAGAGTAAGATGTCGGAGCTGACGTGGTCAAGGTCTGCACCGAATGAACGGTCGGTGCCGATACAGTGGTAATAGTCTGAACCGAGGAGCCCCTCGGTGCCGATATAGTGAAGGCTGCAGGAGATGATGGAGCAGAGATCACTAATGGAGCCAAAGGCCTCGGTGCAGAAGGTCTAGGCACCGAAAGCACTGGGTCTGACTGAGTGAGCTCCGGAGCTGAAACTTTAGCATTTTTAGTTTTTGGTTGGTGAGAGTCCCCAGCCGGGGACAAAGGCAAAGATTTAGCCTTGGTAGGAACATCCAAGATTTTCTTATGGGCTCTAGGAGGGGTTGAGACCTCCGACCCAGAAATAGCCTCTGAAAAGGGAGCTTTAAGAAGTCCCTTCAGCAGCAGCTTGTTTTTCTTTTCCAACAAAGTTCTATTAGAAAAGTTTTCACAAATAGTACAAGGCGGGTCAACAGATAAGTGGGACACCCCAAACAATAAACGCACAAAGAATGTGCATCAGAAGTAGGCAGTTTGTGCCCACAATCAGAACACCATTTATATCCCGGACTACCTTTCTTATCTGCCATGATAGCTAAATTAGAAAGCAGAAAAGGGTACCAGCAATGGTACAAAAGAATACCCGAAGGTATGAGAAAAAGGGAAGGATTACCAATGATGGTAAAGGGAGAATACTTCGCGGTAAAAAGGTAAAGAAAAGAGAAGAAAACCCTGAAGAAAATAAGGTCGCTAGATGCGATAGGGTAAGAAACAATGAAATAGAAACTTTGCTGACAGAAAAGTATTATAAATGGCTATTAAACAACAAATAATTGTACTTCGGTCAAGAGAAGCAGCTTGACACGACTGAATGGCAACTCAGCAAACGAAATCTGAAGTAACAGGGAGAGGGGGATTGTGGGTGAGAGTTTAGCTCGAAAGTTTGAAGCTGATAAGAGCTTGGAAAATGGCCGGGTCGGTTCCGAGGTCGGAACCAATACCCATTCGTAAGGAATGAACGAGGATTAACAATATCAGATTGAAGGGTTCCACTGCCATGAGGGCCTGTAATTCAGACACTCTTCTTGCTGAAGTGATGGCTAGAAGTAAGGCTGTTTTCCAAGAAAGGAATTTCAACTCTGCTGTTGCAGATGGCTCAAAGGGGAGAAGAGTGAGCTTTTCCAATGCAAAGTTAAGGTCCCATGCTGGAGTGGGAGCTCTCCTCGGGAGTCTTAAAATTTTTGGCCCCTCTAAGGAATTGTTTTAGCAAGGGGTGAGAGAAGAGGGGTGGCTCAGTATTATAATGTGCTGAAATGGCAGAGGCATGAATCTTAACGGACAAGAAGGATAGGCCCTTGTGGAGCATTTCTGTTAAGTACTCTAGAATTTGAGGTAAGCTGGGCACCGTTGTGCCCATCCCCTGAGCCTGGCTCCAGGAACAGTACCTTTTCCACTTTTTATCATAGGATTTAATGATACTAGGCCTCCTTGCCTCAAGAATGACATCCCACACTTGCTAACTGAAGGATGCTAGAGGAGAGCTCATGGAATTAGCCAGGCTGCAAGGTTCAGGGTTTGAAGCAGAGGGTGCAGAATATGGCCCGCTTGCTGGGACAGCAGGGAATGGGTTTGAGGCAGGTGCCATGGCTGTAGCAGTGTCAGACTGCACAAGACGGAGTACCAGTGCTGGCGTGGCCAGTCTCATGCAATCAGTATTGTCCTTGGCTTGACCTGCTTGATCTTTAATAGAACCTTCGAGAGGAGAGGCAGAGGTGGGAAAGGCATAAACGGAGAGGCTTTCCCAGGTAAAGGGACAGGGCATCCACGTTCCAAGCTTGACTGTGGGGAGCTCTGGTGCAGAATTTGTTCAATTGGTAGTTCTCAGGGGAGGTAAACAGGTACCTCTGGGGTCCCCCATTAGTTCCTAAAGAGGTTGATTATTTTGGGTTCTAGTTTCCATTTGTGTGGGTACAAGAGATTTCTGCTTAAGTCATCTGACAGTGAATTTAGTTTGCCTGGCAGGAATTGAGCTTGTAGGTGCATTTGGTAGCTCAAGGCTGTGCTCCACAGAGCCATAGCTAGTCTGCAGAGAGGGTAGGAGTGGGTTCCCCCGTTTATGTACCACATAACTGTGGTGTTGTCTGTCTTTACCAATAGTTGTCCAGGAAGAATAAGGTCTTTGAAGGCTGTCAGAGCATTTTGTACAGCTAACATTTCTTTTTGACTGATATGCAGTTGCATCTGTCTCAGGTTCCACTTGCCCTGAATGCACTGCCCTGTCATGTGAGCCCCCCATGCATAGTCTGATGCGTCTGTTAGGGTTTGGATGGCAGGGGGTAGAGTGAAAGGGAGTCACTTGTTGTGGTAGCAGGCCTCTGCCTACCAAAAGAAAATACAGTTTTGTACCTACCATAAATGTAGATGTTAGTGTGTATACACTGCTGCAGTCATTACACTAGGGTTATCCTGCCATCAGGCGGTTCCCCAGTCGGCCTGAGTTCCAAAGTCTTGGTCCGGCGTTGGTTGCTGTCGCCTCCTCCCTGACGTCAGTGCGACAGGGGCATACAAGATGTAGCTGACGCCATTTTCTTCAGTTTTTCTTGCCCCAGATGTCAGGTGCCCCCAAATAGGTAGGCAATTCAAACTGCTAATAAAATATACATAAGAAAAGGAAACAACAACTTTCAGCTACCAGCAAATACTCCCCATAGGTAGTAAGGGTAGAAGACATAGGTACATGCCAGCAAGCAAGAGGGGAAGGAGGGAAGGTAACCTGGACTGCAGCAGTGTATACACTCGAACATCTACATTTCTGGTAGGTACAAAACTGTACTATGTTCATCGTGTTACACTGCTGCAGTCATTACACTTGGGTAGAATCCCAAAGCTGAGGTAGGGTGGCTGGTTCTATAAAGCATTAGGGGTGGCTAGAAGGCCCTGCAGCACTGCAGTGGTGAAGTCAGCTCTGGATTTAGAGTACAGAGGCAGATGGTAATGCTTGGTGAAAGTATGCACAGAACTCCAAGTTGCTGCTTCCAAAATATCCTTGGTAGGTACTCCTCTGAGGTAAGCAGTTGAAGTGGCTGCTGCCCTGGTGGAGTGAGATCTAATGCTGCTAGGTACAGATTTCCAGTGGTGTGTATAGCAGAAATATATACAATGTCCTATCCATTTTGAAATAGTCTGTTTTGAAATGGCTTTTCCCTGTGCTCCTGCAGCATATGCTACCAATAATTGCTCAGATTTTCTGAAAGCTTTGGTTTTGTCCAAGTAGAAGCGTAACTGCCTGTGAATGTCCAAACAATGCAGTAGTCTCTCCCCTTTATTCTGTGGTTTTGGATAAAAAGTTGGCAAGTGAATAGTTTGGTTTAGAGCCTCACTGGATACCACCTTTGGTATAAACGTAGGGTTAACTCTTAAAAACACCCTGTCCTGGTAGAAAACGAGGATAGGTTCCACTGCCATTAGTGCCTGTAATTCTGAAACTCTTTGTGCTGATGTTATTGCCAGGAGCAGAGCAGTTTTCCAAGAGATATATTTTAATTCTGCTGTTAGCTGGCTCAAAAGGAGGTAAATTTAATTTTTCCAAAACAAAGTTGAGGTCCCAAGTTGGAGTAGGTGCTCTACGGCGGTCTTATGTTTCTAGCCCCTCTGAGGTACTGTCTTAGCAAAGGATTAGAGAAAATCGGTGGATCCGTGTTGTAATGAGCAGAGATAGCAGAGGCGTGGATCTTGATGGATGAGAAGGAGAGGCCTTTGTTTAGTATCTCAGTTAAATATTGTAGTATCTGAGGAATGTTTGGGACAAGAGGGTCAAGGCTGTGAGCCTGGTTCCAGGCACAGAATCTCTTCCATTTATCCGAATAGGCCTTCCTGGTACTAGGCCTTCTGGCCTCCAGAATGACATCCATAACCGCTTTGGAGAGGGGCATTGCTTGCTTGACTAAGGAATCTTCCATGCAGCTAGGTTTAAGGTCTTTAGCTGGCTGTGTAGTATCTGATTGTTGTGCTGAGTCAGCAGATGTGGGATTTGAGGCAAAATCCAGGGTGGTCCTCGTGCTACGTTTTTTAAGATTGGGTACCAGTGCTGGCGTGACCAGTCTGGTGCAATCAGGATCATCTTTGGCTCTTCTTGCCTGGCTTTTATGAATACCTTTGGCAGGAGAGGTAGTGGTGGGAAAGTGTATACTTGTAAGTTTTTCCAGCTGAATGAGAGGGCACCCACTTTCCATGCTTGTGGATGGTACCTCCTTGTGCAGTATTTCTGTAGCTGGCAGTTCATTGGGGATGCAAACAGATCTATGTCCGGGCTCCACCATTTCTGTGTTATCATTCTGAATATTTGTGGATTCAATTCCCATTCGTGGGGATCCATGATGTTTCTGCTCAAGTCTGCCAGTGTGTTTTTCTCTCCTGGCAGGAATTGTGCTTGCAGATGAACTTGATAGTTTAGAGCTGTATTCCACAAGGTCATGGCTTGTCTGCAGAGGGGGTAGGAGTGAGTGCCCCCTTGCTTGTTTATGTACCACATAACTGTAGTGTTGTCTGTCTTTAGTAGTAGTTGTCCTGGATGCAGCAGGTCCTTGAAAGCTATAAGGGCATTTTGTACAGCTAGCATCTCTTTTTGATTGATGTGAAGATGCCTTTGTTCTGTGGATCACTTGCCCTGAATACAGTTGCCTGCCATGTGTGCTCCCCAGGCGTAATCCGATGCATCTGTTGTCAGTGTTTGCCTGGATGTGGGTTGAGTAAAAGTCTGTCCCTTGTTGAGGTTAAAAGCTTGAGCCCACCATTGAAACTCCTGTTGAAGGAAGGATTTAGTGGTATAACTGTTTCCAAACTTTGACAGTGTTGAGACCATACATTCTTTAGGTACCACTGTAGATTCCTCATATGCAGTCTGGCATATGGAATTAGTATTATGCAAGATGCCATGTAACCCAAGGCCTGCAGAATTTTACTTGCAGGGAGTTGGGTCTTTGTTGCCATCAATTGAAAGTATTGAGTCAGTTGTCCTTGCTTGTCTGGCGTGAGATAAGCCATCTGGGCCGTTGTGTTCAAGCTGGCACCCAGGAATATTATCTCTTGTGAGGGCACTAGTTTTGATTTCTTTTTGTTTACTGTGTACCCCAGGCAACTTAATAACTTTTTTACAAACTCCAGATGCTTTAGAAGAATGTCCTTGCTCTCTGCTTGAATCGGGCAGTTGTCCAGGTACAGATAAATTTGAATTCCTGTCTGCAAAATGCAATTACTGGTGCCAAGCACTTTGTGAAGACCATGGGCGCAGTAGATAAGCCAAAGGGCAGTGCAGAGAATTGATAGTGCATTGAACCAGCTATGAATCTGAGGTATCTTCTGCAGTTTTGTCTGAGAGGGACATGCAGGTATGCCTCCTTGAGGTCCAAGGTCACGAGCCAAGCTTTCTTGCCCAGCATGGGAAGAAGTTGTAGTGTCATCATTATGAATTTTGGAAGATCCGGGTAAGTGTTTAGAGAAGAAAGATCCAGAATGGGCCCCCAAGCTTTGTCCTTTCTGGGAACCAAAAAGAGCAGAGTAAAATCCTTGTCCTTGCTCCTGTGGTGGTACCTTTTGAATAGCTCTCATATCCATGAGTGCTGTAATTTGTATTTGAGCCTCTGCCCAATGATTTGGTGGCAGATTTGGCATTCCTTTTAACCTTGGCAGAGTGTGAAAGTGGAACCTGTAACCTTGAGATACAGTGTTGAGAACCCATTTGTCTTTGGTGATCATATGCCAATTGTGATAGAAAAGTGCCAGTTTTCCTCCCAAGGGGGCTGCTAAGAGAGAGCTGTTTGGCAGCTGTAGTGGGAAGTCATTGGGGCTGCTTTTTATATGGTAGGGGCCTGTCTTCCCCTTCTTTCTGTCCTGATGCAACCTATTGTCGAGGCCTGTAAGGACCTTGTGGTTGACCTCTACCTCTTGGACGTCTGTATCTGCCCCTTTGAGGTCTGTCTGTAACTGGAAAGGACCAATTCTTAGTTGGCCAATTTCTGCTAAATCGAGGAGGCTGAACCTGTAAGAAATCATTCACCGTTTGCATAGATTTTGCCTTAGCCTCCATTTTCTTTAATACCTCTTCTGCCTTAACTCCAAATAACACATCCTGCTGCAAAGGTGCATCCAATAATTTTGCTTTAACATGATCTGGTAATGTATGTTCTTTTAAATCAAGCATGTCTTCTAATGACAGAGCCTGTAACTGCTGCTCTACAGAAGGCCTCTAAAGAATCAAAAGCACATTGCAAAGTATGTTTTCCCACTCATTCAGCTGCATGCAATAAATCCTGCATTTCTTTAAAAGGAGGAGGATCTGAATCTGGAAGCATTTTTTGTTTCAACTGAGACATCAAAAATTGCTGATATTTTAGCATGTGAAACTGGCAATTTAAGGCTCTCATTGCTAAAGTTGCTGATGTATATACTTTCTTTCCCCATCTGTCTAATGCTCTGGAATCTCTGTCAGAGGGAACTGGATTCTTGGCTGATGAGGCCTTAACCCCTTTGGGTCCCTGAGAAACAGTTTCAAGGTCAGCAACAGGGCTTTTAGACAGAAATTTGTGTGAGTCAGGGACTCTGTAGTATCTGTCAGGTTTAACTGGAGCTGGAGGTAAGGAATCAGGATTTAAGCTGGATTCGGTATACACATCATCCACAATATCTAACACTGGCGGAATAGCAAGAGGTCTGTGTTAACGTAATAAAAGGAAGTCTCTGAGCCTTTTCTTGGATTCTGAGTAATCCTGGCCTTCCCAAAGGAAATGCTCCCTCATGGTATGTAAGGTTTCCCCAAAGGAGTAGTCCTCAGGCGGAGAGGCTGATGGAATTGACTCCTCAGCATCAGAATCCTCATAAGGGGGCAAAGAATATCCTAGGTCTGAGGATGAATCTGAAGAGATGGAGACCTGGTCGGATGAGTCATAGTCTGCATCCTGTCTAGGCCTTTTATCAGGAGGGGGATGAGACCCCCTGATCAGAGTGACTAGGTCTTCGGCCACTTTTAGCATTTGTTTCTTAGGCATGGCGGCCTGCCCTGGAGAATGCTGTATTTGTTTCTTTGTTTTTAAAGGAGGCTTAGACTTAGCAGAGGGTTTAATGCTTAACTTAGTAGGTCTGAAAACACCCTCTGAAGCTGCGGGTAGCTCAGCTACTCCGGATCCCTCTGAAGGGTTAGTTTCGGTAGGCTGAATAACTTGTGCATCCGAAGGCCCAGCCATCTCCACTTGGGAATCAGAGGCGACCTGTGATTCTACAGAAGCGGTCGTCAGGGACTGCGAAGGTGCCTTGCTGTAAACAGGAGAACCAGCGACTGGCCTAGAAGAGGCTTCGTCGTCAGTTTTGGGCCTCGGATGCCTATCCTTGTCTTTGCGCTTTTTATGTATTCCGGTCGTCGGTAGTTCCAACGGCATGGTATAATTGAATTTTCTACCAAAATAATGTCGGGCAAAATCAAACAGACATTTAATAGTGTGCTTGTTAAACCTAGCACAAAACCGACAACCAGTGACGTCGTGGTCAGGGCCTAGGCATGGGATACAATAAGAATGGAAATCCTTATGAGGTATTTGCTTCCCACAAGAAATACAGTTATTAACTTTTACTAACATCGGTTCTGAGGCAAGAAAAAGTTTCCTCAATGGGGTACTCAGCTTTGTAGAAGACTTCGGTTCTGGATTCGGAATGAAAATTGCAGGAGACGGCCGACCGGCACTTGCGAACTGCTTTTGCTTCGGGCACCGCGCGGCAAGAAAGACTGAAGAAAATGGCGTCGGCTGCATCTTATATACCCCTGTCGCACTGACGTCTGGGAGGAGGCAACAGCAACCGACGCCGGACCAAGACTTTGGAACTCAGGCTGACTGGGGAACCGCCTGACGGCAGGATAACCCAAGTGTAATGACTGCAGCAGTGTAACACGATGAACATCTCTGTCCTTAGACAAGGAATGATAGGAATCATTATTTCCAGGTCCTGCGAATGTTGACACCATAGCCTTTTTAGGTACCATTGGAGTTTCCTCATATGCAGTTTTGCATATGGAATTAGCAGACTGCAAGAGGCCACGTACCCCAGAGCTTGCAGTATTTTCCTTGCAGCTAGCTGGGTTTTTGTGGCCAATAGTTTGAAGTGAGTTGTCAAACTTGTTTCACCGGAGCGAGGAATGCCATCTGGGAAGTTGCATTCAAGCTTGTTCCCAAGAATACAATCTGTTGGCAGGGTACTAGGTGAGATTTCTTTTAGTTGATGGTGTACCCCAGTGAGGTTAGAAGTTTCTTTACAAATGCCAGGTGTTGTAATAGCAAGTCTTGGCTTTCTGCCTGAATCAGACAATTGTCCAAGTATGGGTAAATTTGAATATTTCTCTGCCTGCAAAATGCAATGGCTGGAGCTAGACACTGTGAACACCCTGGATGCAGTAGATAAGCCAAAGGGAAGTGCAGAGAACTGAAAGTGCATGGAGCCCGCCCTGAAGCGTAGGTATTGTCTGCAGGATTCTCTTATTGGGATGCGCAGGGAAGCTTCCTTTAAGTCTAGGGTTGCTAGCCAGGCATCCTTGGCTAGCATAGGAAGAAGCTGTTGAAGAGTTAGCATTTTGAATTTTGGAACCACCAGAAAGGTTTTGAGAATAGAGAGGTCCATGATATGACACCAGGAGTTTTCTTTTCTGGGTAGCAGAGAGAGTCTTGAGTAAAAACCTTGTCCTCTTAGTTTTGTTGGGACAGGTGGTATAGCCCTAATACTGAGAAGAGAAAGAACCTGCTGTTGGGCCTCCACCCATTGATTTGGGGGGGGTGAGTTCTGGCCAACCATTTGGGGTTGGTAGTGTGTGGAAGTGGAATCTGTATCCTCGAGTAACTATGTTCAAAACCCATTTGTCCTGGGTAATGAGTTCCCAGTTTTTTGCATGCAGGGCAAGCTTTCCTCCTAAGGGAGCAAGTAGTTGAGCACGGCTTGGATGGATTAAGGTTAAGTCATTGTGCCATTTTTCTGTAGGGGGGGTGGCTTACTACTCCCTGCTTTGGAAGTGGGAGCCCCCCACTGCTTAGATCTGTGAGGAGCCTGAGACTGAAGTGTTGGTGGTCTGCTGTTCCTGGGTTTGGACTGAGGTCGTCTGGAAAGGACTGGAAAGGACCAGTTCTTTGAAGGCCAATGCCTACTGAATCTGGGAGGCTGTACTTGTAGAAAATATTTAACAGTTTGCATAGATTTAGCATTTTCCTCCATCCTTTTGAGGACTTCCTCTGCCTTGTTGCCAAAACTGCGGTCTTGGTTTAAGGGGTGCATCCAGTAATTTAGCTTTAACATGATCTGGCAAGTTTTGTTCTTTACGCCAAGCATGCTTTCTAAGTACATACCCAGTGACAGCAGCCCTGCAAGATACTTATAAAGCATCAAAACCACATCGCAAAGTATGTTTACCAACTTGTTCTGTAGAATGCATTAAATCTTGCAAGTCTTTGTGTTCAGCACAGTGAGGAATCAACATCATTTTCTGTTTAAGTACTCCCATAATATGCTGCTGATACTTTAACATAGGAAACTGGCAATTTAAAGCCCTAATGACCAAAGTAGCAGACGTGTATACCTTCTTACCCCATCTGTTGAAGGCTCTAGAATCTCTACCAGAAGGGGTAGGATTTTTGGCAGCAGTAGCCTTAATGCCTTTTGGTCCTTGGGAAATGGTCTCTGGATCTGAAGTAGGATTCTTTAAGAGGAACTTGAGAGAGTCAGGTGCTCTGTAGTACCTATCAGGTTTTCTGGGAGCTGGAGGTAAAGTGTCTGGGGTACGGCTAGATTCCAAGAAAACATCATCTACAACAGCCAGAACATGAGGGATAGCTAGATGCCTGTGTTGAGACAGGAGTAAGAATTCCCTAAGTCTCTTTTTGGACTCAGCATAGTCCTGGATTTTCCAGCGGAAATGTTCCCTAAGGGTACGCAAAGTTTCACCAAAAGAAAAATCTTCTGGAGGGGAAGCAAAGGGAATGGAATCCTCTGCATCAGAATCCTCATAAGTAGATAAGGGCAAATCCTGGTAATCAGAAGGAGCAGAGATATCAGATCCCTGATCAGAAGAATCATAAAGAAAATCGGTTCTAGGTCTCTTAGAAGGGGAAGGCTGGCTTCCCCTAATTAAGGTAATATGGTCTTCAGCCATTCTAAGCATTTGTTTTTGAGGCATATTGGGCCTGAGTCAGCGGTTTGGTCATCAGTTTTCTAGGCGTAGTGTGAGTTTTAGGCCTGAAGAATTCTGTACTTCTAGTTGGAAACAATGCCGTCAGTTTAATATGAAAGTCTGTAGGCCTGAATACACCCTCAGAAGCTGGTGCCTGCACAGTGGCTCCGGACCCATCCAAGGTAGAGACATCCGCAGGGTTCCATAATCGAAGAAGCATCTCACGGCATACCAGACTCAGAATGGGTCTCAGAAGAGACCTGCGAATCTGTAGTAGTGGGTATCAGGGGCTGCGAAAGCACCCAAGTACCGGCAGACTGGCGACTAGCTTAACAGAAGTGTCATTGGCATTTTTGGACCTATGCGGTCTGTCTCTGTCTTTATCCTTAATTTTTTCAGATGATCAGTAGTTGGATGGCTTAACGAAACCATTTCAGAGTATGGAGATCAAGAACGAAAGTATTTAGCTACAAAAATAGCCCGACGACGAATAGTTTGGATGTTGAACAAGGCACAAAACCGACAGTGAGGGACGTCATGGTCTGGGCCTAAACAGGTGATGCAGTAAGAATGAAAATCTCTATGAGGTATTTGCTTTCCACAGGCAAGACAATTGTTAATTTTTTTCTGACATCGGTTAGAGCAAGAAAAAAGGATCCCCAATGGGGTACTTATCTTTGCTTTTGAAGACTTCGGGTCTGAAACTCGAAAACGAAAATTTCAGGAGTCGGCTGACGGGCACTTGCGAACTGCTTCTGCTTCGGGCACCGCACGGCAAGAAAGACTGATGTAATGGCATCTGCTGCATGTTTTATACCCCTGACGACCTGACGTCATGGAAGAAGTGACAGCATCTGACGCAGAAATCCGAAGACTCTGGAATTCAGGCCGGGTGAGGGCTACCTGCAGGCAGATAACCCAAATGTGAGGACTGCAACAGTGAAACACGAACAACATCTATGGTTAAAGTAAGATTTTACACAACTATTCTATGTTCTTCTATTCCTATGTTGCAGTATTCTTGTGGGAGAGTACCGGAAGAAGAGGGTGATTCTAAAAATCCCTGTAGGATTGCCCTGGCAAATCCTGCTCATGCTCTGGAGACATTGTCTAATTTGCAGTGTTTGGTGAAAGTGTGAATGGTGGACCATGTGGCTGCCTTCCATAATGGAAGCAGTGTCCAGACCTTTAAGAATGGCTTTGGAGGCTGCCATTGCTCTGGTGGAGTGAGCTTTTACTCCTAATGGGACTTTTTTTGCCATGGTGACAGTAACAGAGGCAAACGGCTTTTCTGATCCAACAGGCGATGGTTTGTTTGGAGACAGCCTTGCCCATGGCACAAAACAAAGGTGACTGGATTTCTTAACGGATTTTGTTTTATCCAGGTAAAATCTCAACTGTCTGTGTACATCCGGGGAGTGAAGTATCCTTTCCCCCTTCACTGGTGAGGAAGGGACAGAAAGTGGGCAAGTGAACAGACCAGTTTAATGACAAATCGTTGACCGCCTTAGGCATGAAGGAGAGATTAGTTATTATTGTTACCTTGCCCTTGAGGAAAGTAGTGTAAGGGGGGTAAGACCATTAAGGCCTGTAGTTCTGACACCCTTTTGGTTGAAGTTATGGCCACTAGCAGAATTGTTTTTCATGTACACATCTAAAGAGTAGCTGTTCCAGCAGGTTTGAATGGGTGCTGGGTTAGCTTTTCCAGAATGAAGTTCAGGTCCCAGGGTGGTGGGATGGGCTTTCTTGGAGGCTTTATGTGTAGGACCCCTTTTAAAAAAAAGCTCATCGAGCCTGGCAAGTAGGGGGGGTTCTAGAGCTAGGCAGGCTGAGATTGTGAAAAGGTGAACTTTAACTGCAGAGTATGATAGTCTGTCTGCCTTTTACAAGTTGACACATGTATGCTAGGACTGGGGGGGGGGGGGGGTCTGCAATGCATGGGTCCCAACCCTTATCCATATACCATTTTGAGAATCCTTCCCATTTAGCTAAGTATGATTTTCTTGTAGTAGGTTTCCTGGTCTCCCTCAGGACTGAGAGCACGTCCTCTGAATAGAGGTGCCTGAAGGGAATTAAAAGTTTATCACCCACAGTGTCGGTGGCATCTGCAAGTGTGGGCGGATGAGGGTTCCCCTTTTGTTGTGTCAGAAGGTCCACCTTGTGGGGTAACTTGTGGTGATTGCCCTTGGCTAGATTGTGAAGTAGGGGAAACCAGTGCTGCCTTGGCCAGTAGGGAGTCACCAACAAGATTTTTGGTTTGTGTCTCCTGATTTTCAGGACGACTTTGTGAATCAGTGGGAAGGGAGGAAAGGCATACAGAAACTTCAACTTCCAAGAGATGCTAAAAGCGTCTACTCTCCAGCTAGAGGGGAGAAGGTCTTGGTGCAGAAGGTCTGCAATTGTCTGTTCTGGGCTGAGTCAAACAGGTCTATTTGAGGAGTGCCCCACCAGTGGACTATATCCAGGAAGACCGTCCTGTCCAACATCCATTTGTGTTGTGGAGAGAATGTCCTGCTCAGAAGGTCTGCCTGTCTGTTGTCCTGCGAGGGGATGTAGGATGCCTGCAGGGACAGGTTGTGGCGAGAAGCTACCTCCCACATCCGCAATGTTAGTCTGCACAGGAGGTACGCTCTTTTCCCTCCCTGTTTGTTGAGATACCACATAACTGTGGTGCTGTCTGTAACTATTAGGAGCAAACCTGGTAGAAGAAGGGGGCTGAAGGTTTCAGGGCCAAAAGAACTGCTGTCATTTCTCTCACATTGACGTTTGGCCTTCAGTGAAGGCTGCCATGCTGCTTGAACCCTGTAGGATGCCAAGGTGGCTCCCCACCCTGAGTCTGATGCATCTGTATGCATTACCTGTGCTGGAAATGGGGGCTGAAGGGGAAGGCTGGGTTTGAGCCGTACTTGTTGAATCCACCAGTGGTAAGTGTGTGATTTCTTGTTCCAGGGGCTGCTGGTGTTGGGACCAAATGTTTTTTAGATACCATTGTAGCTTTCGCATATGCAGTCTGGCAAGTAGAAGCATAGGGATGGTTGCTGCCATAAGGCCCAGGGTCCTTAGGAATTGCCTTGCAGTGATTACATGGGTCTGCAGCAGGGCTTTGAAATGTGAGGTCAGGGAGCTGACTTTGTCTTGGGGTAGAAAAGCCTTTATTAGGTTTGCCCTGATTCTGCAACCCAGAAATATCTTGTCTTGCTCTGGGGTTAAGGGTGACTTTGGGAGGCTGAGGGTAAACCCCAGATTTTGTAGGAGGAAAATGGTGACTAGTAAATGGGCAGAAAGGGTTTCTTTGCAGTCTGTCAGGATCAGGATGTTGTCCATGTAGGGATAAATCTGAATTTAATGTGTTCTGCAATGGTAGGTGCTAGGCATTTTGTGAATACTCTGGGAGCAATGGACAGATCAAATAGCAAGGCAGTAAATTGGAAATAAGAGGAGATTCCAGAGAAACGTAAATATTTTCTGTGGGAGGGTAGTATGGGAATGTGCAAGTAAGCCTCTTAGGTCCAATGTGGCTATGAAAGCCTTGGATGGTATGAGAGGAAGGAGGCTTGGGAGCGACAGCATTCTGAAGGTGGGTACCTGTAAGAAAAGACTTAGGAAGGAAAAGTCTAGAATAGGTCTCCATGGTCAGTCTTTTTTGGGGACCAGGAACAGTCAAGAATAGAAGCCTTTTCCTTCCTGTCCTGAGGGGACAGGTTCTATGGTACCCAAGTTCAGAAGGTCTGTCAAGACTTGTGGCAAAAGATGCCTTTGATTTCTGGGGGGAAAGGGAATACTTAAGGGTGGCCTTTCTTTCCAGGAAAGGAAGTATCCTTTTTAGATGATAGCCAAGACCCATCCGTCTGTGGTGATGGTCTTCCAAAAGGGCAGGCAGTGAGACAGATGGGCAGGTAGGGGGGCAAGGCAGTCACGCATTGTTGGAGCCTCCTGTGTTGAAAGGGCTGCCTAGGGGGAGGCTGAGGGGCAGCTGTCCTGGAAGAGGTTGGTCTTCTGGTACCTCTTTTAGGCCTGGAAGAGGTAGATCCAGCAGGGGCTGGGTTACACCTGACAAAAGTGGCCTTGGCTGAGTAAGGTCCTATAGCATTTGGGGATGGGGACACCAATAAATGTTTTATGTTGTGCAATCCCTTACTTTTTTTATTGCAGGTTCTTGAACAGATCTGCAGATTGTTTTCCAAAGAGGAAATTGGGGTCTAAGGGGGCATCCAAGACCCTAGACTTAAAAGTCCTCTGGTAGGTGCTGAAGTCTAAGTCAGGAATATCTCTTGAGAACAGAGGCAGATGCTGCAAAGCGGGCAGAAGCCTCTGCAGCATCACAGCTTCATCTGACAGAGTTGTCTGGCTACTTGGGCAGCCAGAGAAAGTTGTGAAGAGATGTCAGCTTTAGTGGGGCAGTCAGGAGTACTGGCTAGCAAGGTGGCAACTTCAAAGACCAGGTCCAAAGCAAATTTGGTCATATGAGTTTGACAGCTGATGGCTCTAAAAGCCAAAGTGGAAGAGGTGCAAACCTTCTTACCAATCCTATCCATAGATGTGCTATCTTTGTCAGTGGGTAAGAGTGAGGCAGATGGAATGAGTCTGGATTGTTTGTCTGGATATGTGGCAATCACAGCTGGGTCTGCCGAGGGTGGGGGGTGGGGGGGGGTTGACGAGAAATTGTTGACCCTCAGGCACCTTGTAAAAGCAGGCGGTCTGGGCGTTTAGGGGCAGGTTGCTGAGGGTCTGCGGTCTTAGATGCAGAGGAAAAAGGATCCAAGTATGCAGGGATGACAGATGGGATAGCAGAAGGTGAGAGGGGATTCTACCTGTAACAATTCAAAGTACCTTTTCTAGGTTTCAGACATTTGAGAGATGTCCCATTTGAAATATTCTTTCATTTTGGTGATAGTTTCACCAAATGTAATATCCTCTGGAGGAGAGTCTCCCTCAATAGATTCTTCATCTGGGGAGTAGTACTCCTGAGGGGAAGCAAATTGTGAGGTATAAGAGATGGATTCCTCAGAAGAGGAATAATCAGTGTCTTGCTCTTCTTCCCTATCCTGAGAAGTTGGATGGAGGAGAGAAGCAGAAGCAGGCCTAGGGCTTAGCAGTGGTAGAGTAGAGAGAGATGAGGCTGAAGCCCTGAGGGCCATAAAGGCCTGCATCAAGGAGGAAGTGAAGGACTGCCAGTCAGGTAGACCTTCCTTAATCATGGATCAAATGTTTGGCCTTTTGTTTTCTTTTGGATGGAGTGGACTTCGGCGTAGGCCTAAAGTCAGAAGCCGAAATAATAGAAGTAGCTTCCAGAGGAGGGATCCTGGTCGGAGGCTCTGTTAAGTCTGGCTCCCCCTCAATCACGATAGTCATCGGGGTCTGGGCTGGCTCAAGGGACATGCCGGTAAGTTGGCTGCAAAACAGTTTCCACAAAGGTCACCGTTGAAGTTGACAGTTCTTCCGACCTCCCCTCAACTTATGAATCGGAAGATGGCGGGGCATCCGGTAGGAGAGGGGCAGAGGAAGAGGGCCTAGGAAACTCGGCCTTTTTACGCAGAGGTTCTGTCGATGCCTCTGAGTTAGGAACCATCCTAAGGGCTAAATGCTTAAGCCATTGTTTCTCCAAATAAAGATTAAGGGTGGCCAGACGGCTGTGCAGCATCTTGGGTACAAATGTGGGGCAAATGGAGCAGGTGTTGTGGTCATGCTCCCAGCCTAAGCAAAAAATGCAGCGGTCATGTGAATCTTTATGGGGAATCTGGCACCCGCATTGGCATTTACCCTTTATTGCTGACATTGGCTATGGCCAGGTACAACAAACCAAGCTTAGCAAAATAATAGAAGAAAAAATCCAACAGGGTACTGAGCTTTTTAGATGTTTGCATTGAAGGAGCAAAGCACACAATGCGGTCATCTGCAGCTGAAAAGGTCTGAGGTCTTTGCGTGTAGACATCACATTTAAGGAACCTAGTTTATGGCACTACGTGTGACGTCCCACGCAGCTGCAACAGCCAAGCTGAAGCTTTTGTATAGGAGCCGATGTACGGGTTGCCTGAGGCGGAAAATCCCACAACAAGAATACTGCAACATAGGAATAGAAGGACATCAGAAAGTTAAAACACTGCAGGCTCATTTCAATGCATCAAGTACAATATGAGGGGGAAGAAAACATTTGCAAACATACTACAAAGTGGGAAAGGTTTCACATGTTTATCTGTATGGCACTCTAAATAAGCAAATGAAAAACCCTCCTCCATAAAGAACAGCATGCAAGTTTCTGAAATGGTAATCCTTTCCATTCATACTACAAGTCTTAAACTTACAGCCAGTAGAGGTACTAGTGGCCAAATTTACAGCCATCAATCTACCATACAAAACCACTTTAAACAGTTACCTCTTGGAACGTCCACGACTACTGCTCTTGTGCTGCTGCTCATATGCCATGTTCTCTAACCAGGATGGTACCTCCTGCTTTGCTTCCACAAGAAGATCCAGCAAGTCTTTTGTAATATTGATGTTCTTTTCATGAAAGAAAGATGTTGCAAGGCCTAAAATAAAAATAATCAAAAGGGAACTGCTGGTTACTGTAGCACAAACAGTTGCATGAGGGTACACTGCTGCAGGCACTCATAACAATTACTGCGGTAGTTCATTAATAAAGAAAAGGGACTAGAGTGCAGGCAAAGGCTAGTTGTATGGCCAAACTTCAACAAGTCAGACATTGCTATACCAGAAACAAACAATCCATTGCATCTCTGTAAGCAGAGCTACTTTAATTTATCAAAATCACTAAGGCTTTCTTATACACTTTACCACAAAAACAAAAATTAAGGGCCCCATAACATCATCTTGCCTTACAGCTTGGTCTCCTAGTTTACAAAATTTAATTTCTAATCCCCTTTACAAAATCATGACAGAAAAAAAAATTGCCCAATAATCATGTAAGCAGAATGGCAGCTGTACAAGTGAGACATCTTTCACCTTTTGCCTGAATTATCCTAATCTGCACTAATCTTAAGAGCTGATGTACCCCATTCACAGCAGTTATAAATGCACAATAAAAACACAATAAAAATAGCTGAACTGCATTATTCCCTCTAAGATCATCAATCTGCAGTCATTTGAGTACTAACAGATCCTCTTCAACACTCAAAGAGATTTACAAAGTTCACTACAAACCAAAGAGCTATTAACTGACACTTCAAAAAACGTACTCTTACTCAGCAGTGTCTGCACTAAGATTTATCATGAATTTTGGAAAAATGCACTTGCTGTTTTTGCTCAAACTACTTTACAACCTCTCTCTAACCTTGCAGCACAGTACAAAAGTTCTTAAGTACTTAGTAGGCTATTTATCAGTGAGAATATTAAGAAAGTACAGTTGTGTACACTCACCATAAATGTAGTTGTCCGAGTGTATTCACTGTTGCAGTCATTACATTTGGGTAATCTGCTGGCAGGTTGCCCTCAGTCGGCCTGATTAACAAAGTATTGGGTCCTGCATTGGATGCTGTCCCTTCTTCCATGACGTCAGGGGTATAAAACATGCAGCCAATGTCATTACATCAGTTTTTCTTGCCCCAGATGTCAGGTGCCCCCTAATGGGGAGCAAATAAACACAAAAACACACAAGTATACCTCCAACCATAAGCAAATACACCAAAAAAAAGCTTTTAAGCATAGTAAAGGAAAGTAGAGGTATAGTCAGAAAATCTAGGTGGCTGAAAGGAGGGTAACCAGGACTGCAACAGTGAATACACTCTAACATCTACATTTATGGTAAGTGTACACAACTGTACTATGTTCTTAGTGTTTCACTGTTGCAGTGGTTACATTTGGGTAAATTCCCAAAGCAATGGTTGGGAGGAGGAGTTTATACAGCATTAAGGCCAGCTATAAGGCCCTGCAAGACAGCAGTGGTAAAGCCAGCTCTGGATTTAGAGAAACTTGGTAAATGATAATGCACGGTGAAAGTATGCACAGAATTCCTGGTAGCAGCTTCTAGGATATCCCTGGTAGGGACACCTCTGAGAAAAGCTGCAGAAGTAGATGCAGCCCTGGTGGAATGAGATCTGATCCCCTGGGGGATGAGTTTTTCCATGGTGCGTATAGCAGAAATTAATGCAATGGCTTATCCATTTAGAAATGATTTGTTTTGAAATAGCCTTTCCCTCTGCCCCTGCAGTAAATGCTACCAGCAATTGTTCAGATTTTCTTCGAGATTTAGTCCTGTCCAAGTAGAATCTTAGTTGTCTGTGCACATCTAAGGAATGCAGAATCCGTTCCCCTTTGTTCTGTGGACTGGGATAGAAGGTTGGCAAATGAATGGACTGATTAAGAGCCATACTGGAAACCACCTTGGTCATGAAGGATGGACTGGTCCTGAGTGATGCCCTGTCCGCATGAAAGATGATGAAAGGCTCCGCTGCCATAAGGGCCTGTAATTCAGATATCCTTCTAGCTGAAGTGATTGCTAAAAGGAAAGCTGTTTTCCAAGAAAGAAATGTTAAGTCTGCAGTAGCAGCTGGCTCGAAAGGAGGTACAGTGAGTTTCTCCAAAACAAAGTTAAGGTCCCAGGGCAGGGGTTGGAGCTCTCCTGGGTGGTCTCAGGTTTTTTGCCCCAAGTTACTGCTTGAGCGGATGATGAGAGAAGAGGGGAGGTTCCGTGTTATAGTGAGCTAAACAGCTGAGGCGTGGATTTTAATGGAGGAAAAAGACAGGCCCTTGTGAAGCATCTCAGTTAAGTATTGCAAAATCTGAGGTAAATTGGGCACTGCTGTGCTTATCCCTAAAGATTGGTTCCAGGAACAGAATCTTTTCCATTTGTCAGCATAAAAGATTTTCTAGTACTAGGTCTCCTCGCCTCCAAGATGACATCCATCACAGGTTTGCTGAGGGATAAGGGTGAATTTAAGTGATTAGCCAGGCTGCAAGGTTTAATGTTGGAAGCTGAGGGTGCAGAATTTGTTCTCCTGCTGAGACAGCAGGGAAGGGGTCTGAGGCAGGTGCCGTGGAGATATCTGCATTACACTGCGCAGGAGGGGGTACCAGTGTTGGCGCAGCCAGTCTGGAGCAATCAAAATCATCCTTGGTTTGTCCAGTTTGACTTTTAGTAGAACTTTGGAAAGCAGAGACAGAGGGGAAAAACGTAGACTGATAGATTATCCACTTTCCAAGCTTGTTTGTGGGGAGTCCTTGTGCAAAACTTGTCCAACTAGTACTTCTGGGGGGAGGCAAATAGATCTATGTCTGGGCTCCTCCCATTTGTTCATCAACATGTTGAAAATCCGTTGTTCCAGTTTCCACTCGTGTGGGTCCATGAGGTTTCTGCTTAGTCCGTCTGTCTGTGTATTCAATTTTTCCTGGCAGGAATCGAGCTTGTAGATGCACTTGGTAGCTCAGGGCTGTGTTCCACAATGCCATGGCTAGTCTGCAGAGGGGGTAGGACTGTGTACCCCCCCCTGCTTGTTTAAGTACCACATAATCGTGGTGTCCGTTTTTACCATTAGTTGTCCTGTTAGAATGTAGTCCTTGAAGGCTGTCAGAGCATTCTGTACAGCTAACATTTCTTTTTGATTGATATGTAGGTGCATTTGGTTTGGGCTCCATTTGCCCTGAATGCACTTCCCTGCCAGGTGAGCCCCCCCCACGCATAGTCTGATGCATCTGTAGGTAGGGTTTGGGTGGCAGGGGGTAGTGTGAATGGAAATCCCTTGTTTTGGTGGCAGGCTTCTGCCCACCACAGGACCTCCAGGCGTAGGCAAGGTATGACCGGAATCATTGTTTCCAGGCTGTGACAATGTTGACTCCATAGACTTTTTAGATACCACTGTAGTTTCCTCATATGCAGTCTTGCATATGGAATTAGAAGAATGCAGGAGGCCATGAACGCCAAGGCTTGCAGTATTTGTCTTGCAGACAGCAGGGTTTTTGTAGCCACTTGTTTGAAGTAAGTTACCAAATGAGTTTGCTTCTCTGGCATGAGGAACGCCATTGGGGCAGTTGTATTCAAGCTTGCACCCAGGAATGTAATCTGTTGACAGGGTACCAGTTGTGATTTCTTTCTGTTTATGGTGCACCCTAAACAAGTTAGAACCCTTTTTACAAACGCCAGATGATTTAAAAGTATGCCCTGGTTTTCTGCCTGAATTAGACAATTGTCCAGGTATGGATATATATGAATATTTCTTTGCCTGCAAAATGCAATAACTGGAGCCAGGCACTTTGTGAATACCCTGGGTGCAGTAGACAAGCCAAAGGGCAGTGCAGAGAACTGATAATGCAAGTAGCCTGCTTTGAAGCGTAGGTATCTTCTGCAAGATTCCCTGATTGGGATGTGCAGGTATGCTTCTTTTAAATCTAGAGTTGCCAACCAGGCGTCTTTGACTAGCATATGAAGTAACTGGTGAAGAGTCAGCGTCTTGAATTTTGGAATTACCAGAAAGGTGTTTAGAGTAGACAGGTCTAGGATTGGACGCCATGATTTGTCTTTTCTGGGTACCAGGAAAAGCCTTGAATAGAAACCTTGTCACTTTTCCTCTTCTGGCACCAGTTGAATGGCCCCCATGCTTGAGAGAGAAAGAACGTGTTTTTGAGCCTCTGCCCACTGATTCGGGGGCAGGTCTGGCCACCTGTTTGGTGGTGGCAATGTGGGGAAATATGGTATTCCAAGGGACACTATATTTAAAACCCATTTGTCCTGGGTTATGAGTTCCCAGTTCTTTGCATGAAGAGCAATCTTTCCCCCCAAAGGATCAGTTGAAAAATAAGAGCTTGGTAATTTTAAAATGGAAGTCATTGAGACTGTTTACTGTAAAAGATGTCTTGTTATTTCCAGATTTGGAAGTGGAGGCCCCCCACTGCTTAGCTCAGAGTACCCTGGGACTGAAACCTGGGATTTTTGCTGTGTCTGGGTTTGGCTTGAGAGGATCTGTTAGGAGCTGGAAAGGACCAATTCTTAGTAGGCCAATGCCTACTAAATCTTGGAGGTTGCACTTGTAAGAAATCTTTAACAGTTTGCTTAGATTTAGCTTTATCTTCCATCTTTTTTAGAACTTCTTCAGCCTTCTTGCCAAACAGGCGGTCCTGATTTAAAGGAGCATCCAACAATTTAGCTTTAACATGATAAGGCAAAGATTGCTCCTTAAGCCAAGCATGCCTTCTAAGCACAGACCCAGTAACAGCAGCCCTGCAGGAGGCCTCTAAAGAATCAAAACCACATTGCAAGGTATGTTTTCCAACTTGTTCAGCAGAATGCATTAAATCCTGTAAATCTTTATTTTCCACACAGTCAGGAATCAACATCATTTTCTGTTTAAGCAGTCCAACAATATGTTGTTGATATTTTAACATATGAAACTGGCACTTTAATGCTCTGACTGCCAAGGTCGCAGAAGTATAAACCTTTTTACCCCATATATCCAGCGCCCTGGAATCTCTTATCAGAAGGGGTAGGATTTTTAGCAGTAAAAGCCTTAATGCCCTTGGGCCCCTGAGAAATGGTTTCTGGATCTGCAACAGGATTTTTGAAAAGGAACTTGGACTCAGGAACCCTGTAGTATCTGTCAGATTTACTAGGAGCTGGAGGCAGGGAATCAGGGGCCAAAGTGGATTCCGAGAACACAACAACAATGTCTAGTACAGGAGGTATAACCAAAGGCCTATGCTGAGTTAAGAAGCAGGAAATCCCTAAGCCTCTTTTTTGAATCAGAAAATTACTGGCTTTCCCAGTGGAAATGCTCCCTCAAAGCATGTAAGGTTTCCCCAAAAGAAAAGTCCTCAGGAGCAGAAGCAGTGGGAATGGAGTCCTCTGCATCAGAATCCTTACAAGTAGGTATGGACAAATCCAGGCCATTAGAAGAGTCAGAAGAAACAGAATCCTGATCAGAAGATTCATAATCAAATTCAGCCCTAAGCCTCTTGGGTGGGTGGGTGGGGGAGATTGACTACCCCTGATTAGAGAAATTAGATCTTCAGCCATATTAATCATTTGTTTTTTAGGCATAGGAGCCTGGACACGTGGCCAGTGCGTCAGTTTTTCAGACATGGATCGAAATTTAGGCCTTAAGTAACGAAGGTGGTGTCAATTTAATATTAAAGTCTGTAGAGGCCTGAATACACCCTCAGAAGCTGGTGCCTGCTCAGCGGCTCCGGACCCATCCAAGGTAGAGACATCCACGGGTTCCATAGGTGAAGCATCTTGAGACATAATGGACTCCGAATGGGTCTCAGTAGAGGCCTGTGAATCAGAAATAGCGGGTATCAGGGGCTGCGAAAGCACCTCACTGAGTACCGGCGAACTGGCGACTGGCTTAGGAGAAGCGTTGTTGGCAGTTCTGGACCTCGACGGCCTGTCTCTGTCTTTATCTTTGCGTTTTTTTCGGAATCCCGGTAGTCGGATGGCTAATCGACATCATTTCTGGATAATTACACCGAGAACCGAAATAATGAGAGGCAAAAATATGACGACAGATAGTGCGCTAATTAAATAAAGCACAAAACCGACAGTAAGGTACGTTGTGGTCAGAGCCTAGGCAAAGAATACATTACGAGTGAAAATCTTTGAGGTATTTGCTTTCCACAAATAATGCAATTATTAACTTTTACTGACATCGGTAAGGAGCAAGAAAAGTTTCCCCAATGGGGTGCTTAGCTTTAAGTTGAAGACTTTGGAGCGGAAACTCAAAAACGAAAATTTCAGGAGTCGGCCGACTGGCACCTGCGAACTGCTTCTGCTTCGGGCACTGCACGGCAAGAAAGACTGATGTAATGACGTCGGCTGCATGTTTTATACCCCTGACAACCTGATGTCATGGAAGAAGGGACAGCATCAGACGCAGGACCCAAGACTTTGTTAATCAGGCCGACTGAGGGCAACCTGCCAGCAGATTACCCAAATGTAATGACTGCAACAGCGAAACACGAAGAAAATACCTAGTATTACAGTCACATGGCAGTTTTTAATCCTCATATTTTTGTGTATAAAAATGAACAGGGAGAGGCAGAACAAGGATATTTTGGGACATTTACATGCTGTCCCTATCTAGGAGGGACAAGGGTGCTAAACTGGTGGGGGGGGGGTATGAAGCTGCAGTTACCCACCCATTCATCCAGATTACATTTGACTACATTAACAGAAATACATGAAGTGAAGACAGTTCTACAGATACAAAATTCTGTGCTACATACCTACCCCTTTAACATATTGAGAAACCTCGAGTGGGTATTTATGCCACTAATGAACTTGTGAATGTGTAACAGGTCTGACAGGATAGGGTGTGTTGAGGCCCTATGCGCCAGGCAGAGGTCACCTCTCAGAAGCCTGTATTACGCATGTAGGAAGGACAAAGCTTTAGACTGTCTCTGCACAGTGTTTATGATTTAGGACCTTGATTTTCCTAGTAAGAAAGGACTGTGGTTGTTCCAACTGTGACAAGTACATTCCAAAACTATACTCAACCAGCCTTACGAGTGCCAAAACCAGTGGAAATATTACATCCCTGAACCTGAATGCCATACACCTTTAGATACAAGCTGTATGATGAAAAATTATTTCCTTCCAATAGCAGTTATGTGACAATCAAGGAAAGAATAGTTGTATAGAATCTTACCATAACCATAGATGTCCTTCTCTTCCAAGTTGCAGTATTCTTACTGTGGGATCCTCCACCTCAGGCAACCCAAATATCAGCTCCTATACAAAAGCTCAAGCTTGGTTGCTGCTACTGTGTGAGACGTCACATGCAAGGCCATAAACCAGGGGCCTTAAATGCGACATCTGCAAGCACCTCAGAATTGACTACCCAGTCAGACAGTAGTCTAGGTAGTGCCAATGATGTCCTCTAGACAGGTGAAATGTACTTAACTGCCCACTCTGACTCAGGTCTAGGTAGTTCTCAATGATGACCTCTGGACAGATGAATGTCATAAAGGGGGACAGGCAGGAGGGAAGGAATACTGCAACATGGAAGAGAAGGACATCTATGGTTATGGTAAGATTTTACGCAACTATTGTGTGGCTTTATATATTCTCATGTTGCAGTATTCTTACTGTGGGAGAGTACCACAGCTTGAGGAGGAGGAAGGGTAGAGGAAGTAGATTCTAGGAATCCTTGCAGGACTGCCCTTGCAAACCCTGCCCTGGCTCTGGAAATATGGTCCAATTTGTAATATTTGGTGAAGGTATGTACTGAGGACAAGGTGGCTGCCTCAAAGATAGAAATAGTGTCTAGCCTTTGAGGAAGGCTCCAGAAGAAACTACAGATCTTGCAGAATGTGCCCTGACCCCATGAGGTAATTGTTTCCCATGGTAGGAATAGCAGAAACACAGTTTTCCTTATCCAGCAAGATATAGTTTGCTTAGATACTGCCTTGCCCGGTGTCATTTCTTAGGAGACGGAAAGAAGGTGGCTAAATGAATGGACTGGTTTAGTGAAAGTTCACTGACCACTTTGGGCATGAAGAAGGGTTGGTGTGCAGGGTTACCATCTGTCCTTGTGGAAGGCAGTGTAGGGTGGAGATGCCATAAGTACCTGTAATTCTGCAACCCTTCTGGCTGATGTAAGAGATAGCAGTAGGACAGTTTTCCATGTGCACATCTGTAGGGAGGCAGAGCTGGCTGGCTTGAATGTTGCAATTGTACGTTTTTCTTTGACATTGTTTAAGTCCCAAGGTGGCAGGATAGGCTTTGTTGGTGACCTAATGTGCAGGACCCCTTTTAGGAATAGTTTAACATCCAATCTGGAGAGAAGAGGGGATTCCTGAGGTAAGCAGGCAGGGACAGCAGACAAGTGCACCTTCAGTGAAGGGTATGACAGGTCTGATTTTATGAGCTCTCGCACATATGTTAAGAATAGGGGAACATCTGCTTGAAAGGGGACCCTATGTCTTTGGAGACACCATTTGGAGAACCTTTCCCATTTGGAAATGTAGGATTCACCTGGTATTAGGTTTTCTGGCCGCCTGCAGGACAGACAGCACGTCCTCAGTGTATCGGTGTCTGAAGGGAATTAAAAGTTTATCACCCAGCGGGTTAAGCAAAGCATCACCACGTGCAGGTGAATGAGAGATCCTCTCTGTTGTGAGCAGGTCCACCCTGTGAAGCAACTTGTGGTGATTGCCCTTGACAAGAGATTGAAGTAGGGGGAAAAGTACTGTTATGTTCGAACTTACTATAACCTTAGATGCCCTTTTCTTCTATATGCTGCTGTATTCATATCATTAGGGAGTTTGCACTGGTGAACTCTCAAACATCCGGCCGTTATACAAAAGTTAAATGCTACTGCAAGGGTGGGCGCGAAGTCCAACACCACTTCTCTGATGTCGGTTGTAAATGGATGTTTGGTATAAAGCAGATGTCAGCACGCATCCACCTCAGAACTGAATGCTGCCAGAGTCGGTGACTCATGAGTGGGTACTCCAAAAGTCAGGAATCAGACAAGTGTGAGGGGGAAGGCTAGGTGGGAAACTATACAGCAACATACAGAAAAGAAGAACATCTAAGGTTATGGTAAGTTCTTACACAACGGCTGGCAAGCCAGTCACAGCAAGCAGTCATCTGTCCATGGCAGGTCAGCTCGGACTCCGGTTTCAGATGTGGGAAACAGGCAGGGACAGGATAGGTCAGGAGGGTTACATTGGGTAGGCCCGAGGGATTGTTGCCAGGGGTCTTAGCCTGGCCATGGCTCCTTGGCAGATTTTAAGGCGGCCCAGAGGAATTGTGAAAAAATTTATGATGTGGGTATGATGAATCAGAAAGGGCCGACATCGACAGAGCTGTTCGTCCAGTAGGTTTACGGCAATGCTATGAAATAAAGAAATGGCCTCCCTGACATTCCTGCCTTGCGCACATCTCAAAATAATTGGTTTATAGTAGAAAAGGTCATTGGCAGTAATTGGCAATAAACACATGGCTGAGGCCATTTAATCCACCTGATGCCTCTGTGTTTTTACTAAATATGCAACTTTGATGCAGATATGATGGTCGTGATGCAAAAGGATTTACAGTGTACTGAACTGGATTTATGAATGTGGTTCAATGGCAATAAGAGATTTTCATTGTGGTGTCTGCAACCACTGAGAGTAGAGCCTCCAGTGGTCTTGTTTTATCTGTGTGACATTATGAAGTCTGGATTTTCTTATTCTTAAAGATGAAAAATTATGAACAATATGCTGAATGGATTATATAAATGTGGTACATGAGTTAACATCCTGTGCTGCATCAATGGTCAAGGTAAGGTATTTGACAAAGTATGGTTAGTGTTTTGCTATTTTAGTAAAGGCAGGTTGAGTTGTACCAATCTCGGACAACAATACTATGTCCTTCTAATCATAAACTGCTGTATATGTGACAGGAGGGAGAGTGCAAAAGTTCCTGTCTATGAAAGGGGAGGTGGACCAGAAGCACTTTCTACAAACCCATGGAGGATGGCTCTGGCAAATCCTGCCCTGGCTCTAGAGACCAAGTCCAGTTTGTAGTGCCTAGTGAAAGTGTGAACAGAGGACCATGTAAGCTACTTCGAGGACAGCAGCCATGTCTAATCCTTTAAAGGATGCCCCAGAGGAGGACACTGCCCTGGTAGAGTGAGCCCTAAATTGGGGCTGGGAGACTCTTATCATGACTACTGTAACAGCAAAAAATAGTTTTAGATATCCAAGAGAATATGGTTTACATGGAAACAGGTTGACCCCAGGGCTCTTGGGTGGCAAAAGACAAAGCCTGTCTGATTTGCCTAGGGATTTGTTTATGGCCAAGTAATACCCGAGCTGTCTGTGAACATCTAGGGAATGAAGCATCCTCTCTCTGCCTTGTTCTGTGGAGAAGGTAAAAAAAGTTGCCAGATTTATAGTTTGATTTAAAGACAGCTCATTGACCATTCTGGGCATGAGAGTTTAGTGCGCAAGCATATCCTGTCCTTGTGGAAGACTGTGAAGGGGGGGGGGTCTGCCATAAGGGCCTTTGCTTCTGAGACATGTCAGGCTGATGTGATGGCCACCAGGAGTATAGTCTTCCAGGTGCAGTGTTGGAAGGAGCAGTATTTGGCTGGTTTGAAGGCTGGGAACGTCAATTTCTCCAGGACAAAGTTAAGATCTAAAGGAGGGAATGGGTTTCCTTGGGGGTCTGAGATAAGTGCTCCACTCAGAAAGAGTTCGAAATCTAACCTGGAAGCTAGAGGAAGTAGTAAAGGCAGACATGCAGAGATGGCAGACAAATGCATTTTAATGGAGGAATAAGAAAATCCAGACTTCATAATGTCACACAGATAAGACAAGACCACTGGAGGCTCTACTCTCAGTGGTTGCAGGTTAGACACCACAATGAAAATCTCTTACATTTGGACAGGTAGGATTTTCCAGTAGTCTGTTTTCAGGCCTCCTGCAGAACCTGGATCACGTCTTGTGAGTACAGGCGTCTGAAGGGAATCAGCGCCCTATCACCCACAGTGTGAGGTTCAGTGTGGACAGTTGGGGGGGTGTAGGACTATTCCCTTGTCCTGTGTGAGTAGGTCCATTTGGTGGGGTAACTTGTGGTGACTGCCCCTGGGTAGGTGAAACAGAAGAGGGAACCAGTGCTGCCTTGGCTAATAGGGAGTCACCAGCAAGATTTTAGGCAGTTCCTTCTGAATTTTCACTAGGACTCTCTATATGAGACAGAAGGGATGAGAATGCACAGGTATACATTCCATCCAGGAAATCAAGCGAGCATCCACCTTCCAAAGCCTCTGGGTGAGGTACCCTGGAACAGAAGGTTGGGAGCTGTCTAAACATGGGGGAGGCGAAGAGATCCATATAGTACAGTTGTGTACACTTAGCATAAATGTAGATGTTGAGTGTATTCACTGTTGCAGTCATCACACTTTGGTTATCTGCCTGCAGGTAGCCCCCAGTCGGCCTGAATAACAGTCTCTTGGGATTTCTGCATCAGATGCTGTCGCCTCTTCCATGACGTTAGGTCATCAGGGGTATAAAACATGCAGCCGAAGCCATTAAACCAGTTTTTCTTGCCCCAGATGTCAGGGGCCCCCAAAATAGGAAGCAATTACATGGTGTGGAATACTTCCAGTATAAAGAAAATACCACAGCCATAAGATATGGCCAAAATGAGGATAGGTAGAAAGTCTAGAAAAGTCAGGGGGATGGAGGGAAGGTAACCAGGACTGCAACAGTGAATAAACTCGAACAGCTACATTTATGGGTAAGTGTACACAATTGTACAACATTGTTCGTGTTTCACTGTTGCAGTCATCACACTTGGGTTGATTCCCAAAGCTGAGTAAGGGTGGAGGTAGTCAAAAAGTATAAGGGCTGGCTAGCAGGCCTTGTAAGACTGCTGTGGCAAATCTAGCTCTGGATTTAGAAAAAACAGGTAAGTGGTAATGCTTGTGAAGGTGTGTAAAGAAAGTACAGCTGTGTACCCTTACCATAAATGTAAATGTCCAAGTGTATTCACTGTTGCCGTCATCACATTTGGGTAGATTCCCAAAGCTAAGGACGGGAGAAGGAAATTAGATAGCATTAGGACCAACTATAAGGCCCTGCAAGACTGCAGTGGCAAAGCCAGCTCTGGATTTAGAGAAAATTGGCAAAAGGTAATGCTTGGTGAAGGTATGTACAGAACTCCAGGTAGCATCTTCTAGGATGTCCCTGGTGGGGACACCTCTGAGAAAGGCTGGTTGAATGTGGTCTAATCCCCTGTGGGGTAGGTTTTCCATGGTGCTTATAACAGAAATTAATGCAATGGCCAGTACATTTAGAAATGGTTTGCATTGAAATGGCCTTCCCCTCTGCCCCCGCAGCAAATGCAACCAGTAGTTGTTCAGATTTCTTGAGATGTTTAGTCCTGTCCAAATAAAATCTAAGTTGCCTTTGCACATCTAAGGAGTGCAGTATTCATTCCCCTTTGTTTGGTCTATTAGAAAAGAAGGTTGGCAAATGAATGGACTGATTAAGGGCCACACTGGATACCACCTTGGGCATGAAGAAGGGACTGGGTCCTGAGGGACACCCTGTCCGCATGAAAAATGATGAAAGGCTCCACTACCATGAGGGCCTTTTATTCAGACACCCTTCTCGCTGAAGTGATGGGTAAAAGGAAGGCTGTTTTCCAAGAAAGGAATTTCAACTCTGCATTTACAGCAGGCTCAAAAGGAGGTAGAGTGAGTTTTTCTAATACAAAGTTAAGGTCCCAGGCTGGAGTAGGGGCTCTCCTGGGTGGTCTCAAGTTTTTGGCCCCTCTGAGGAACTGCTTCAGCAGTGGATGAGAGAAGAGGAGTGGGTTCTGTGTTGTAATGAGCTGAAATGGCTGAGGTATGAATTTTGATGGAGGAAAAGGAGAGGCCCTTGTGAAGCATCTCAGTTAAGTATTGAAGAATCTGAGGTAAATTGGGCTCTGCTGTGCCAATCCCCTGAGTTTGGTTCCAGGAACAGAATCTTTTCCAATTTTCAGCATAGTATTTTCTAGTACTAAGCCTCCTTGCCTCCAGAATGACATCCAACACTTGCTTACTGAGGGATGGTAATGGAGAGATCAGGTAATTAGCCAGGCTGCCAGGTTCAGGGTTTGAAGCTGTGGGTGCAGAATCTGTCCCTCCTGCTGGGACAGCGAGGCAGGGGTCTGAGGCAGGTGCCAGCAGTGACACACTGCGCAAAAGTGCAATCAGTATTGTCCTTGGTTTGTCCTGTTTGATCTTTAGTAATACCTTGGAGAGGAGAGGCAGAGAAGGAAAGGCATAAACTGATAGGTTTTTCCAGGTGAAGGACAGGGCATCCACTTTCCAAGCTTGTTTGTGGGGAGTCCTTGTGCAGAATTTTTCCAATTGCTAGTTCTGGGGGGAGGCAAACAGGTCTATATCTAGGCTCCCCCATTTGTTTCTCAACATGTTGAATATCTTTGGTTCCAGTTTCCACTCGTGTGGGTCCATGAGATTTTTGCTTAGTTCATCTGCCAGTATATTTAGCATGTAGGTGCACTTGGTAGCTCAAGGCTGTGTTCCACAGAACCATGGCTAGTCTGCACAGAGGATATGAGTGGGTTCCCCCCGCTTGTTTATGCACCACATAACAGTGGTGTTGTCCGTCTTTACCAATAATTGCCCTGGAAGAATGTGGTCCTTGAAGGCTGTAAGAGCATTCTGTACAGCTAACATTTCTTTTTGATTGATAAGCAGGTGCATTTGACTTGGGTTCCATTTGCTCTGAATGCACTTCCCTGCCAAGTGAGCCCCCCATGCATAGTCTGATGCGTCTGCTGTTAGGGTTTGGGCGGCAGGGGTTAGAGTGAATGGCAGTCCCTTGTTTTGGTGGCAGGCCTCTGCCCACCAAAGGAACTATCTGTAAACAAGGTACGACAGGAATCATTGCTTCTAGAGCCTGAGAATGTTGACACCATAGGCTTTTTAGATACCACTGTAGTTTCCTCATATGCAGTCTCGCATATGGAATTAGAAGAATGTAGGAGGCCATGAACCCCAGGGCTTACAGTATTTTCCTTGCAGATAGCTGGGTCTTTGTGGCCAGTAGTTGTTTGAAATAGGCTGTCAAATTAACTTACTTCTCTGGCGTGAGGAAAGCCATCCGGAAAGTTGTGTTCAAGCTTGCTCCCAGGAATACAATTTGTTGGCAGGGTACAAGATGTAATATCTTTTCATTTATGGTGTACCCCAGAGAAGTTGGCAAATTATGTACAAATGTCAGATGATTCAATAGTATGTCCTGGCTTTCTGCCTGAATTAGACAATCGTCCAGGTATAGATATATTTGGATATTTCTTTGCCTGAAAAATGCAATGACTGGAGCTAGGCAATTTGTGAATACCCTGGTCACAGTAGATAAGTCAAAGGGCAGTGCAGAGAACTGATAGTGCATCTAGCCTGCTTTGAAGCGTGGGTATCTTCTGCAAGATTCCCTTATTGGGATGTGCAGGTAGGCTTCCTTTAAATCCAGTGCTGCCAACCAGGCATCCTTGCCTAGCATAGGAAGCAGCTGCTGAAGAGTTAGCATCTTGAATTTTGGGATCACCAAAAATGTGTTTAGGATAGAGAGGTCCAGGGCAGGATGCCAGGAGTTGTCTTTTTTGGGCACCAGGAAAAGTCTTGAGTAGAAACCTTGTTCCCTTTCCTCTTATGGAACCGAAGAATAGCCCTGATGCTTGAGAGAGAGAGAATTTGCTTTTGAGCCTCTGCCCTCTGATTTGGGGTTAGATCTGGACAACCGTCTGGGGTTGGTAAGAAGTGAAAGTGGAATATGTATCCTTGGGAAACTATATTTAAAGCCCATTTGTCCTGAGTAATGAGTCCCCGATTTTTTACCTGCCGGGCAATCTATCCCCCTAAAGGAACAGTCAGTTGTGCAGGGCTTGGAAGATTTAAAGTTAAGTCATTGAGAAAGTTTACCTTAGGGGGAGTCTTACTACTCCATGCTTTGGAAGTGGGAGGGCCCCCCCAAATGCTTAGTCCTGTGAGTACCATGGGACTGAAGCATGGGTGTTTTGCTGGTTCTGGGTTTGGACTGAAGGCCTGGAAAAGGCAGGAAAGGACCAATTTTTAGAGGGCCAATGCTTACTAAATCTGGGAGGCTGTACTTGCAGGAAATCTTTCAACAGTTTGCATAGATTTAGCTTTTTCCTCCATCTTTTTAAGTACTTCTGCTCTGTTGCCAAACAGGCAGCCTTGGTTTAAGGGAGCATGCAGCAATTTAGCTTTAACATGATCTGGCAAAGATTGCTCCTTAAGCCAAGCATGCCTTCTAAGGACAGACCCAGTGACAGCAGCCCCGCAAGATGCCTCTAGTGAATCAAAACCACATTGCAAAGTATGTTTTCCAACTTGTTCAGCAGAATGCATTAAATCCTGCTGGCAGGCTACCCGCATTCGCCCTGAATTCCAAAGCCTAGATCTGGCGTCGGTTGCTGTCGCCTCTTCCCTGAAGTCAGTGCGCCAGGGGTATAAACGATGCATCAGACGACATTTTCTTCAGTTTTTCTTGCCCCAGATGTCAGGTGCTCCTAAAATGGTAGGCTAAATTATGCCAATAAGCATGCATGCACAAAAAACTTTTCCTTCATATACAAGCAAATATACTACATAGGTTGTATAGAATAGAGAAGTACAGATAAGTCCCAGCAAAGGAAAAGGGGGATGGTGGGAGGGTAACCTGGACTGCAACAGTGAATACACTCGAACATCTACATTTATGGTAGGTACACAACTGTACTATGTTCATCGTGTTTCACTGTTGCAGTCATTACAATTGGGTTGAATCCCACAGCGAAGGTTGGGAGGCTGGTGCTAAGTAGGATTAGGGGAGGCTATCAGGCCCTGCAGAACTGCAGTGGCAAATCCAGCCGTGGATTTAGAGTAGAGAAGCAAATAATAGTGCTTTGTAAAAGTATGCACTGAACTCCAAGTTGCAGCCTCTAAGATGTCTTTGGTTGGTACTCCTCTGAGGAAGGCTGCTGAAGTGGCTGCTGCTCTGGTTGAATGTGGCCTAATGCCCTTAGGCACTGATTTGCCATGCTGTGAATAGCAGAAACGAATGCAGTGACCTATCCACTTTGAAATAGTCTGCTTAGAGATAGGCTTTCCTTGTGATCCTGCAGCATACGCTACTAGAAGTTGTTCGGTCTTTCTGAAAGCTTTAGTTCTGTCCAAGTAGAAGCGTAGCTGCCTGTGAATGTCCAAAGAATGCAGAATTCTCTAACCCTTATTCTGTGAGTTTGGATAAAAGGAAGGCAAATGAATTCTTTGGTTAAGAGCCACAGTAGACACTACCTTAGACATAAATGCAGGGTTTGCGCGCAGAGAAACCCTGTCAGGATGGAAAATGATAAAAGGTTCCACAGCCATGAGTGCCTGTAACTCTTGAGACTCATCTAGCAGAGGTTATTGCTAGGAGCAGAGCTGTTTTCCAGGATAGGAATTTAATATCAGCTGCAGAGGATGGTTCAAACGGAGGCAATGTGAGCTTTTCCAAGACATAGTTGAGGTTCCATGCAGGTACTGAGTAAAGTCCAAGCTGGGCATTGAGATCAGCTCTTTAGGATTGCGTACCAGTGCTGGCAGGGCCAGTCTGAGGCAATCAGTATCATTTTTGGTTTCTCTTCTCTGACCTTGAGGAGTACCTTGGGGAAGAGAGGCAGAGGAGGAAAGGCATATACCGTTAGGTGTTTCCAGCTGAAAGATAGAGCATCCACTTTCCATGCTTGCTTGTGATAAGGCCTTGTGCAGAATTTCTGTAGTTGGAAGTTGTGAGGAGAGGCAAATAGGTCTATGTCCGGGCATCCCCAGTTCCTTGTTATCATGGTGAAGACTTGTGAATCCAATTTCCACTCATGGGGATCCATTAGGTTTCTGCTTAGTTCGTCTGCCAGAGTATTTGTCCTTCCTGGCAGGAATTGTGCTTGCAGATGTACTTGGTAAGTCAATGCTGTGTCCCACAAGTTCATGGCTAGTCTGTAGAGGGGGTAGGAATGTGTGCCTCCCTGCTTGTTTATGTACCACATAACTGTAGTACTGTCCGTCCTTATCAGTAGTTGTCCTGGGTGAAGTAGATCCTTGAAGGCTGTTAGGGTGTTCTGAACAGCTAGCATCTCTTTTTGATTGATATGTAGATGCATTTGACTTGTGGACCATGTGCCCTGAAAATATCTTCCTGCCATATGGGCCCCCCAGGCATAATCTGATGCATCTGTTGTCAATGTCTGCCTGGCTGTGTGTAAGGTGAATGGCTGTCCCTTGTTGTGGTGACAGGTTTTTTTGCCCACCATCGAAGCTCCTGTTACAGGCAGGGAATGAGGGTAATTATTGTTTCCAGGCTGTGGCAATGTTGTGTCCAAACACTTTTTAGATACCATTAAAGTTTCCTCATATGCAGTCTTGCATATGGAATTAGCAGAATGCAGGATGCCATGAAGCCCAAAGCCTGCAGAATTTTTCTTGCAGATAACTGGGTCTTTGTTGCCAACATTTTGAAAAAAGTAGTCAGTTGTCTGTGTTTGTCTGCTGTGAGACAAGCCATCTGGGCGGTTGTATTTAAGCTTGTACCCAGGAATATTATCTCTTAAGAGGGTACAAGTTTTGATTTCTTTTCATTTACTGTGTACCCTAGACCTGTTAATAATCTTTTTACAAACGCCAGATGCTGTAGTAGAATGTCCTTGTTCTCTGCTTGAATAAGACAGTCGTCCAAGTAAGGATATATTTGTATTCCTCTTTGTCTAAAAAAAGCAATCACTGGTGCCAGGCATTTTGTGAAGACCCTGGGCGCAGTAGATAAGCCAAAGGACAGTGCAGAGAATTGGTAATGCATTGAGCCAGCTATAAATCTGAGGTATCTTCTGCATGACTGTCTGATTGGGACATGCAGGTATGTCTCTTTTAGGTCTAAAGTCACAAGCCAAGCCCTCTTGTCCAGCATGGGCAGAAGCTGCTGCAGAGTTAACATTTTGAATTTTGGGATATCCAGGAATGTGTTTAGGATAGACAGGTCCAGTATTGGTCTCCAGGCTTTGTCTATTCTGGGCACCAAGAATAGCCTGAAGTAGAATCCTAGTCCCTGCTCTTGCTGTGGTACCACCTGAATAGCTCTCATGTCCATGAGGGATGAAACTTGTTTTTGTGCCTCTGCCCATTGTGTGGCAGATCTGGCATACCGTTTGGCCTTGGCAGGGTGTGAAAGTGGAACCTGTAGCCTTGTGATACGATATTTAGGACCCATTTGTCCTGGGTGACCTTGTGCCAATTTTGTGAAAAAAGTGCTAGTTTTCCCCCCAGAGGGGCTGCCAGAAGATAAGTGCTTGGTGCTGGCAGGGGAAAATCATTGAGACTGTTTCCTGTATGGCTGCAATTTTTCCTCTCCGCTTTTGGAGGTAGAAGCACCCCATTGTTTAGGCCTGTATGAGCCTTGGGGCTGTGATCTGCCTCTGGGGCGTCTGTATCTGCCTCTTTGTGGCCTCTCTGACACTGGAAAGGACCAATTCTTTGTAGGCCGGTTCCTGCTAAATCTGGGAGGTTGTACCTGCAAGAAATCCTTGACTGTTTTCATAGATTTAGCTTTGTCCTCCATTTTCTTCAACACCTCTTCTGCTTTAACACCAAACAAAGTAACATGCTGTAATGGAGCATCTAATAGTTTTGCTTTGACATGAACAGGGAGATTCTGTTCTTTTAACCAAGCATGCCTCCTAATGACAGAACCCGTAACAGTGGCCCTGCAGGAGGCCTCAAGAGAATCAAAACCACATTGCAAAGTATTCTTTCCTACTTGTTCAGCTGCATGCAATAAATCCTGCATTTCTTTGTTTTCTGCAGATTCTGAATTTAGCATTTTCTGTTTAAACCGTGACATAAGACATTGCTGATATTTAAGCATACGAAATTGGCAATTTAAAGCTCTTACAGCCAAGGTAGCAGAAGTATAAATCTTTTTCCCCCCATCTGTCCAGGGCCCTAGAGTCCCTATCAGAGGGGATAGGGTTTTTTGCAGTGGAAGCCTTGACCCCTTTGGGACCCTGAGAGATGGTTTCTGGGTCAGCAGCAGGTTTTTATAAAGAAATTTATGTGAATCAGGAACCTTGTAGTATCTGTCTGGCTTAACAGGGGCTGGTGGTAGAGTGTCTGGAGATAGACTGGACTCTGAAAATACATCTACAATGTCTAAAACAGGTGAATAGCAAGGGGCCTGTGCTGAGGTAATAAAAGGAAGTCTCTGAGCCTTTTCTTGGATTCTGAGTAATCTTGGCTCTCCCAGTGGAAATGCTCCCTCATAGTATGCAGTCTCCCCAAAAGAATAATCCTCAGGAGGAGAGGCTGAATGGATAGATTCTTCAGCATCCGAATCCTCAAAGGGAGGAATGGAATATTCCTGGTCGGAAGAGGAATCAGAGGAAATGGAAACCTAGTCTGAAGATTTGTATTCTATCTCTTGGCTAGGCCTCTTATCAGGTGGGGGATGGGAACCCCAGATCAAAGTAATTAGGTCTTCGGCCATTTTAAGCATCTGTTTTTTTAGGCATGGTGGCCTGTGCAGAAGAATGCTGTACTTGTTTCTTTGTCTTTAGAACTGCTTTAGTCTTTGCTTTTGAAGCTGAAGTAGGTTTCACATATAACTGTGTAGGCCTGAAAACACCCTCAGAAGCCGATATCTGCTCAGTGGCTCCGGACCCATCTGAAGGGATAGTTTCCGAGTGTCCAATACCTTGAGTTTCCAGTGGCCTAGTCGGCTCCACGTGGGAGTTGGGTGCGGCCTGTGGCTCTGAGGTAGCGGGTGTCAGGGCTGCGAAAGTGCCTCACTGAGAACCGGCGACAGGCCTAGCGGGAGCCTCGTCGTCAGTTTTGGACCTCGGATGCCTGTCCTTTTCTTTTTCGTTGCGCTTTTTATAAATTCCGGTAGTCGGCTGTTCTGATGGCATTATATAATTGAATCTTCTGCAAAAGTAATGAAATGCAAAATCGTACCAACGCTTAATAGTGCGTTGGTTAAATCTAGCACAAAACCGACAACTAGCAACGTTGTGATCAGGGCCTAGGCAAGGAATACAGTAAGAGTGAAAATCCTTATGAGGTATATGCTTCCCACAAGAAATACAATTATTAACTTTTTCTGACATCGGCCTGGAGCAAGAAAAAAGTTTCCCCAATACGGTACGTAGCTTTAATGAAGACTTTGGATCTGAAATTCGAATTTGAAAATCTCAGGAGTCGGCCGACCGGCACTTGCGAACTGCTTTTGCTTCGGGCACTGCGCGGCAAGAAAGACTGAAGAAAATGGAGTCGGCTGCATCTTTTATACCCCTGGCACACTGATGTCAGGGAAGAGGCGACAGCAACTGACGCCGGACCTAGACTTTAGAATTCAGGCCGACTGTGGATAGCCTGCCAGCAGGATAACCCAATTGTAATGACTGCAACAGTGAAACACGATGAAAAAGAAGTTATGTACTCACTATAATGTTCCATCTGAGTAGGTAACTTAATTTGTCTGCAACCTGTGGGTATCGGATCCAAGCCGGCAGCTTTATTAGCTAAAATATCTGAGCTCCTGGCTCCTCCCCTTTACCCACAATTCCCTGCTACATGCTCCCTTTCCTCAGATCGAGTTTGCTTAATCTAACAACTACGACCCTCGACAGAGGACCAAGTAATGCCTAAACACATTAAATAATCTCAATCATGATCAGGAACCACGATAATGGTTAGGGGGCATGGGGGGGGGGGGGTCGGTTGCAGACAAATGAAGTACCTACTCAGATGGAACGTTATGGTGAGTACATAACTTCTTTATCTGAAGTAGTTACTTCATTTGCTCTGCAACCTGTGGGACAGTCCCCAGCTACCTAAAACCTTGGGAGGCCCCTCAAGGAAGGACATTCCGAAGCACCGTGGAGCCAAAGGAAGCCCTACTCCTGGATATCATATCCAATTTATAATGAGAAATGAATGTATGGGAAGAGGACCACGTAGCTGCTGAACATATGTCGTCCAGGAGAACCCTGGACCAGAAGGCTGCTAATGTGGCTATGGATCGGGTTGAGTGGGCATGGACTCAGATAGGAGCAGGTTTACCTGAGGCTACATACGCATGAATGATGCACTGTGAAATCCAACTTGCTAAGGTAACTTTGGTAATAGCTCTACCCAGAGCAGATTTGGCAAAGGACACAAACAATTGCCTTGCGAGTATCCTTCGTCCTGTGCAAGTAAAAACGTAGTTGTCTATGTACATCCAACTTGTGTAATTTGTATTCCCCTTTGTTCTGAAAGTTGGGAAAGAACACTGGTAAATTAATCGACTGATTAATACTTGACTCCGAAGTAAGAAGGAAGGGTTAGTCCTGAGAGACACTCTATCTCTATGCAAGATTAGATAATGGGGTTTCATGCAAAGGGCTTGAAGTTCCGAAACCCTCCTGGCTGAAGTAATAGCAACTAGAAAGGCTGTTTTCCATGATAAGAACTTTAATGGAACTGAGGCGGCAGGCTCAAAAGGTGGGCTTGTCAATGCTTGCAAAACCAAAGTTAGGTCCCATGGTGGGACCGCAGTCTTAACTGGTGGTTTCAATAGAAAAATACCTTTCAAGAAGGTTTTGCATATCTTCGTAGAAGCTAAAGATCCCAGCCCACCCCCTACATGAAAATGGGAAATGGCTGCCAATTGTACTTTAACTGTAGATGCACTGGCTCCTTGATGAAAAATGTGTGACAGAAAATCAAGAACCGCCAGAATAGGGACGGTAAAGGGATCTAAGCTCTTGTCCTTAGCCCAGACAGAAAAACGCTTCCATTTACTACTGTAAATTTTCCTGGCAGCAGTCTTGTGAGCCACTACCAGAATGGCCTTTACTGGTGATGAGATGCCGGGAGTCCTTGCCATCAGTGGAACTGGATCAACCAAGCCACGAGCTTGAGGTTTACCAGGTTCGGAGGTTGCAATCCCACAGGATGCGAAATCAGATCTGGAATGGGAACTAAGATCCATGGAGGAACTACACTGTGAGACCGCAGAGAAGGGAACCAGATCTGGCGAGGCCAGAATGGGGCTAAGAGGATAATTCTGCTCCCCAACCAACATGCTTTCTGAATGAACTTAAGTCATAAGAGGAAGGGGGGGATAAGCATAGAGGAGACTGGGTGGCCAAGCATGAAACAGAGCGTCTCTGGGGCTCTCCCCTGGTGGGGGAAGTATCGCGAAAAACTCGCTGCACTTTGTGTTTGACGGAAAAGCAAAAAGATCGCAGCAAGGTAGACCCCATTTGAAGAAGATCTGTTTCGCAACTGATGGTTTCCGAGACCACTCGTACAGTGTGAGGATCACGTGACTCAGTTTGTCCGCCAGAATGTTGGACCGACCCGGAATGTGCGCTGCTACCAGAAAGCGGTTGGTGGATATCGCCCACTCCCAAACTCTCATAGCCTCCCGACAAAGGGGATAAGATCTGGTCCCTCCCTGTTTGTTTATGTACCAGACTACCGCCATGTTGTCGGTTTGAACCGCAATAGTCCCTAGAGGAAAAAGGTCATGGAGAGCTTGCAATGCCAGAAGCACCGCCCTCATCTCTAGGACATTGATATGCAAAGCGGTCTCTAAGGGGGTCCACGTGCCTTGGACGGCTCTGCCCAAAGAATGCCCCCCCACCCGAGACGAGAAGCATCCGTGGTCAACGTGGCTTGAGGCGGAGGCATCACGAAGGGTCTCCTTTTCCGCAGCTCCCGTGAGCGAAGCCACCAGGGGAGTGAGTCCCTGCAAGCCCTGCTCAAGGGAATAGGGGTGTTCAATGGATGTAGCAACACAGACCATTGGACTTGAAGGGTCCATTGCAGAATCCTCATTCGTAGATGCGTGTGAAGGCAAAGACTGATTGCCGCCGCCATAGAGCCTAGTGCTCTCAGGACTAACTCTGCCGATGGAGCCGGGTTCTGAAGGAGGGCTACAACCTGACATGACAAACTGTTCACCCTGTCTGAAGTTAGTAGGGCCTGAGAGAGGCGAGTGTCCAATTTGGCCCCTATAAATTCCAGAACCTGCACAGGATGAAGAAAGGACTTTTGAAGGTTTACCGAAATGGCCAAACTCTAGGCAAGAGTTAGAGCATAATCCCTGGCAACACACAGTTGATGCCCGTAGGAGGAGGAGAGGAGCCAGTCGTCCAGGTATGGAAAGACCTGAATGCCCTGGAGTCTCTGGTGGGCTGCAACCACTGCCATGACCTTGGTGAACACCCTGGGGGCCGAGATGAGGCCGAACGGAAGAACCCTGAATTGATAATGACTGGCTCCCAGCCGGAAGGGGAGAAACCTCCTGGATCGTCTGTCCATCAAAATGTGGTAATACGCATCCTTGAGGTCTATGGAGCACATCCAGTAATTCTCCCGAAAAAGGGGGGAGAATTGATTGAAGAGTGACCATCCGGAATTTCTCTTTGGGAATGAACAGGTTCAGGGAAGAAAGATCTAGACTCTATCTTAAGTTCCCCGTCTTTTTTGGCACTAAAAAGAACCTGGAGTAATAGCCCAATCCGAACTGGTCTGGGGGGACGCGATGGATGGCTCTTTTTTCTAGCAGCTTCAAAATCTCTGAAGCTGCCACCTCCCTTTAATCAGGTGGGACATCGGGGAGGCGCTTCATGGGGGGGGGGGGGACTTAGGAAGGGAATGGAATAACCTTTGGATATGATTCGGAGCACCCATCGAGCCGTCATGATGCACTCCCAATTTAGTAGGTGCTCCGACAAACGCCCCCTGACTGCCTCCAGAGAAGGACAGCCAGGGTAAGCCCTCAGGGATGTTGCACGGGCCTGTCCAAGAACAGTTCTCTAGACCCGAAGTTACACGGCCCCCCTCTGCCTCTGGGACGGCGTCCACCTTGTTCTCGTCTGCCTCTGAAGGACGAGGGGTCTGAAGCTGGACGGGACTGCTGAGGCTTCCGGAACCACATCTTTTGTCCCCTTTGATTCCTGGAAAAGGATCGCTGGGGATTAGAGAAGCGGACCCTGACGGCAGACAGCGTCTTCCCGTCCTTTTCGGTTTGGACCAGTGTCTCGCGGACGGTCATGCCAAAGAGCGAAGAACCATCAAAAGGCGCGTTCGCGAAGGATGCCTTAAAGGGTTCCGCAAAATCGCAAAGGCGGAGCCAGGCGTAATGCCGCAAGACGATCACTGCTCCGCTAGCTCTAGCGGCTCTCTCCATAGCACGGGAGAGTAGCCGCATAGACGTGTTAGATATAGACTTTAGAGTGGCCATACGAGTCGAGAAAGCCCTCATCCTTGACCGTCATGGACTCCGGTGGAGCTGCAGCGTATTCCTTTATCAGGTCTCGCTGGAGTCTGATGATGTGTGCCATGTAGTTCAGCGCCCTTACAAAGAAGGTGGCTGAAGCGAACATCCGCTTCCCAATGCAGTCCAACGTCCGAGATTCCTGATCCGGAGGATGGACCGAGGAACTCTCCTGTGCGAGTTCCTTCTTTGTGGCAGCCGCCACCAACATGGCATCAACAGGTGAACCCTTAGACCAGGCCTGCCTATCAGGGGGAGGTTTAAGAATTTTATCTGGCCTTCTTGGAATTGGCTCCACGGTGTCCGGCTCCTTCCACGCCCTGGTAGTAATTAAGTCTACCAGGGGTCAGCCGGGGGGGGGGGGGGCACAGGAAGTAGACGGGCCTGCCTCAAATGCCTCCAGAAACACGGACTCGTCCGAGGAAGGTTTTTGGGCAGACCACCCCCCTCTAATTCGCAACATTTCTATGATGACTCCAAAGAAGACATCCTCAGGGGGTGACCTTGGGGAACCTTCCCGTTCATCCAAATCCATGTCTTCCATGAGGGACTCCGGGGAGTCCAGGTGCCTCCTTTTACACTTCTGTTTGAGAGGGACCTCCTCGGTGGGACTATCCGAGGAGGGCTCACTTACGGGGTCCTGTTCCTCTAAGGGAACTAACTGGAGGGTCGGGGCAGGCTGTCCCAGTGGTCGGATGACGGAGGATAGACCCAAATGCATGGGGGAGGGGGGGGGCGCGGGAGGATCCGTCGCCAGGACCAGGGATCTGGAAGGTCTCGACAGAACCCTCTCCACTACCTCAAATGCCGAAGGCGAGCTGCTTTCCCGAGGCTCCGAAAGCAGCCTCCTCGGCTCCGAAGTAGGGATCGGTGTCAGAGCCGACGCTGTTGGATCCGAGAGGGAAGTGTGCTCCGACCTGAACGGCGCTGAAGACACACCCACCCCTACGGATCCGACACTCAGCTCTCGGCACTGAGAGCTAGGATCCGACACTCTCGAGGGTACAGTCGGCGTCGAAGTTACCGGAACTATCGCCGCCAACTCCCCGGTTCTGTAAGGGCCCGGATCCGATGACTCCGAAACTCGAAAACGGGTTGGAGAAGGATCTATCGGGGCAAAAAGAGAGGCTGCTCCCCCCCCCCCGGGGGGGGGGGGCAGGAGCACCCCCATCTGCATCCGAGTCTGCAAAAATGGATGCATCATCCGATCCATGTCCGCGTTGGTCAGGCTTCTTGTAGATCTAGAAGAGGTCATCAAGGCAGGCCGGGAGGGCCGCCTCGACGACCTCGAGGGAGACTGGTCCTCCTCCTCCGGCGAGAAACAAGGCGATCGGAGCCGAAAGGGAGACGATCTGGAAGCCCTCATAGAGGGACTAGCAACTTTAGATGGTGGGGCTGAGGAATGAGTCTCAGCCCGTCTCTTGTGGCTTCTATGCTTTTCCTTTTGTTTGTGCCCCTTCTCTCTGGTAGAGGCAGAAGAGTCCCCTGAACCCTGCACAGAAGAGGGACGTTGAGTCCCAGGCAGAGCCGGGGGATCTAAAGGCACAGGGTCTTCAGTAGCAGCCTGTGCCTTAGATGGAGAGGAAGAAGTGTCCTGCGGTAACAAACCCGCCAGGATCAACTTGTTCTTCCTATCCCTGATGGCCTGGGGATTGAACGCTGCACATATCTGGCAGTTGGTGGACAAGTGGGCCACCCCCAGACACAAAACGCACTGAGTGTGGCCATCAGCTGGGGAAAGCTTATGGCCACACTCAGTGCATTTAGAAAAAAATGGCTTTGGGCCCTTCAGCCATCACACTAAACACACACACACTAAGGGGAGGGAAACACAAAAATAAGCTAAATTTACCAAAAAAAATGTAAACTAAGGCCATCACTCGACGATTGGAAACTAAATCACACACACTACCTAAAAATCAACTTTTCTCTGACTTTTTTGAAATACAACTGGAAAGTTCCCACCCACGCCTTAGGAGCTCTTCACTAGAAGAGTCTTTCAGCCGCGGCAAACGAGATCTGAGGAAAGGGAGCATGTAGCAGGGGATTATGGGTAAAGGGGAGGAGCCAGGAGCTTGGATCTTTTAGCTAGTAAAGCTGCCGGCACGGATCCGAGGTCGGATTCGATACCCACAGGTTGCAGAGCAAATGAAGTAACTACTTCAAATCATCCACAATGCAAAGTATGTTTTCCAACTTGTTCCGCAGAATGCATTAAATCCTGTAAATCTATTTTCAGCACAGTCAGGAATCAACATAATTTTCTGTTTAAACAATCCAATAACATGTTGCTGATACTTTAACATATGAAGCTGTCAGTTTAAGGCCCTAATGGCCGAGGTTGCAGAAGTGTAGACCTTCTTAACCCATCTATCCAGCGCCCTGGAATCTCTATCAGAGGGGGTAGGATGTTTGGCAGTAGTAGCCTTAATGCCCTTGGGTTCTTTGAAATGGCCTCAGGATCAGCAGTAGGATTTTTAAAGAGGAACTTGAGAGTCAGGAACCCTGTAATACCTATCAGGTTTTCTGGGAGCAGGAGGCAAGAGTCAGTGGCCAAGCTAGATTCCGAAAAGACATCATCAACAATGTCCAGTACAGGGGGGATAGCTAAAGGCCTGTGTTGGGGCAGGAGCAAGAAATCCCTAAGTCTCTTTTTAGAGTCGAGACCAATCCTGGCTTTCCCAGGGAAAATGCTCCCTAAAAGAATGCAAGGTTTCACCAAAAGAGAAATCCTCTGGAGGGGAAGCAGAGGGAATAGAGTCCTCAGCATCAGAATCCTCATAGGTAGACAAGGGCAAATCCTGGTCATCAGAGGAAACAGAAAATTCAGAGTCCTGATCAGAAGAATCATAAGCAAACTCAGTCCTAGGTCTCTTAGATGAGGAAAGGTGGCTTCCCTTGATTAGAGTAATAAGGTCTTCAGCCATTCTTATTTGTTTTTTTAGGCATAGAGGCCTGACCATGTGGTCTGGGCATTGTTTTTTTAGGCATGGATGGAGTTTTAGGCCTTGAAGAAGATGGCGTTGGTTTAATATGCAAGTCAGTAGGCCTGCATGCACCCTCAGAAGCCAGTGCCTGCACAGTGGCTCCGGACCCATCCAAGGTAGAGACACCCGCAGGTTCCACAGTTGAAGCATCTCGCGGCATACCAGACTCCGAATTGGTCTCAGTAGAGGCCTGCGAATCTGAAGTAGTGGGTATCGGGCTGCGAAAGCACCTCACTGAGTACCAGCAAACTGGCAACTAGCTTAGGAGAAGCGCTGGCAGCTTTGGACCTATGTGGTCTGTCTCTGTCTTTATCTGTGCGTTTTTTCGGAATGTCGGTAGTCGGGTGGCTTACCGAAGCCATATCTGAATAATTGAACAGAGTATCAAAATATTTAGAAGCGTAAATAAACAGACAAAGAGTTTGTTTAAATAAGACACAAAACAGACGGCGAGGTACGTCGTGGTCAGGGTCTAAGCAAGGAATGCAGTACAAATGAAAACCTTTGAGGTAATTTGCTATCCACAAGAAATACAATTAACTTTTACTGACATCGGTTTAGAGCAAGAAAAGGTTTCCCCAATGGGGTACTTAGCTCAGTTGAAGACTTCGGTTCTGAAACTCGAAAACAAAAATTTCAGGAGTCAGCCAACCGGCACTTGCAACCTGCTTCTACTTCGGGCACCGCATGGCAAGAAAGACTGATGTAATGGCGTCGGCTGCATACTTTATACCCCTGACTACCTGATGTCATGGAAGATGAGACAGCAACCGATGCAGGACACAAGACTTTGATAATCAGGCCGACTGAGGGCTACTGCAAGCAGATAACCCAAATGCAATGACTGCAAAAGTGAAAAGCGAAGAACATCTCCAGGCTGCAGCTTCCAGAATATCCCTGGTAGGTACTCCCCTGCGAAATGCTGTAGAACTTAAGGTAGCCCAAGGGGAATGAGTTCTGATCCCCTATGGGGTAGATTTTCCATGGTGTTTGTAGCAGAAATGGATGCAGTGCGCTATCCAGCTGGAAATGGTTTGCTTTGAAATGGCCTTGCCCTCTGCCCCTGTAGCAAAGGTGAGTAGCAGCTGGTCAGATTTTCTGAAAGGCTTAGTCCTGTCAAGGTAGAACCTGAGCTGTCTGTGCACGTCCAAGGCGTGCAGGATCCTCTCCCCGTTATTCTGAGGATTAGGGAAAAAAGGTTGGCAAATGGATGGATTCGTTTAAAGCCACACTGGATACCACCTTGGGCATAAATGATGGGTTAGTCCTGAGGGAGACCCTGTCAGCATGGAAAATAATGAAGGGTTCCACAGCCATTAGTGCCTGTAGCTCAGACACTCTTCTTGCTGAAGTGATGGCTAGAAGTTAGGCTGTTTTCCAAGAGAGGAATTTTAACTCTGCTGTAGAAGCAGGTTCAAAAGGGTGGAGCGTGAGCTTCTCTAGCACAAAGAGAAGGTCCCAGGCAACGGTGGGAGCTCTCCTTGGGAGTCTTAAATTGTTAGCTCCTCTCAGGAACTGTTTGATCAGTACTGGGAGGTGGCTCAGTAATGTAATGAGCAGAGATGGCCGAGGCATGAATCTTAATTGATGAGAAGGATAGGCCTTTGCGGAGCAGCTCTGCTAGTTAATCTAGGATTTGAGGTAAGGCGGGCACGGCTGTGTCCCTTCCTAGAGACTGGCTCCAAGAACAGTATCTTTTCCACTTTTCTGAAAAGGATTTCCTAGTACTAGGCCTTCTGGCCCCAAGGATGACGTCCAGCTCCTCTTTGCTGAGGGTTGCTGGTGGTGTGTTCAGGGAACAAGCCAGGCTGCAAGGTTCAGTGTTTGCAGCTGAGGATGCAAAATCTGTCCCTCCTACTGGGACAGCAGGGAGGTGTCTGATGTAGGTGCCAGGGTGGCAATGGTGTCAGACTGCGTAGTAGTGGGTACCAGTGGTGGCGTGGCCAGTCTGGTGCAATAAGGATTGTCCTTGGTCTGTCCTGCTGGACCTTGAGTAGTACTTTTGAGAGGAGGGGCAGAGGGGGAAGGCATAAATTGAGAGGTTTTCTCAAGTAAAGGATAGAGCATCCACTCGCCATGCTTGGCTGTGGGGATTTCTGGTGCAAAATTTGCTCAATTGATGGTTTTGTGAGGAGGCAAAGAAATCCACCTCTGGTATCCCCCACCTGTTGATTAGGAGTTTGAATGAGTTGGGTTCCAGTTTCCACTCATGTAGGTCCAGTACATTCCTGCTCAAGTCGTCTGCCAGTGAATTTTGTTTGCCTGGCAGGAATTAAGCTTGCAGGTGCACTTGGGTTGCTCAAGGCTGTGTTCCACAGGGCCATGGCTAACCTGCAGAGTGGGTGGGAATGACTCTCCCCCTGCTTGTGTATGTACCACATAAGTGTGGTATTGTCTGTCTTTATCCAGAGTTGTCCTGGAAGGATAAGGTATTTGAAGGTTGTTACAGCATTCTGCACAGCTAACATTTCTTTTTGATTGATGTGCAGGTGAATTTGTCCTGGGCTCCATTTGCCTTGAATACATTTGCCTACCATGTGAGCCCCCCATGCATAGTCTGATACGTCTGTTGTCAGTGCTTGGGGGGGCGAGGGGTTGAGTGAAAGGAAGTCCCTTGTTGTGGTTGCAGTCCACTGCCCAACAAAGGAACTCTGCCTTTAGGCAAAGGATGATAGGAATCATTGTTTCCAGGTCCTGACAATGCTGACACCATAGACTTTTTAGATACCACTGAAGTTTCCACATATGCAGTCTTGTATATGGAATTAACAGAATGTAAGAGGCCATGAACCCCAGGGCTTGCAGGATTTTCCTTGCAGACAGCTGGGTTTTTCTGGCCAGTAGGTTGTCAAATAAACTTGTTTCTCTGGAGTGAGGAATGCCATCTGGGAAGTTGTGTTCAAACGTGCTCCCAGGAATACAATCTGTTGGCAGGGTACTAGGTGTGATTTTATTCTCGCTGATGGTGTACCCTAATGAAGTTAGTCTCTTTACAAATGCCAGGTGCTGTAATAGCAAGTCCTGACTCTCTACCTGAATCAGGCAATCGTCCAAATATAGGAAAATCTGAATACTTCTCTGCCTGCAAAATGCAATGGCTGGAGCTAGGCACTTTGTGAATACCCTGGGCGCAGTAGATAAGCCAAAGGGAAGTGCAGAAAACTGATGCATGGAGCCTGCCCTGAAGCGTAGGTATTTCCTGCAAGATTCCCTCATTGGGATGTGCAAATAAGCTTTTTTAAAATCTAGGGTTGCCAGCCAGGCATCCTTGGCTATTATAGGAATAAGCTGTTGAAGAGTTAGCATTTTGAATTTTGGAAACACCAGAAAGGTGTTGAGGATAGACAGGTCCAGGATAGGATGCCAGGAGTTTTCTTTTCTGGGAACCAGGAACAGACTTGAATAGAAACATTGCCCCCTTTGTTCTGCTGGGACAGAATGAATAGCCTTGATGCTGAGGGGAGAGAGAGAACTTGTTTTTGGGCATCCGCCCACTGGTTTGGGGGGAGGTCTGGCCATCCACTTGGGGATGGGAGAGAGTGGAAGTGGAATCTGTCTCCTAGGGAAACTATGCTTAAAACCCATTTGTCTTGGGTAATGAATTCCCAAGTTTTTTGCATGCAGGGTGAGCTTTCCTCCTAAAGGTGCAAGTAGTTGAGAAAGGCTTGGAAGAGTTAAGGATAAGTCATTGTGCAATCTTTCCATATGGGGGTGGCTTACTACTCTCTGCTTTGGAACTGGGAGCCCCCACTGCTTAGATCTGTGCATAGCCTGAGACTGAAGTCTATGCGGTCTGCTGCTCCTGGATATGGACTCAGAAGGCCTGGAAGGGACTGGAAAGGACCAGTTCTTTGAAGGCCAGTGCCTACTGAATCTAGGTGGCTGTACTTGTAAGAAATCTTTAACAGTTTGCATAGATTTAGCTTTTTCCTCCATTCTTTTGAGGACTTCTTCCACTTTGTTGCCAAAAAGGTGGTCTTGGTTTAAGGGTGCATCCAGTAATTTAGCCTCAACATGACCTGGCAGATTTTGTTCCTTAAGCCAAGCATGCCTTCTAAGTACAGACCCAGTGACAGTAGCCCTGCAAGATGCTTCTAAAGCATCAAAACCACATTGCAAAGTATGTTTATCAACTTGGACAGCAGAATGCATTAACTGTTGTAAATCTTTGAGTTCAGCACAGTCAGGAATCAACATCATTTTCTGTTTAAGTAGCCCCATAATATGTTGCTGATACTTTAACATATGAAACTGGCAATTTAAAGCCCTAATGGCCAGAGTGCTAGAGGTATACACCTTCTTACCCAATCTGTCTAAAGCCCTAGAATCCCTGTCAGAAGGGGTAGGATTCTTGGCAGTAGTAGCCTTAATGCTTTTAGGTCCTTGGGAAATGGTCTCTGGATCTGCAGTAGGATTCTTGAAGAGGAATTTGTGAGAGTCAGGTACTCTATAGTACCTGTCAGGTTTCCTGGGAGCTGGAGGCAAAGTGTCTGGGGGTAAGGCTGGATTCCAGGAAAACATCATCTACAATCTCCAGAACAAGAGGGATAGCTAGAGGCCTGTGCTGAGGAAGGTTTAAGAATTCCCTAAGTCTTTTTGGACTGTGAATAGTCTTGGCATTCCCAGCGGAAATGTTCCCTAAGGGTATGCAAGGTTTCACCAAAAGAAAAATCCTCTGGAGGGGAAGAAAGATGTCAGAAGGAATAGAGATATCAGATTCCTGATCAGAAGACTTAGAAGGAAAAGCAGTTCTAGAGGGAATGCTGGCTTCCCCTAATTAGAGTAATAAGGTCTTCAGCCATTCTAATCATTTGTTTTTGAGGCATCTGGGCCTGAAAATGCACTTTGGCCGTCAGTTTTCTAGGCGTAGTGCGAGCTTTAGGCCTGAGGAATTTGGTATTTTTAGCTTGAAACAAAGTAGTCGGTTTAATATGAAAATCTGTAGGCCTGAATACACCCTCAGAAGTCGGTGCCTGCACAGCGCCTCTGGACCCATCCAAGGTAGAAACATCCGCAGGTTCCAAAGTCAAAGTAGTATCTCGTGACATACCGGACTCCAAATGGGTCTCAGCACAGGCCTGCGAATCTGTGAAAGCGGGCATCAGGGGCTGTGAAAGCACCTCACTGAGTACCGGCGGACTGGCGACTAGCTTAATGGAAGTGTCGTTGGCAGTTTAGCACTTATGTGGTCTGTCTCTGTCTTTATCTTTACGCTTTTCTGTGGAAGATCGGTAGTCGGATGGCTTATCGAAGCCATTTCAGAATACGGAGAACGAAAGCGAAAGAATTTAGCGACAAAGATAGCCCGGCAACGAATAGTTCAGCTGTTAAACAAGGCACAAAACCGACAGCGAGGAACGTCGTGGTCTGAGCCTAAGCAGGTGCTGCGGTAAGAAGGAAAACCTCTGTGAGGTATTTGCTTTCCACAGGCAAGACAATTGCTAACTTTTTTGACATCTGTTAGAGCAAGAAAAAAGGATCCCCAATGGGGTACTTAGATTTAGAAGACTTCAGGTTTGAAACTCGAACAATGAAAATTTCAGGTAGCGGCTGACTGGCACTTGCGAACTGCTTCTGCTTCAGGCTCCTGCGCGGCAAGAAAAGCTGATGTAATGGTGTCGGCTGCATGTCTTATACCCCTGATGACATGGAAGAGGTGACAATCAGATGCATAAATCCCAAGACTTGGGTATTCGGGCCGACTGAGGGCTACCTGCAGGTAGATAACCCAAGTGTGATGACTGCAACAGTGAAACATGAAGAACATCTGGGATACCCTATCGATGGACCTGGTCCAGAAACACATCCCTGTTCAGCATCCATTCGCGACACAGGGTCATGGTCCTGATCAATGAATCTGCCATCACATTTTATGAAGAAGGGATATAAACTGCTTGGAGAAGGATCTGTTTCCACAGCATGATTTACCAAGCCTGCAGTGCTAGACTGCACAGGAGGTAGGACTTTGCCCCCCCCCCCTGCTTGTTGATGTACCATAGCACAGTGGTATTGTCTGTGTACCACTTCAGACTGCCTGGTAGAAAATGATCCTTAAAAATTTCTAAGACCAATATCAGGGCTCTCATTTCCTTGATATTGATGTGCTCCTTCTGTTGGGTGTGAGTCCATGTGTTCCTCACTTTCCAGTTTCCTAGGATTGCACCACAGCCTGTGACTGAGGAAACAGTGAAGGGATCCTGGTTGGGAGGTATGGGCAGGCCAGGATTCTTCTGAATCTGGGAGATCCACAATTTGAGTTCCCTGGTCAAGCACGGCAGCATGGGAATCATGAATTCAAGAGGGTGCAAATGTTGTTTATAGATTGAACTCTGACACCACTGGAGCTTCCTCATGTGGAGGCTTGCCAGGGCGACCATGGGGATAGCTGAGGTCATGAACCATAAGTATTCTGAGGAACTCCCTGGCTGAGATGGCTTTGAGGATGAAAAAAAGTTGTGTAAAGTCTTACCAGAACCATAGATGTCTTTCTCTAATATGTTGCAGTATTCTGAATATGGATTTACTCCTCTAGTCTCACGTAAGTATGGTCAGTATTCAAAAGCTTTCAGTCTCTCCAAGCTGTGCGAGATGTCTGACGTGGCTGAGAGAACATGGGCCATAAAGCTGACTTTGGCATGTGCCAACCATCAGCACTGAAGGCCCCAGTCAGAGCCAGTCCTAGTAAGGGCAATGCCAATTCACTGCCATCCAGATAGGGAAGTTATTAGCTGACAGGAGGGTGGGAAGGAATACTGGAACATGGAAGAGAAGGACATTTATGGTTATGTAAGGTTTTACACAACTTTTCTACGTCCTATTTCCATGTTGTAGTATTCTGCATATTGGTGGGTATCAAAGCTCACTAAGATTAGGATGGCGGTCTAAAGGCAGATTCCAGGAATCCATGAAGGACAGCTCTGGCGAACCCTGCCCTGGATCTGTAGATGAGGTAAAGTTTATAGTGTTTGGTGAAGGTGTGAACAGAAGACCAAGTAGCAACCTCTAAGATAGGAAAGTTGTGTAAAATCTTACCATAACCATAGATGTTCTTCTCTTCCATGTTGAAGTATTCACTAGTGGGTTTACCATTCTTCCCATCAGCTTGTTTGGACAGGTTTCCAAAGCTTTTTCAGTCCCTGTTGGTGTGGACGTCTGATGTGTAAACTGGCACATGGGCGATAAAAGTGACGTCTGTGCCCACCAGTCATCAGAACCAAGAAGCCCCATAAGGAGCCAGTCCAGACACCATAGCCTGTGTAGGAGCCGAGGAGAGCAAGTGCAAGGAGAAAGTACAGTGGTGTACACTTAACATAAATGTAGATAATGTAGATGTTCGAGTGTATTCACTGCTGCATTCATCACAGTTGGGGTTATCTGCCTGCAGGACGCACTCAGTCAGCCCAAATACCAGAGACTTAGTATTCTGCATCAGATGATGTCACTCCAGGACTGACGTCAGGGGTATAAAAACAGGCAGCTGACGACATTACATCAGTTTTTCTTGTCCCAAATGTCAGGAGTACCCCAAATAGGGAGCTAAGTTATGGTGGGGAAAACACCACCAGTAAAAAGTAAATACCAATACCCCAGAAGGGGGTGAGTAATAGCCACAGAGAGGAGAGACCGACAGAAAACCAGGGGGCTGGAGGAAGGGAAAAATACAGTTGTGTACACTTACCATAAATGTAGATGTTCGAGTGTATTCACTGTTGCAGTCATCACATTTGGATTATCTGCCTGCAGGTAGCCCTAAGCCGGCCTGAATACCAGAGTCTTCAGATTTCTGCGTCAGATGCTGTTGCTTCTTCCTTGACATCAGGTCGTCAGGGGTATAAAACATGCAGCCGACACCATTACATCAGTTTTTCTTGCCCCAGATGTCAGGTGCCCCCACAACAGGAAGCAATTATATGGTATGGTAACACCCCCAACAAAAAGCAAATACACATGATATAATATATGCCAAACAAGAAGGAAAGGTAGAGCCAAGAGAAGTCAGGGCTGAAGGGAGGGTAACCAGGACTGCAACTGTGAATACACTCTAACATCTACATTTATGGTAAGTGTACACAACTGTACTATGTTCTTCGTGTTTCACTGTTGCAGTCATCACATTTGGGTTGACTCTCAAAGTTAAGGAATGGAGGAGGAAGTTAAAGAGCATTAGGGCTAGCTATTAATCCCTGCATGACTGCAGTGGCAAATCCAGCTCTGGATTTAGAAAAGACAGGCAAGTGGTAATGCTTGGTGAAGGTATGTAAAGAGCTCCAGGTAGCAGCTTCTAAGTTTTCCTTGGTAGGGACCACTCTCAGAAATGATGCAGAGGTAGATGTAGCTGTGGTGGAATGTGATCTTATCCCCTGTGGGGTAGGTTTTCCATGGTGTTTGTAGCAGAAATGAATGCAATGGGCTATCCATTTGGAAATGGTTTGCTTTGAAATAACCTTCTCCTCTGCCCCGGCAGCAAAGCTAACTAGCAGTTGTTCAGATTTTCTGATAAATTCTATTTGGACATGACTAAGCCTAAGTAGTCTATGCCCGTCCAGAGTGCAGTATTCGTTCCCCTTTGTTTTGTGGATTAGGGAAAAAAATAGGGAAATGAATGGACTGATTTAGGGCCACAAAAGACACCACCTTGGGCATAAAGGAAGGATTAGTCCTGAGGGAAACCCTGTCCGCATGGAAGATAAAGAACGGTTCCGCTGCCATGAGGGCCTGTAATTCAGACACTCTTCTAGCTGAAGTAATGGCTAGATGGAAGGCTGTTTTCCAAGAAAGGAATTTCAACTCTGCTGCAGCAGCTGGTTCAAAGGGGGGGGGGGGAGTGAGCTTTTCCAATACAAAGTTAAGGTCCCAGGCTGGAGTGGGGGGGGGGTCTTAAATTTTTGGCCCCTCTAAGGAATAGCTTTAGGAAGGGGTGAGAGAAGAGGGGTGGCTTAGTATTATAATCTGCTGAAATGGCAGAGACATGAATTTTAATTGAAGAGAAAGACAGGCCCTTGTGGAGCATGTCTGTTAAGTACTGTAGAATATGAGGCAAACTGGGCACCGCTGTGGGAATCCCTTGACCTAGGCTCCAGGAACTGTATCCTTCCCACTTTTCAGCACAGGATTTTCTAGTACAAGGCCTCCTTGCCTCCAGAATGACATCCAGTACCTGCTTACTGAGGGACACTAGGGGAGAGCTCAAGGAATTAGCCAGGCTGCAAGGTTCAGGGTTAGAAGCAGAGTGTGCAGAATCTGGCCCGCCTGCTGGGACAGCAGAGAAGGTGTCTGTGGCAGGTGTCATGGTTGTAGCAGTGTCATACTGCGCAAGAGGGGGTACACCAATGCTGGCATGGCCAGTCTGGTGAATCAGTACTGTCCATGGCTTGTCCTGTTTGATCTTTAGTAGAACCTTCGAGAGGAGAGGCAGAGGGGGAAAGGCATAAATTGAGAGTCTTCCCAGGTGAATGACATGGCATCCACTTTCCAAGCTTGGCAGTGGAGCGTTCTTGTGCAGAATTTGTGCAACTGGTAGTTTTGAGGGGAGGCAAACAGGTCTCATTCTGGAGTCCCCCATTTGTTCCTGAAGACTTTGAATATTTTGGGCTCTAGTTTCCATTCGTGTGGGTCCATGAGATTTATGATAAGGTCTGCCAGTGAATTTAGTTTGCCTGGCAGGAATTGAGCTTGCAGGTGTACTTGGTAGCTCAAAGCTGTGTTCTACAGAGCCACGGCTAGTCTGCAGAGAGGGTACCAGTGGGTACCCCCCTGTGGTGTCTGTCTTTACCAAATGTTGTCCTGGAAGAATACGGTTTATGAAGGCTGTCAAAGCATTATGTACAGCTAACATTTCTTTTTGATTGATATGCAGGTGCATCTGTCTTGGGTTTCATATGCCCTGAATGCACTGCCCTGCCAGGAGAGCCCCCTATGCATAGTCTGATGCATCTGTTAGGGTTTGGGAGGCAAGGGGTAGAGTGAAAGGGAGTCCCCTTGTTGTGGTAGCAAGCCTCTGCCCACAAAAGGAACTCTGTCTTCATACCAGGAATGATAGAAATCATTGTTTCCAGGTCCTGAGAATGTTGACACCATAAGCTTTTTAGATACCATTGGAGTTTCCTCATATGCAGTCTTGCATATGGAATTAGTAAAATGCAAGAGGCCATGAACCCCAGGGCTTGCAGTATTTTCCTTGTAGACAGCTGGGGTTTTGTGGCCAATAGTTAGAAGTAGGTTGTCAAACTTGTTTCTCCGGAGTGAGGAATGCCATCTGGGAAGTTGTGTTCAAGCTTGCCCCCCAGGAATAGAATTTGTTGGCAGGGTACTAGGTGAGATTTGTTTTCGTTGATGGTGTACATCAGAGAGGTTAGAAGTTTCTTTACGAATGCCAGGTGTTGTAATAGCAAGTCCTGGCTTTCTGCCTGAATAAGAAAATCATCAAATTATGGATAAATTTGAATATTTCTCTCCCTGCAAAATGCAATGGATGGAGCTAGACACTTTGTGAATACCCTGGGCGCAGTAGATAAGCCAAAGGGAAGTGCAGAGAAAGTACAGTTATGTACACTTACCATAAATGTAGATGCTAGAGTGTATTCACTGTTGCAGCCATTACATTTGGGTAATCCTGCTGGCAGGTTGCCCTCAGCCGGCCTGAATTCCAAAGTCTTGGGTCCTGCTTCGGCTGCTGTTGCCCCTTCCATGACGTCAGGTCATCAGGGGTATAAAAGAAGCAGCCAACGCCATTTTCTTCAGTTTTTCTTGCCCCAGATGTCAGGTGCCCCCAAAAATGCTAGCCAAACTTTACAGATGTGTATATGTATGTATGCATATATATATATATTCAGAAATACACCAATATGAATTTTACCTTCATCTATAAGCAAATACACCACATAGGTAGTATAAACCAGAGAAGGAAAGATAAGATCCAAAAGGAAAAGAGGGGAAGGCGGGTGGGTAACCTGGACTGCAACATTGAATACACTCGAACATCTACATTTATGGTAAGTGTACACAACTGTACTTTGTTCTTTGTGTTTCACTACTGCAGTCATTACATTTGGGTAGAGTCTCAAATCTATGGTTGGGAGGCTGGAACTAGACAGCAGTAGGAGCGGCTATGAGTCCCTGCAGAAGTGCAGTGGCAAAGCCTGCCCAGGATTTATAGTAGAGTGGTAGATAACGCCTTGTAAAGGTGTGCACTGAACTCCAAGTAGCCACCTCTAAAATGTCTCTGGTTGGTACTCCCATGAGAAAGGCTGCTGAGGTGGCTGCTGCTCTGGTGGAATGAGGCCTAATGCCCTTAGGCACTGGCTTGCCATGGTGTAAGTAGCAGAAACGAATGCAGTGGCCTAACCACTTAGAAATAGTCTGCTTTGAGATAGGTTTTCCTTGTGATCCTGCAGCTTATGCCACTAGTAATTGCTCTGTCTTCCTGAAAGCTTTGGTTCTGTCCAAGTAGAATCTAAGCTGTCTGGGTACGTCCAAAGAATGCAGAATTCTCTCCCCCTTGACTGTGGATTTGGGTAAAAGGTTGGCAAATGGATGGCTTGGTTAAGAGCCACAGTGGACACTACTTTAGGCATAAATGTTGGGTTTGTCCTCAGGGAGACCATGTCTGGATGAAAAATGATGAAAGGTTCCACAGCCATGAGCGCCTGTAGCTCTGAAGCTAGTCTTGCTGAAGTAATTGCTAAGAGCAGAGCTGTTTTCCAAGATAAAAACTTCATATCAGCAGTAGCAGCTGGCTCAAAAGGAGGCAGGGTGAGCTTTTCCAAGACATAGTTGAGGTCCCATGCAGGTATTGGGAGTCTCCTTGAGGGCCTTAATTTTTTGGCTCCTCTGAGAGAAAAAAAAAAAAAGTGGTGGCTCTGTTTTGTAGTGAGCCAAAATGGCAGAGGCATGAATTTTAATTGATGAAAAAGATAAGCCTTTGTCCAGCATCTCAGTTAAGTATTGCAAAATCTGAGGAATATTTGGCACCGCTGTATCAGTTCCTTGGGCCTAGTTCCAGGCACAGAATCTCTTCCATTTTCCAGCATAAGACTTTCTAGTACTAGGCCTTCTGACTTCCAGAATGAGATCCATCACAGCTTTACTGAGAGGTGTTTTTTGTATGACTACATTATCCGCCATGCTGCTAAGTTTAATGTCCTGAGTTGGCTGTGCATGATCTGATTGTTTTGCTGGGACAGTAGTCAAGGTATTTGAGGTAAGGTCCAAGCTGGGTATAGAGATAAGTTCCTTAGTATTGGGTACCAGTACTGGTGTGGCCAGTCTGGGGCAATCAGTGTCATCTTTGGCTTCTCCTATCTGACCTTTAGGAGCACCTTGGGGAAGAGAGGCAGTGGAGGAAAGGCATATACTGATAGGTTTTTCCAGCTGAAAGATAGGGAGTCCACTTTCCATGCTTGTCTGTGATAAGTCCTTGTGCAGAATCTTTTTAGTTGGTAATTGAGAGGGGAGGCAAATAGATCTATGTCTGGGCATCCCCATTTCCTTGTGATCATGCTGAAGACTTGTGGATCCAGTTTCCACTCGTGGGGATCCATGAGGTTTCTGCTTAGTTCGTCTGCCAGAGTATTTTCCTTTCCTGGCAGGAATTGTGCCTGCAGATGTACTTGGTATGTCAAAGCTGTATTCCACAAGGTCATGGCTAGTCTGCATAGGGGGTAAGTGTGTGCCCCCCTGCTTGTTTATATACCACATGACCGTGGTGTTGTCTGTCTTTATCAGTAGTTGTCCCGGTTGAAGTAGGTCCTTGAAGGCTGTCAGGGCATTTTGAATAGCTAATATCTCTTTTTGATTGATATGTAGATGCATTTGGTTTGAGGACCATGTGCCCTGAATGCATCTTCCTGCCATGTGGGCTCCCCAGGCATAGTCTGATGCATCCGTTATTATTCTGCCTGGCTGGAGGTAATGTGAATGGCTGTCCCTTGTTCTGGTGACAAGCTTTTGCCCACCATCGAAACTCCTGTTGCAGGCAGGGAATGAGAGTAATGACTGTTTCCAGACTGTGGCAATGTCGAGTCCAAACACTTTTAGGTACCATTGAAGTCTCCTCTTATGCAGTCTTGCATATGGAATTAGTAGGATGCAGGATGCTATGAAGCCCAAAGCCTGCAGAACTTTTCTTGCAGACAACTGGGCCTTTGTTGCCAACATTGTGAAATAGGTAGTCAGTTGCCTTTGTTTGTTTGGCGTGAGATAAGCCATCTGGGCAGTTGTATTCAAGCTTGCACCCAGGAAAGTTATCGCTTGTGACGGGACTAGTTTTGATTTCTTTTTGTTGACTGTGTATCCTAGGCATGTTAGAGGTCTTTTCAAAAACGCCAGATGTTGAAGAATGTCCTTGTTCTCTGCTTGAATGAGACAGTTGTCCAAGGAAGGATATATTTGTATTCCTATTTGTCTGCAGAATGCAATTACTGGTGCCAGGAACTTTGTAACGACTCTGGGTGCAGTAGACAAGCCAAAAGGCAGAGCAGAGAATTGGTAATGCATTGAACCAGCCTTGAATCTTAGGTATTTTCTGCCTGACTGTCTGATTGGAACATGGAGGTATGCCTCTTTTAGGTCTAAAGTCACAAGCCAAGCATTCTTGCCCAGCATGGGCAGAAGCTGCTGCAGAGTTAACATTTTGAATTTTGAAATATCCAGGAAAGTGGTCAGAATGGATAGGTCCAGTATCAGCCTCCAGACCTTGTCCTTTCATGGTAACAGGGAACAGTCGAGTAAAATCCTTGTCCCTGCTCTTGCTCTGGTACTTGTTAAATGGCCCCCATGTCCATGAGGGATGAGTCTTGTTTTTGTGCCTCTGCCCACTGATTTTTTGGCAGATCTGGCCAGCCGTTTGCCTTTGGCAGAGTATGGAAATGGAACTTGTAGCCTTGTGACACTATGTTTAGAACCCACTTGTCCTGGGTTATGATGTGCCAATTTTGAGCAAAAAGTGCTAATTTTCCGCCTAAGGGTGCTGCCAGAAGATACGTGCTTGGTGCAGGCAAGGGGAAGTCACTGGGGCTGTTTTCTGTATGTTTGTGATCTATCTTCTCCAGTTTTTGAGGTAGAAGCACCCCTCTGCTTGGGCCTATAAGAACCTTGCGCCTAGGGTCTGCCCCTAGGGCATCTGGATCTCCCCCTTTGAGGTCTGTCTGACACAGGAAAGGACCAATTTTTTGTAGGCAAACTAAACCTAGGTGGCTGTACTTGTAAAAAATCTTTGGCAGTTTGCATAGATTTAGCTTTGTCCTCCATTTTCTTTAACACCTCGTCTGTCTTAACACCAAACAAAGTATCATGCTGTAAAGGTGCATCTAGCAATTTAATTTTAACATGATCAGGCAGAGTTTGTTCCTTTAACCAAGCATGCCTCCTAATTACAGAACCCGTAACTGCCGCCCTGCAGGAGGCATCCAAAGAATCAAAACCACATTGCAAAGTATGTTTTCCAACTTGTTCTGCTGAATACAATAAATCCTGCATTTCCTTGTTTTCTGCACAATCAGAATTTAACAACGCTTTCTGTTTAAGCAATCCCATGACATGTTGCTGATACCTAAGCATATGAAACTGACAGTTTAAGGCCCTTATAGCCAAAGTTGAAGATGTGTAAACCTTTTTTCCCCATCTATCCAGTGCCCTTGAATCTCTGTCAGAGGGGGTTGTTTTTTTTTGTAGTGGAAGCCTCAACTCCCTTTGGACCCTGTGAAATAGTTTCTGGGTCAGCAGCAGGGTTTTTAAAAAGGAATTTGAGAGAGTCAGGAATCCTGTAATATCTGTCAGGCTTAACAGGAGCTGGGGGCTAAGGAGTCAGGGGTCAGACTAGACTAAGAAAACACATCATCTACAATGTCTAACATAGGTGGAATGGCTAGAGGCCTGTGTTGAGGTAGTAAAAGAAAATAGCTGAGCCTCTTTTTAGATTCTGAAAAATCTTGGCTCTCCCTTTGGAAATGCTCCCTCATGGTATGCAAGGTTTCCCCAAAGGAATAGTCCTCCGGAGGAGATGCTGAAGGTATAGATTCTTCAGCATCAGAATCCTCATAGGGGGGAAGAGAATATCCCTGATCAGAAGAGGAATCAGAAGAAATAGAAACCTGATCTGAAGATTCATAGTCAGTGTCTTGCCTAGGCCTCTTATCAGGAGGGGGATGGGAACCCCTGATCAAGGTATTCAAGTTTTCGGCCATTTTGAGCATCTGTTTTTTGGGCATAGAGGCCTGCACATGGCTCTTGAGTTTGCTTCCTTGCTTTAGAAGGTGCTTTAGTTGAAGTTGTTTTAATGTAAAGATGTTTAGGTCTGAATACACCCTCAGAAGCCGGTACCTGCTCAGCGGCTCTGGATCCATCTGAGGGATCAGTGCCCGAGGCTCCAATACCTTGAGTATCCAGTGGCGTGGCCGACTCCACGTGGGAGTCGGTAGCGGCCTGCGACTCTAAAGTAGCGGGCGTCAGGGGCTGTGAAAGCACCTCACTGAGAACCAGCGACTGGCTTAGGAGAAGCTTTGTCATCGGTTTTGGGCCTCGGTTGTTTTTCTCTATCCTTTTCTTTGCATTTTTTGTAAACTCCGGTAGTCGCATGGCTATCCGACATTTCAGGATAATTAAACTGCCGTCCAAAAAAGTTTAAAGCAAAATCATACCAACGCTTAATAGTGCATTGGTTAAATCTAGCACAAAACCGACAACCAGTAATGTTGTGATCAGGGCATAGGCAAGGAATACAGTAAGAATGAAAATCCTTATGAGGTATTTGCTTACCATAAGAAATACAATTAACTTTTTCTGACATCGGTCTTGAGCAAGAAAAAAGCTTCCCCAACGGAGTACTTAGCTTCATTGAAGACTTCGGATCTGAAACTCAAACAAGAAAATCTCAGGAGTCGGCCGACCGGCACTTGCGAACTGCTTCTGCTTCGGGCACTGCATGGCAACAAAGACAGAAGAAAATGGCGTCGGCTGCTTCTTTTATACCCCTGATGACCTGACGTCAGGAAAGGGGCGATAGCAGCCGACGCAGGACCCAAGACTTTGGAATTCAGGCCGGCTGAGGGCAACCTGCCAGCAGGATTATCCAAATGTAATGACTGCAACAGTGAAACATGAAAAACATCTGATAGTGCATGGAGCCTGCCCTGAAGCATAGTTATTTCCCGCAAGGTTCCCTTATTGGGATGTGCAGGTAAGCTTCCTTTAAAACTAGGGTTCCAGCCAGGTATCCTTGGCTAGCTTGGGGAAAAAGCTGTTGCAGAGTTAGCATTTTGAATTTTGTAACTACCAGAAAGGTGATGAGAATAGAGACGTCCAAGATAGGAGGCCAGGAGTTGCCTTTTCTGGGTACAGAAAAATTCTTGAATAAAAAAACTTATCCCCTTTATTCTGCTGGGACAGGTTGAATAGCCCTGATATTGAGAAGATAGAGAGACCCTGCTGTTGGGCCACTGCCCACTGATTTGGGGGTGGGTCTGACCAACCATTTGGGGTTGGGTAGTGTGTGGAAGTGGAATCTGTATCCTTGGAAGTGGAATCTGTATCCTTGGGAAACTATGTTCAAAACCCATTTGTCCTGGGTAACGAGCTCCCAGTTTTTTGCATGCAGGGAGAGCTTTCCTCCTAAGGGAGCAGGTAGTTGAGCAGGGCTTGGAAGGGTTAAGGTTAAGTCATTTTGCCATTTTCCGTAGGGGGGTGGGGGTGGGGGTGGCTTACTACTCCCTGCTTGGGAAGTGGGAGCCCCCCACTGTTTAGGTCTGTGCGTAGCCTGAGACTGTAGCCTAGGTGGTCTGCTGTTAATGGGTTTGGACTGAGAAGGCCTAAAAGGGACTGGAAAGGACCAGTTCTTTGAAGACCAATACCTACTGAATCTGGGAGGCTGCACTTGTAGTAAATCTTTAACTATTTGCATAGATTTAGCTTTTTCCTCCATCCTTTTGAGGACTTCAGCTTTGTTGCCAAAAAGGCAGTCTTGGTTTAAGGGAGCATCCAGTAATTTAGCTTTTACATGATCTGGCAAGTTTTGTTCCTAAAGCCAAGCATGCTTTCCAATTACAAACACAGTGACAGCAGCCCTGCAAGATGCTTCTAAAGCATGAAAACCACATTGCAAATTATGTTTACCAACTTGTTCTGCAGAATGCATTAAATCCTGCAATTTTGTGTTCAGTACAGTCAGGAATCAACATCATTTTCTGTTTTTAAGTAGCCCCATAAAGTACAGTTTTGTACCTACCATAAATGTAGATGTTCGAGTGTTCACACTGCTGCAGTCATCACACTTGGGTTATCCTGCCGTCAGGCGGTCCCGCAGTTGGCCAGAGTTCGAAAGTCTTGGTCCGGTGTCAGTTGCTGTCGCTTCTTCCCTGACGTCAGTGCGCCAGGGGTATACAAGAGGCATCCACCATTTTCTTCAGTTTTTCTTGCCTCAGATGTCAGGTGCCCCCAAGTAGGTAGGCAATACATATTGCTAATAAAACATGTAAAAGGAATAAAAGGAATACCTTCAGTTACAAGCAAATACACCACAAAGGTTGTACAGGATAGAAAAGGTATAGAAAAGTTCAGCTAGGTCAGAGGGTATGGAGGGAGGGTAACCTGGACTGCAGCAGTGTGAACACTCGAACATCTACATTTATGGTAGGTACAAAACTGTACTATGTTCATCGTGTTACACTGCTGCAGTCATCACACTTGGGTTGAATCCCAAAGCTAAGGATGGGTGGTGGAACTAAACAGGGTTTGGAGAGGCTAGTAGGCCCTGCAGAACTGCAGTGGCAAAGCCAGCTCTGGTTTTAGAGTATAGAGGTAAGTGATGGTGCTTGGTGAAGGTGGACACTGAACTCCAAGTTGCAGCCTCCAAAATATCCTTGGTTGGTACCCCTCTGAGGAAGGCTGTTGATGTTGCTGTAGCCCTGGTGGAATGGGGCCTGATGTTACCAGACACAGGTTTCCCATGGTGTGTGTAGCAGAAATGGATACAATGTCCTATCCATTTTGAAATGGTCTGTTTTGAGATGGCCTTTCCTTGTGATCCCTGCAGCATTGGATACAAAGAGCTGGTCAGATTTTCTGAAAGCCTTAGTTTTATCCAAGTAGTAACGTAACTGCCTGTGAATGTCCAAAGAGTGTAGGAACCTTTCCCCTTTGTTCTAGGGGTTTGGATAAAAGGTGGGCAAATGAATGGCTTGGTTTAGGGCCACACTGGATACCACCTTTGGCATAAAGGAAGGGTTAGTTCGTAGAAAGAGACCGTCTTGAAAAAAGATGAAAAGCTTCACTGCCATTAGGGCCTGTAGCTCTGAGACTCTTCATGCTGAAGTTATTGCTAGCAGCAGGGCAGTTTTCCATGATAGGAACTGTAGATCAGCTGTGAAAGCTGGTTCAAAGGGTGGTAGTGTAAGCTTTTCCAAAACAAAGTTGAGATCCCAAGTTGGTGTTTGTGCTCTCCGGGGCGGTCTTATGTTCTTAGCCCCTCTGAGGAACTGTCTGAGTAATGGATGTGAAAATATAGGAGGATCCGTGTTGCATTAAGCTGAAATAGCTGAGGCGTGGATCTTAATAGACGAGAAATAAAGTCCTTTGTGCAACATCTCAGTTAAATATTGAAGAATCTGAGGAATATTTGGGACAAAGGAATTTTGGCCTTTAGCCTGGTTCCAGGCGCAGAATCTTTTCCATTTGTCTGAATAGACTTTCCTGGTGCTGGGCGTCCTGGCTTCCAGAATGACGTCCATCACAGCTTTAGAGAGAAGTGCTGACTGGTTGTTTAGGCAATTTGCCATGCAGCCAGATTTAAAGTCTTGAGCTGGCTGTGTAGAATCTAATTATTTTGCTAAGTGAGCAGGTGAGGAATTGGAGGTAAAATCCATGGTGGGCCTTGAGCCATGTTCCTTAGTATTGGATACCAGTGTTGGCGTGGCCTGTCTGGAGCAATGAGTATCATTTGTGGCCTCTCTAATCTGGCTTTCAGCAGCACCTTTGCCAAGAGGCAGTGGAGGAAAGGCACACACTGTCAATGTTTTTCAACTGAATGAGAGGGCGTCCACTTTCCAAGCTAGTGTGTGGTATGTCCTTGTGCAGAATTTCCATAGTTGGTAGTTTTGGGGGGAAGCAAACAGATCTATGTCTGGGCTCCCCCATTTTTGAGTTATCATTGCGAATACTTGTGGATCTAGTTTCCACTCGTGAGGATCTATGATGTTTCTGCTTAGATCGTCTGCCAATGTGTTTTTCTTTCCTGGCAGGAATTGTGCTTGTAGTTGAACTTGGTAGGTCAGTGCTGTGTTCCACAAGGTCATTGCTTGTCTGCATAGGGGGTAGGAGTGTGTGCCCCCTTGCTTGTTTATGTACCACATCACTGTGGTGTTGTCCGTCTTTATTAGGAGTTGTCCTGGATGTAGGAGGCCCTTGAAAGCTGTTAGGGCATTTTGTACAGCTAGCATCTCTTTTTGATTGATATGTAGATGCCTTTGGTCTGCAGACCATTTGCCCTGAATACACTGTCCTGCCATGTGCACTGCCCAGGCATAATCCGATGCATCTGTTGTTATAGTTTGCCTGGCTGTGGGTAAGGTGAAAGGCTGATCCTTGTTGAGGTGACATGCCTGAGCCCACCATAGAAACTCCTGTTGAAGGCAGGGAATGAGTGGAATTATTGTTTCCAAGCTGTGGCTGTGTTGAGTCCGTACGCTTTTCAGATACCATTGTAATTTCCTCATATGCAGTTTTGCAAATGGTATTAGTAGTATGCAAAATGCCATGAATCCCAAGGCCTGCAGAATTTTTCTTGCAGGGAGTTATGTCTTTGTTGCCATCATTTTGAAGTATTGAGTCAGTTGCCCTTGTTTGTCTGGCGTGAGAAGCCATTTGGGCCGTTGTGTTTAAGCTGGCACCCAGGAATATTATGTCTTGTGAGGGCACTAGTTTTGACTTTTCGTTTACTGTGTATCCTAGGCAACTTAGTAGGTTTTTGACAAACACCAGATGCTTTAATAGAATGCCCTTGCTTTCTGCCTGAATAAGGCAGTCGTCCAGGTATGGATATATTTGAATCCCTCTGTCTGCAGTATGCAATTACTGGTGCCAGGCATTTTGTGAAGACCCTGGGCACAGTAGATAAGCCAAAGGGCAGTGCAGAGAATTGGTAATGGGTTGAACCTGCTATAAAACGGAGGTATCTTCTGCAATTTTGTCTGATAGGGACATGCAGGTATGCCTCCTTGAGGTCCAATGTTACTAGCCAAGCCTTCTTGCCCAGCATGGGAAGAAGTTGCTGTAGTGTTAGCATCTTGAATTTGGGTATTTCCATACACAATGTTTAGAACTGAGAGGTCCAGAATGGGTCTCCAGGCTTTGTCCTTTCGTGGAACTAGAAAGAGTCTCGAGTAAAATCCTTGTCCTTGCTCCTGTGTAGGAACCTGTTGAATGGCTCTCATGTCCATGAGAGCTGAAATTTGTTTTTGAGCCTCTACCCATTGATTTGGTGGCAGGTTTGGCATTCCTTTTATCCTTGGCAAAGTGTGAAAGTGGAAAATGTATCCTTGAGATACAATATTTAGGACCCATTTGTCTTTTGTGATGATGTGCCAGTTGTCTGCAAAAAGTGCTAGTTTTCCCCCCAAGGGAGCTGCCAACAGGGATTTGCTTGGTAGTCTGAGGGGTAAGTCATTGTGTTTGTCTTCTGGTAGTTTGAGACCTGTCTTCGCCTCCTTTTTGGGTTGTGGCACCCCATTGTCGAGGCTGGTAAGAGCCTTGTGACTGGCCTCTGCCCCTTGGGCGTCTGTATCGGCCCCTCTGTGGTCTGGCAGAAGCTGGAAAGGGCCAGTATTTAGTTGGCCAATTTCTGCTGAAACAAGGGGGTTGAACCTGTAAAAAATCCTTGACCGTCTGCATAGATTTTGCCTTATCCTCCATTTTCTTTAAAACCTCTTCTGCTTTTACACCAAATAAAACATCCTGCTGTAAAGATGCATCCAATAACTTTGCTTTAACATGATCGGGTAAAGTTTGTTCTTTTAACCAAGTATGCCTACGTATGACAGACCCTGTCACTGCTGCTCTACAAGAAGCTTCCAATGAATCAAATCCACATTGCAAAGTGTGTTTTCCCACTTGTTCAGCTGCATGCAACAAATCTTGCATTTCCTTGTAATCAGGTTGTTCTGTATGTGTGAGCATTTTTTTATTTAATTGAGACATCAAATATTGTTGATATTTCAGCATGTGAAACTGATAATTTAAGGCCCTCAGAGTAGCTGAGGTATATACTTTCTTTCCCCATCTGTCTAGTGCTCTAGAATCCCTTTCAGAGGGCACAGGATTTTTAGCAATAGAGGCCTTAACCCCTTTGAGACCCTGGGAAATGGTTTCTGGGTCAGCAACAGGGCTTTTATATAGGAATTTGAGAGAGTCAGGGACTCTGTAGTTTCGGTCTGGTTTGGCTGGTGCAGGAGGTAGTGAATCTGGGTTAAGGCTAGATTCTTAATAAACATCATCCACAATGTCTAACACGGGTGGAATAACAAGTAGTCTGTGCTGGGGTAGTAAAAGGAACTCTCTGAGCCTTTTCTTAGAATCAGAGTAATCCTGGCCTTCCCAGTGGAAATGTTCCCTCATGGTATGTAAGGTTTCCCCAAAAGAGTAGTCTTCTGGGGGAGACGCTGAAGGTACAGACTCTTCAGCATCAGAGTCTTCATAAGGGGGAAAGGAATATTACTGTTCCTCAGAAGAGTCTGAGGAAATTGAAACCTGGTCAGAGGAAGCGTAGTCCTCCTCCTGTCTTGGCCTTTTATCAGGAGGGGGATGGGAACCCCTGATTAGGGTAATTAAGTCTTCAGCCATCTTAAGCATCTGCTTCTTAGGCATGGGGCCTTGTACTGGAGACTGCTGTACAGTCTTCTTTGTTTTTAAAGGAGTTTTCAGCTTTGCATAGGATTTAATAGTGAGTGTAGTTGGTCTGAAGACACCTTCTGCAACTGAGGGCGTTTCAACTGCACTGGAATCTCCCTCAGGCATGGAGTAGGAAGGGCCTAAAGGTAAAGGTTCTGGAGGCCTAGCAATCTCTGCTTGGGAATCGGATGTCGCCTGGGGTTCTAAATCAGCAGTCGTCAGGGGCTGCGTAGGCGCCTCACTGAAAACCGGCGACTGGCCTTGCAGAGGCCTCGGCGGCTGGTTTGGGTCTCGGCTGCCTGTCCTTATCTTTGCGTTTTTTATGCATTCCGGTCGTCGGTTGCTCCGACGGCGTGGTATAATTAAATTTCCTACCAAAATAATGTTGGGCGAAATCAAACTTGACGTTTAATAGTTCGTTTATTAAACCTAGCACAAAACCGACAACCTGTGACGTCGTGGTCTGGGCCTAGGCAAGGAATACAGTAAGAATGAAAGTTCTTATGAGGTATTTGCTTCCCACAAGAAATGCAATTGTTAACTTTTTCTGACATTGGACTGAGGCAAGAAAAGGTTCCCCAATGGGGTACTTAGCTTTATTGAAGACTTTGGTCTGAAATTCGATTTGAAAATCTCAGGAGTCGGCCGACCGGCATGTGCGAACTGCTTCTGCTTCGGGCACCGCGCAGCAAGAAAGACTGAAGAAAATGGCGTTGGATGCCTCATATACCCCTGGCACAATGACGTCAAGGAAGAAGCGACAGCAACCGACACCGGACCAAGACTTTGGAACTCTGGCCGACTGCGGGACCGCCTGACGGCAGGATAACCCAAGTGTGATGACTGCAGCAGTGTAACATGATGATCATTATGCTGATGATACTTTAACATATGAAACTGGCAATTTAAAGCCGTAATGGCCAAAGTAGCAGATGTGTATACCTTCTTACCCCATCTGTCTAAGGCTTTAGAATCTCCATCAGAAGAGCTAGGATTTTTGGCAGCAATAGCCTTAATGCCTTTTGGTCCTTGGGAAATGGTCTCTGGATCCGAAGAAGGATTCTTGAAGAGGAACTTGTGAGAGTCAGGTACTCTAATACCGGTCAGGTTTTCTGGGAGCTGGAGGTAAAGTGTCTGGGGTAAGGCTAGATTCCAAGAAGGCATCATCTATAATGTCCAGAACAGGAGGGATAGCTAAAGGCCTGTGCTGAGGTAGTAGTAAAAATTCCCCAAGTCTCTTTTTGGACTCAGAGCAATTCTGGCTTTCCCAGCGGAAATGCTCCCTAAGAGTGTGCAAGGTTTCAACGAAAGAAAAATCCTCTGGAGGGTAAGCAGGGGGAATGGAATCCTCTGTATCAGAATCCTCATAAGTAGATAAGGGCAAATCCTGGTAATCAGGAGTAGAAATATCAGATTCCTGATCAGAAAAATCATAAAGAAAATCAGTTCTAGGTCTCTTAGAGGGGGAAGGCTGGCTTCTCCTAATTAAGGTAATAAGGTCTTCAGCCATACTAAGCATTTGTTTTTTAGGCATATGGGCCTGAGCCTGAGGTTTGGTCGTTGGTTTTCTAGGCGTGGTGCGAGTTTTTGGCCTGGAAGAAAACCATGGTGTCAGTTTAATATGAATGTCTGTAGGCCTGAATACACCCTCATAAGCCGGTGCCTGCACAGCGGTTCCGGACCCATCCAAGGTAGAGACATAATACAGTTGTGTACACTTACCATAAATGTAGATGTTCGAGTGTATTCACTGTTGCAGTCATCACATTTGGATCTGCTTGCAGTAACCCTCAGTTGGCCTGATTAAAAAAGTCTTGGGTCCTGCATCGGTTGCTGTCCCTTCTTCATGAAGTCAGGTCATCAGGGGTATAAAACATGCAGCCGACGCCATTACATCAGTTTTTCTTGCCCCAGATGTCAGGTGCCCCCCTAATGGGAAGTAACTAAATCTATAAATATACAAGGTTATATCTCCAACAAAAAAGCAAATACACCAAAATGCTTTTGAGCATAGTAGAGGAGGCTAGAGGTATACCAAAAAAAGTAAGGGGGCTGGAGGGAGGGTAACAAGGACTGCAACAGTGAATACACTCAAACATCTACATTTATGGTAAGTATACACAACTGTACTATGTTCTTAGTGTTTCACTGTTGCAGTCATCACATTTGGGTAGATTCCCAAAGCTAAGGATGGGAGGAGGAATTTAGATAGCATTAGGACCAGCTATAAGGTCCTGCAAGACTGCAGTGGCAAAGCCAGTTCTGGATTTAGAGAAAATTGGCAGATGGTAATGCTTGGTGAAGGTATGTACAGAACTCTTTCTGGAAAGGGAGGTCTCTGGGCAGAAGCTTGAGGTGTCCTAGGCTGAGTAGTCTGCCTCCTATGTGGTCTTCTAGATCTGGAGGGGGCAGAGGGCCTAGAAGTCTTCCTGATAAACTGTGTCTTGGCAGGGTAGTTTCCTTGAAACTTTGGGATTGGAGAGACAAGATGATGCTTTAGATCCGGAGCTCTTTTCCTTTTTGAAGTGACTTAGAGAGATCAGCTACCTTGGAGCCAAAAAGGTCAGTGTGATCCAAAGGAGCATCCAAGAGTTTGGCCTTAAAGTTATCTGGTAAAGGCTTTAAACGCAACTAGGAGTCTCCCCTCAATACCGAGGCAGATGCAGCTGACCTGGCAGAGACCTCTGCTGCATCATATGCACACCTTAGGGAATGCTTATTGATTTGGGAAATGAGCCCAAGCAAGGAAGACATGGATACTTGCAGAACAGTCAGGGATCTCATTAAGTTTCTTAGAAGCTTTGTCCAATAATGCCAAGCAGTGCTTGGACATGTGTAGCGGGTAATTTTTAGCCCTAAAGGCTAGCGTAGCAGAAGTGTACATCTTCTTCACCCACCTCTCCATGAACTTGTTGTCTTTGTCTGCAGGCAGGACCAGTGGTAGTGAGAAGTTTGGTGGCCCTGTCAGTGACAACAGAAATGGTTGCTGGGTCAGCTGGAGGGCATTTTAAAAGAAATTTGTCTGCATCAGGTACTCCATAGAACCAGTCTGGCCTTCTAGGGGCAGGTGGCTGGGAGTCGGGGTTTATACGTGCTGCTACAAAAGCATCCAGGAAGGCAGGGTGAATAGGAGGAATAGGGGCCGAATTAGGAGATCCCATAATGATCAAATTGTAGAATCTTTCAGTCCCATTTGAAATATTCTCTCATAAGATTAAATGCGTCTCCAAAGGTAAGGTCTCCAACAGAGTCAGGCACAGCAGATGCTTCTTCTGGGGATTCATACCCCAGAGGAGAAGATACTTGTGAAGAGTAGGACAATGAGTCCTCCGAGTAGTCGGACATTTCTTCCTCAGCAGGACGGCTAAGGGTAGTTTCTGGCTGAATAGGCCTGGGACTCAGAAGAGGTGGAGCAACATGAGGGAGGTCAGACGGGCCCAAGGGCCAGGAAGGAGTTGTAAAGACTCTTGACTGAAGGCGTGCCAGTCTGGCAAGGCCTCAGGGGTTGAAGCGACATGCTTTGTCTTTTCTTTGTAGGCCTAACCGGCATCTGACTGTCAGTCGGCCTTGAAGGAATAGAAGGAAAGTACAAGTTTTGTACCTGCCATAAATGTAGATGTTCGAGTGGTTATGCAACTGCAGTCATCACACTTGGGGTTATCCTGCCATCAGGCGGTCCCGCAGTCAGCCTGAATTCCAAAGCCTTGGTCCGGCGTCGGTTGTCATCACTTCTTCCCTGATGTCAGTGCGGCAGGGGTAAAAAAAGAGGCAGCCGATGCCATTTTCTTCAGTTTTTCTTGCCCCAGATGTCAGGTGCCCCATACTAAGAAGGCAAAATAAGAAGTTTGCAAAACATACCTTAGTGCAAAACAATGGTTCTAGTTGTAAGCAAATACACCATATAGACATGCATCCCAAGGTTGAAGTACATGGAGGTATAAGAAAAACCTTATTAGGTAGAGGGGATGGAGGGAGGGTAACCTGGACTGCAGCAGCATAACCACTCGAACATCTACATTTATGGTAGGTACAAAACTGTACTATGTTCATCGTGCTATGCTGCTGCAGTCATCACACTTGGGTAGAGTCCCAAAGCTATGGTTGGGTGGTAGGAGCTAAACTGGGTTAGGTGCAGCTAGGATGCCCTGCAGAACTGCAGTGGCAAACCCAGCTCTGGATTTTGAATATAGAGGAAGGTGGTAATGCTTGGTGAAGGTGTGCACTGAACTCCAGGTAGCTGCCTCCAGAATGTCCTTTGTTGGGACGGCTCAGAGGAAGGCTGCTGAGGTTGCTGTAGCCCTGGTAGAGTGAGACCTAATACTAGCAGGCACTGCTTTCCCGTGGTGTGAGTAACAAAAGCGGATGCAATGTGCTATCCACTTGAAGATGGTCTGTTTTGAAATAGCCTTTCCTTCTGAGCCTGGTGCATAGGATACCAGGAGTTGGTCAGATTTTCTGAAGGCCTTTGTCTTGTCCAAATAGTAAAGTAACTGTGAATGTCCAAAGAGTGAATGAGTCTTTCTCCTTTATTCTGTGGGTTTGGAAAAAAGGTGGGCAAGTGTATGGTCTGATTGAGAGCCACACTGGATACTACCTATGGCATGAAGGAAGGGTTGGTGCGTAAAGATACTCTGTCCTGATGGAAAATGATGAAAGGTTCCACTGCCATAAGTGCCTGCAGTTCTGAGACTATGCGTGCTGAGGTGATAGCTAGCAGCAGGGCTGTCTTCCATGACAAGTATTGAAGCTCTGCTGAAAAGGCTGGTTCGAAAGGAGGAAGTGTTAATTTTTCCAGAACAAAATTTAGATCAAGTTGGAGTTGGTGGTTTTCTGGGGGGGGGGGGGGGGTCTCTTATATTTTTTGCCCCTCTGAGAAACTGCCTTAGCAAAGGATGAGAGAAAATGGGAGGAACCGTATCATCTTGAGCTGAAATGGCTGAAGCATGGATTTTTATGGATGAGAAAGAAAGGCCTTTGTATAGCATCTGTTAGATATTGAAGTATGTGTGGGATATTTGGGATGCCAGGATTTAGGCTTCTGGCATGGCTCCACACATAAAATCTTTTCCATTTGTCTGAGTAAGTTTTTCTGGTGCTGGGCCTCCTGGCCTCCAAGATGACATTCTGGACGTCCTTTGAGAGAAGTGTTGTTTGATAATTTAAGGTATTTTCTATGCAGCTAGATTTAAGGTCCTTAGTTGACTGTGAAGGATCTGAGAGTTTTGTTGGGTTAACAGCAGAGGGAATTGAGGTAAGATCCATGGAGGACTGCGATTCAAGGTTCGTAGTAGTGGGTACCAGTGCTGACGTGGCCGGTCCGGAGCAATGAGGATCATCTGTGGTCCCTCTGATCTGCCTTTCAGTAATACCTGGGTCAGCAGAGGTGGGAAGGCGTAGACTGACAATGCTGTCCAACTGAATGATAGGGCATCCACTTTCCAGTCCTTGTGCAAAATTTTTGTAGCTGGCAATTGTTGGTTGAGGCAAACGGATCTATGTCTGGTGGTCCCCACCTTTGAGTTATCATTGAGAATACTTGTGGGTGTAGTCTCCACTCATGAGGGTCTGTCATATGTCTGCTTAATTTGTCTGCCAAAATGTTTTCTTTTCCTGGCAGGAACTGTGCTTGCAGTTGTACTTGGTAAGTTAATGCAGTGTTCCACAAGTCCACTGCCTGTCTGCATAGTGGATAGGAGTGCGTTCCTCCCTGTTTGTTGATGTACCACATAACTGTGATGTTGTCCGTCCTTATTAGAAGTTGTCCAGGTTGCAAGAGGTCCTTGAAGGCCGTTAGTGCATTTTTTACAGCTAGCATCTCCTTTTGATTGATGTGTAGTTGGCTTTGTTTTGCAGACCATTTGCCTTGTATGCATTGTCCTGCCATGTGTGCACCCCAGGCATAGCCTGATGAATCTGCTGTCAAGGTTTGGTTTGCTGGAGGTGAGACAAAAGGGAGGCCCTTGTTTGCTTGGCATGCTTGAGCCCACCATAGAAACTCTTTTTGAAGGCAGGGAATAAGAGTTATACTTGCTTCGAGGCTGTGTCTGTGTTGGGACCATACACTTTTTAGGTACCATTGTAGTTTTCTCATATGCAGTCTTGCATATGCAAATAGTTGAATGCAGGATGCCATGTACCCCAATGCCTGCAGGAATTTCCTTGCAGTGAGCTGGGTAGAAGTTGCCATTCTTTTGAAGTACTGAGCCAGTTGTTTTTGCTTGTCTGGCGTGAGGTAAGCCATCTGGGCCGTTGTATTCAAGCTGGAACTCAGGAAAATTATTTCTTGTGAGGGTATTAGTTTTGACTTCTTTTTGTTTACTGTGTACCCTAGGCAACTTAGCAACTTTGTTACAAATGCCAGATGCTGTAGTAGGATGTCTTTGCTGTCCGCTTGGATCAGGCAGTCGTCCAGATATGGATAAATTTGTATTCCTCGCTGTCTGCAGTATGCAATTACTGATGCCAGGCATTTCGTGAATACTCTGGGCACAGTAGATAAGCCAAAGGGCAATGCAGAGAATTGATAATGCGTTGTGCCTGCCAAAAATCTGAGGCATCTTCGGCAATCTTGTCTGATAGGGACATGCAGGTATGCCTCTTGGAGGTCCAACGTTACCAGCCAAGACTCCTTGCCCAGCATGGGAAGAAGCTGCTGTAGAGTGAGCATTTTGAATTTGGGAATGTCCAGGTATGTGTTTAGAACTGACAGGTCTAAGATGGGTCTCCAGGCTTTGTCCTTTCTTGGTACTGGAAACAGTCTTGAGTAAAATCCTTGACCTTGCTCCTTTGCAGGTACCTTTTGAATTGCTTGCATGTTCATGAGAGCTGAAATTTGTTTTTGTGCCTCTGCCCATTGATTTGTTGGCAGATTTGGCATGCCTCTCATCCGTGCTAAAGTGTGAAAATGAAATCTGTAGCCTTGGGTAATATCCAGAACCCATTTGTCCTTTGTTATGATGTGCCAATTTTTTAGGAAAAGAGCCAGTTTTCCTCCTAGAGGTACTGCCTGGGCAATTTTGCTTGGCAGGCGAAGAGGAAAGTCATTGAGTTTGTTTTCTGAAGGGTTGAGATCTGTCGTCTCCCCCTCTTTGATTTGTTGTTTGCCATTGTCGAGGCCTGAAGGTACCCTGCCCCTGGGGCGTCTGTACCTGCCCCTTTGGGGTCTATCTGAAGCAGGAAAGGACCAGTTTTTTTGATGGCCAGTTTCTGCTGAAACGAGGAGGTTGTACCTGTAAGAAATCTTTAACTGTTTGCATTGATTTTGCCTTTTCTTCCATTTTCTTTAACACTTCCTCTGCTTTGACACTAAATAACGCATCCTTTTGCAGTGGAGCATCCAGCAACTTTGCTTTGACATATTCTAGTAAGGTCTGCTCTTTTAGCCAAGTATGTCTACGTATTACAGACCCTGTGACTGCAGCTTACATGAGGCCTCCAAAGAATCAAAACCACACTGCAATGCATGTTTTCCCACTTGTTCTGCTGCATGCAACAAATCTTGCATCCCTTTGAAATCTAGTTGATCTGTTTGAGGGATCATTTTCTGTTTTAACTGAGTAAGCAAGTACTGCTGGTATTCAATCATGTGGAATTGGCAGTTTAATGCCCTCATGGCCAGAGTGGCAGAGGTATACACTTATTCCCCCCATCTTTCTAATGCCCTGGAATCTCTTTCTGCAGGTAGCGGATTCTTAGCAGTAGAGGGCTTAACCCCTTTGGGACCCTGGGAAATGGTTTCTGGGTCTGCAGCAGGGCTTTTGTATAAAAACTTGTGAGAGTCAGGGACTCGGTAGTATCTGTCTGGTTTAGGTGGAGCTGGAGGTAAGGAATCTGAATTTAGACTGGATTCAGTGTAGACATCATCCAGAATGTCTAAAAAGTACAGTTTTGTACCTACCATAAATGTAGATGTCCGATAGGTATGCATCTGCAGTCATCACATATGGGTTGTCCTGCATCAGGCAGCCCTTCGGTCGGCCGGATTCCAAAGTCTGGGTTCGGCGTCGGCTGACGTCGCCCCTTCCCCGACGTCAGAGCACCTGGGGTATAAAAGTGTCAGCCGACGCCATCTTCCTCAGTTTTTCTTGCCCCAGATGCCAGGTGCCCTCTATGAAGGCTAAATTTGGAAAAATGCAATCAAATTCCAAACATATGCAAAAATATATACATATATATATATATATATATATATATATACAAACAAATACACCATAATAGATTCCCCCAGCTAGCAAATAGAGGGGTAAGCACCCTAGGAATACCACAGAGGGGAAGGAGGGAGGGTAAACCTGACTGCAGATGCATACCTATCGGACATCTACATTTATGGTAGGTACAAAACTGTACTATGTCCTTCAAGGATGCATCTGCAGTCATCACATATGGGTAGAATACCATAGCCAGTCTGGGGGTGGAGGAACTAAGAAAAGGATGGTGTAGTTAAGATACCCTGCAGGACTGCTGTAGCAAAACCTGCTCTGGATCTGGAGTATAAATGTAAATTGTAATGCTTGGCAAATGTATGCACTGAGCTCCATGTAGCAGCTTCTAAAATGTCCTTGGTAGCCACTTCTCTTAGGAAGGCTGTGGTGGTGGCTGTGGCTCTCGTGGAATGAGGCCTAATGTTTGCAGGAACAGTCTTTCCATGAAAGGAGTAACAAAAGCGAATGCAATTTCCTATCCACTTTGAAATTGTCTGTTTTGAAATTGCTTTTCCTTGTGCCCCAGCAGCATATGCTACAAACAGTTGGTCAGTCTTTCTGTAACTTTTAGTTCTGTCCAAATAGTAGCGTAATTGTCGGTGTATGTCCAGAGTGTGTAGAAGTTTCTCCCCTTTATTTTGTGGATTTGGGAAGAATGTAGGCAAGTGAATTGCTTGGTTCAAGGATACACTGGATACCACCTTTGGCATAAAAGTAGGATTGGTTCTCAATGAAACTCCGTCTTGATGGAAAATAAGAAATGGCTGCACTGCCATTAAAGCTTGTAACTCAGATACTCTTCTTGCTGAAGTTATGGCCAGAAGGAATGCAGTTTTCCAAGACAGAAACTGTAGATCCACTGATGCTGCTGGTTCAAAGGGAGGAAGTGTTAGTTTTTCCAGCACAAAGTTAAGGTCCCAAGTAGGTAAAGGTGGTTTCCTTGGAGGATTGATGTTTTTGATTCCTCTCAGAAATTGTCTTGAGAGGATGCGAGAAGACAGGTGGATTAACATTGTATTCTGCTGAAATTGCTGAGGCATGTATCTTAATGGAAGAATAAGACAGACCATTGTGGAACAATTCTGCTAAGTATTCCAGTATATGTGCCATGCTCATCAGTCACATCTAGGCCTTTTGTTGTGCTCCAAATAAGAAATCTTTTCCATTTTGCTGAATATGCCTTCCTTGTGGAAGGCCGGCGAGCTTCCATAATGATGTCCTTCACTTTCTGGGATAAGCTATTCTGAGGAGGAGTCATGGTATTCTCCAGGCAGTTAGCTGCAAGGTTTTCAGGTTGGGATGCAGAGTCTTGAAATTGTTCTGCGTCAGTAGAAGTGGCCATAGGGGGAGAGGCCACGGTTTCGTCTGTGACATGCTCTTTAACAGCGGGTACCAGTGCTGCCTTGGCCAGTCTGGAGCTATCAGAATCACTCTTGGCTGCTCAGCCCTGATCTTCAGTAAAACTTTGGACATTAATGGGAGTGGTGGGAAAGCATAGACTTTTAGAGCTTTCCAGCTGAAAGAGAGAGAGTCCACTTTCCATGCATGTGGGTGGTATGTCCTTGAGCAGAATGTCTTCAGTTGATGATTGTGGGGTGAAGCGAAAGTACAGTTTTGTACCTACCATAAATGTAGATGTCCGATAGGTATGCATCTGCAGTCATAACATATGGGTTGTCCTGCCTCAGGCAGCCCTTCGGTCGGCCGGATTCCAAAGTCTGGGTCTGGCCCCGGCTGATGTCGCACTTTCCCCGACGTCAGAGTGTCTGGGGTATAAAAGCATCAGCCAACGCCATTTTCCTCAGTTTTTCTTGCCCCAGATGCCAGGTGCCCTCTATGAAGGCTAAATTTGGTTGAAAATGCCAAAAAATTCCAAACATAATGCAAAAAAAAAAAAAAACAAAAAACAAAAAAAAAAAAAAAAAAATATATATATATATATATATATATATATATATATATATATATATATATATATATATATATACACACACAAACAAATACACCATAACAGATTCCCCCAGCTAGCTAATGGAGGGGTAAGCATCCTAGGAATACCACAGAGGGGAAGGAGGGAGGGTAAACCTGACTGCAGATGCATACCTATCGGACATCTACATTTATGGTAGGTACAAAACTGTACTATGTCCTTCAAGGATGCATCTGCAGTCATAACATATGGGTAGAATACCATAGCCAATCTGGGGGTGGTGGTACTAAGAAAATGACGGTGTATTTAAGATACCCTGCAGGACTGCTGTAGTAAAACCTGCTCTGGATCTGGAGTATAAAGGTAAATTGTAATGCTTGGCAAATGTATGCACGGAGCTCCATGTAGCAGCTTCTAAAATGTCCTTGGTAGCCACCCCTCTTAGGAAGGCTGTAGTGGTGGCTGTGGCTCTCGTGGAATGAGGCCTAATATTCACAGGAACAGTCTTTCCATGAAAGGAGTAGCAAAAGCAAATGCACTTTCCTATCCATTTTGAAATTGTCTGTTTGGAAATTGCTTTTCCTTGTGCCCCAGCAGCATATGCTACAAACAGTTGGTTAGTCTTTCTGTAACTTTTAGTTCTGTCCAAACAGTAGCGTAATTGTCTGTGTATATCCAGAGTGTGTAGAAGTTTCTCCCCTTTATTTTGTGGATTTGGGAAGAATGTAGGTAAGTGAATTGCTTGGTTCAAGGATACCCTAGATACCACCTTTGGCATAAAAGTAGGACTGGTTCTTAATGAAACTCTGTCTTGATGAAAAATAAGAAATGGCTGCACTGCCATTAAAGCTTGTAACTCAGATACCCTTCTTGCTGAAGTTATGGCCAGAAGGAATGCAGTTTTCCAAGACAGAAACTGTGGATTTGCCGATGCTGCTGGTTCAAAGGGAGGAAGTGTTAGTTTTTCCAGCACAAAGTTAAGGTCCCAAGTAGGTAAAGGTGGTTTCCTTGGAGGATTGATGTTTTTGATTCCTCTGAGAAGTTGTCTTGAGAGGATGCGAGAAGACAGGTGGATTTACATTGTATTCTGCTGAAATTGCTGAGGCATGTATCTTAATGGAAGAATAAGACAGGCCATTGTGGAACAATTCTGCTAAGTATTCCAGTATATGTGCCATGCTCATCACTGTCATCTAGGCCTTTTGTTGTGTTCCAAATGAGAAATCTTTTCCATTTTGCTGAGTATGCCTTCCTTGTGGAAGGACGGCGAGCTTCCATAATAATGTCCTTTACTCTCTGGGATAAGCTATTCTGAGGAGGAGTCATGGTATTCTCCAGGCAGTTAGCTGCAAGGTTTTCAGGTTGGGATGCAGAGTCTTGAAATTGTTCTGCGTCAGTAGAAGTGGCCATAGGGGGAGAGGCCACGGTTTCGTCTGTGACAAGCTCTTCAACAGTGGGTACCAGTGCTGCCTTGGCCAGTCTGGAGCTATCAGAATCACTCTTGGCTGTTCTGCCCTGATCTTCAGTAAAACCTTGGACATTAATGGGAGTGGTGGGAAAGCATAGACTTTTCGAGCTTTCCAGCTGAAAGAAAGAGAGTCCACCTTCGATGCTTGTGGGTGGTATTGTCCTTGAGCAAAAGGTCTTCAGTCGATGATTGTGGGGTGAGGCGAACAGATCTATCTCCGGCCTTCCCCAGGTTTGTGTTATGAGTAAGAAGATGTCTGGGTGCAGCATCCATTCGTGTGCATCCATGGTAGTTCTGCTTAAGCTGTCTGCCAGAGTATTGTCTTTCCCTGGGACGAACTGGGACTGCAGTTGTATATTGAGTTTCAAGCAAAGTTCCCATAGATTCATTGCCAGTCTGCATAGAGGGTAAGAATGCGCGCCTCCTTGCTTGTTTATGTACCACATAACTGTGGTGTTGTCTGTCTATTAGCAGGTGGCCCTGATGAAGGAAAGGTTTGAAAGCCTCGATTGCGTGTATCACTGCCAGCATTTCCTTTTGGTTTATGTGCATGCGTAGCTGTCCTTGAGACCATAGCCCTTGGTTACATTTGTCCACCATATGTGCTCCCCAACCTCGGTCTGAAGCATCCGTGGTGATGGTTTGGTTTGCTTTTGGTTTGTTGAAAGGCAACCCTCTGTTGGACTGGCAGGCTTGAGCCCACCACAGGAATTCCTTTTGAAGGCAAGGGATGAGTGGAATCAAAGTTTCTAAGCTGTGACTGTGCTGAGTCCATACACTCCTTAGGTACCATTGCAATTTTCTCATATGCAGCCTGGCTTGTGGAATTAGAATTATGCAGGATGCCATGTAACCTAGGGCCTGCAGGATTTTCCTTGCAGTCAGCTGAGTTTGTCTGGTCAGATTCTTGAAGTAATCCGGAAGTTGTTTTTGTTTTTCTTCTGTGAGAAAGGCCATTTGGGTGGTTGTGTCTAGATCCGCACCCAAAAAGGTTATTCTTTGGGATGGAACAAGCCTTGATTTGTGGAAGTTGACTGTGTATCACAAGGCTTGTAATAGTTGGACGGCATAGCCCAAGTCCTTTAACAAATTTTCCTTGTTGTCCGCTTGTACCAGGCAGTCGTCCAGATATGGGTAGATTTGAATCCCCTGAAGTCTGCAGTGTGCAATTACTGATGCCAGGCATTTCGCGAATACTCTGGGCGCAGTAGATAAGCCAAAGGGCAATGCTGAGAATTGATAATGCTCTGATCCTGCAAGAAATCTGAGGTGTCTTCTGCAACTTTGTCGAATAGGGACATGCAGGTATGCCTCCTTGAGAAATAGAGTCACCAGCCAAGACTCCTTGCCCAGCATGGGAAGAAGCTGCTGTAGGGTCAGCATCTTGAATTTTGGCACAATGAGGTTAAGTATTCAGTGCGGACAGGTCGAGAATAGGCCTCCATTGATTTTCTTTTCTTGGAACAAGGAATAATCTGGAATAAAATCCTTGGCCTTGTTCTGAAAGAGGTACCTTTTCTATGGCTTTCATTTGTATTAATTTGGTGATTTGCTTCAAAGCCTCTGCCCTCTGATTTGGTGGCAGGTCTGGCATTCCTTTTCTTTTTGGCAATGTGTGGAAATGGAACCTGTATCCTTTCTCTATTATTTGCAGTGTCCATGAGTCCCTTGTAATGTAATGCCAATTTTTTGAAAATAAAGAAAGCTTTCCGCCCAATGGTGCTTCTAATTAAGCCCTGGTCGGCGGAGTCAAAATAAAGTCATTGAGTCTGTCCTGGTGTAGCAGTTGTTGTTGTTGTTCCTGCACTACCTCTCTGGTTGGGAGGCTGCCACTGACGGCCTCTGTAGGAGCCTCTAGCTTGCCCTCTACCTCTGGCATGCCTGTTCCTGCCTCTCTGGGATCTGTCTGAGTCCGGAAAGGACCAATTCTTAGTAGGCCAATTTTTGCTGAATCTCGGTGGTTGTACCTGCAGAAAGTCCTTGACTGTTTGCACAGATTTTGCCTTTTCTTCAAACTTCTTTAAGACCTTCTGAGCCGTGGAACCAAATAATTTTTGCTTTTCCATTGGAGCATCCAGGAGCTTAGCTTTAACATGGTCCGGTAGAGATTGTTCCTTCAGCCAGGCATGCCTACGTATAACTGCCCGTCATAGCTGACCTACATGAAGCTTCCAATGCATCATAACCACACTGCAAAAAATGGTTACTAACCTGCTGTGAGTTATGTACCAGATCCTGAAGTGATTTACAGTCAAGGGGTTCAGAAGAGGACAGCTTCTTATGCAATTCATCTAACAAATACTCTTGGTACTGAATCATATGAAATTGAGGTATAGCTAAAGGCCTATGCTGAGGTAAATGTAAAAAGGTCCTTAATCTCTTTCTAGAATCTGAAAATTCCTGGCCCTGCCATTGAAAATGCTCTCTGAGTGTAATGTCTCTCCAAATGAAAACTCTTCAGGAGGGGAGGCCGAAGGAATAGATTCTTCAGCATCAGAATCCTCGTAGGCCGAATAAGCCTCCTCCTGGGGGTCTGACAAAGCAGAGCCATCCGTGGACTCATCTGAGGAGTGGAGGTCAGAGGGCTCAACCTGGGCCTTTTGTCTGGTGGTGGTTGAGAGCCCCTGCCCGGGTGAGGTTGAGAACCTCTAATTAAAGAGATAAGATCCTCTGCTAGGCTGAGGATCTGTGAGCCAGTAGAAGGTCTCTGAGAGGAAATCTTGGGAGGCAAAGCTTTAGTAAGTTTAGCAGCTTTAGCCCTAGAAAAGGCCTTAATGGACATGGATGCAGGGGGTCTGGCTGCACCACGTGCAGGAGTAGACTTGTCTAAAGGAATGGTGTCGGACATTTCCTGGACACCGGTTTCAGTAAGTAATTCAATAACTGACTCGGCCGGGGCCTCCGGGGCCGAGGTAGTCGGTTGAGTGGATTCGGTAATAGGAAGCACAGAGGACTCGGTTTCAGCCGAAACAGAGACACTCGCGGTAGGCCTGACCGTGGTTTCAGCCGAAACCGCAGGCCGCGAGTGTCGGTCCTTGTCCTTCCGTTTTTTAATCAAATGCAAAGTCAGAGTCTCCGACAGCATCTTGTACACAAAATTAGCCCCAAAGAATTCCTCTGCAAACTCCGACCGACGTCTAAGAGCTCGTCGGTTGAAGGAAGCACAGGCTGAGCAGGCCGAGACGTCGTGGTCTGGGCCTAGGCAAGGGAGGCAGTAAGAGTGGAAATCCTTATGAGGTATTTGTTTCCCACAAGTAAAACAATTATTTACTTTATCTGACATTGGCTGAGGCAAGAAAGAGTCCCCAATGGGGTACTTAGCTTTTTCGAAGTCTTCGGTAGTTGAATCACAGGAGCTGGCCAACCGGCACTTGCGAACTGCTTCTGCTTCGGGCACCACGCGGCAAGAAAGACTGAGGAAAATGGCGTCGTCTGATGCTTTTATACCCCAGACGCTTTGACATCGGGGAAAGTGCGACATGAGCCGGGGCCAGACCCAGACTTTGGAATCCGGCCGACCAAAGGGCTGCCTGAGGCAGGACAACCCATATGTGATGACTGCAGATGCATCCTTGAAGGACATCTAATAGTGCATGTAGCCTACTTTGAAGTATAGGTATCTTCTGCAAGATTCCCCGATTGGGATGTGCAGGTAGGCTTCCTTTAAATCCAGTATTGGAAACTAGGCATCCTTGCCTAGCATAGGAAGCAACTGGAGAAGAGTAAACATCTTGAATTTAGGGATCACCAAAAAGGTGTTTAGGATAGTCCAGGGTAGGACGCCATGAGTTGTCTTTTCTGGGTACCAGGAAAAGTCTTGAGTAGAAACCTTGTCCCTTTTCCCCTTTTGGTACAGTTTGAATAGCCCTTATGCTTGAGAGTGAGAGTACTTGCTTTTGAGCCTCTGCCCACTGATATGGGGGTAGATCTGGTCAATCGTTTGTGGTTGGTAATGTGTGGAAGTGAAATCTATATCCTTGGGAAACTATATTTAAAACCCATTTGTCCTGGGTAATGAGTTCCCAGTTTTTTGCCTGCAGAGCAATTTTTCCCCTTAAAGGAGAAGCCAGTTGAGGAGTGCTTGGAAATTTTGAAGTTAAGTCATTGAGAGAGTTTACCATAGGGGGGAGTCTTACTACTTCCTTGATTTGGAAGTGAGAGCCCCCCACTGCTTAGTCCTTGAGTACCCTGGGACTGAAGCCTGGGTGTTCTGCTGGTTCTGGGTTTGGAGTGAGAAGGCCTGGAAAGGCAGGAAATGACCAATTCTTAGAGGTCCAATGCCTACTAAATCTTGGAGGCTGTACTTGTAGGAAATCTTTTAACAGTTTGCATAGATTTAGCTTTTTCCTCCATCTTTTAAAGTACTACTTCTGCCTTGTTGCTAAACAGGTGGTCCTGATTTAAGAGAGCATCCAGCAATTTAGCTTTAACATGATCTGGCAAAGATTGCTCCTTAGCCATGCATGCCTTCTAAGTACAGACCCAGTGACAGTAGCCCTGCAAGATGCCTCTAGTGACTCAAAACCACATTGCAAAGTATGTTTTCCAACTTGTTCAGCAGAATGCATTAAATCCTGTAAATCCTTAGTTTCAGCAGTCAGGAATCAACATAATTTTCTGTTTAAGCAATCCAATAATATGCTGCTGATACTTTAACATATGAAACTTGCAGTTTAAGGCCCTAATGGCCAAGGTTGCAGAAGTGTATACCTTCTCACCCCATCTATCCAGCGCCCTGGAATCTCTATCAGAAGGGGTAGGATTTTTGGCAGTAGTAGCCTTAATGCACTTGGGTCCCTGTGAAATGGTCTCAGGATCCGCAGATGGATTTTTAAAAAGGAACTTGTGAGAGTCAGAAACCCTGTAATATCTATCAGGTTTTCTGGGAGCAGGGGGCAAAGCTAGATTCCGAAAAGGCATCATCAACAATGTCTAGTACAGGGGGAAAGCTAAAGGCCTGTGATGGGGCAGGAGTAAGAAATCCCCAAGAATCTTTTTAGAATCAAGAGTAATCCTGGCTTTGCTAGCGAAAATGCTCCATAAGAGTATGCAAGGTTTCACCAAAAGAGAAATCCTCTTGGGGGGAGAAGCAGAGAGAATATAATCCTCTGCATCAGAATCCTCATAGGTAGATAAGGGTAAATCCTGGTCATCAGAGGAAACTTCAGAATCCTGATCAGAAGTAACATAAGCAAATTCAATCCCAGGTCTCTTAGAGGGGGAAGGTTGGTTTCCCCTGATTAAAGTAATAAGGTCTTCAGCCATTCTTATAATTTGCTTTTTAGGCATAGAGGCCTGACCATGCGGTCTGGGCGTTGGTTTTCTAGGCATGGTTCGAGTTTTAGGCCTTGAAGAAGAACATGGTGTTGGTTTAATATGCAAGTCAGTAGGCCTAAATACACTCTCAGAAGCTGGTGCCTGCAAAGCGGCTCCGGACCCATCAAAGGTAGAGACATCTGCAGGTGCCATAGTTGAAGCATCACGCGGCATACCAGACTCCGAATGGGTTTCAGTAGAGGCCTGCGAATCTGAAGTAGCGGGTATCAGGGGCTGCGAAAGCGCCTCACTGAGTACCGGCGAACTGGCGACTAGCTTAGGAGAAGCGTCGTCGGCAGCTTTGGAACTAGGCGGCCTGTCTCGGTCTATCTCTGCGTTTTTTCGGAATGTCAGTAGTCGGGGACTGAAGACCTATCTGGATAACTGAACAGAGTACCAAAATATTTAGAAGCGAAAATATACCGAAGATGAATACTTCACTGTTTAAATAAGGCATAAAACAGACAGAGGTACGTCGTAGTCAGGACCAAGGCAAGGAATACAGTACGAATGAAAATCGTTATGAGGCATTTGCTTTCCACAAGAAATACAATTATTGATTTTTAGTGACATCGGAATAGAGTAAGAAAAAGTTTCCTCAATGGGGTACTTAGTTTTAGTTGAAGACTTCGGTTCTGAAACTCAAATGAAAATTTCAGAAGTCGGTCAACTGGCACATGCGAACTGCTTCTGCTTCAGGCACTGCACAGCAAGAAAGACTGATGCATTGGTGTCAGCTGCATGCTTTATACTCCTGACTACCTGACGTCATGGAAGATGAGACAACAACCGACGCAGGACCCAAGACTTTGATAATCAGGCCGACTGAGGGCTACTGCAAGCAGATAACCCCAAATGTGAAGACTGCAATAGTGAAACATGAACAAATGAAACAGTGAATACACTTGAACATCTACATTTATGGTAAGTGTACACAACTGTACTATGTTCGTGTTTCACTGTTGCAGTCATCACATTTGGGTTGATTCCCAAAGCTAAGGAAGGGAGGAGGAAGATAAAGAGCATTAGGGCCAGCTATTAATCCCTGCAAAGTACTGTTGTGTACACTTACCATAAATGTAGATGTCTGAGTGTATTCACTGTTGCAGTCATTACATTTGGGTAATCTGCTGGCAGGTTGCCCTCAGTCGGCCTGAATTCCAAAGTCTTGGGTCCTGCATCAGTTGCTGTCTTCTCTTCCATGACGTCAGTTCCTCAGGGGTATAAAACATGCAGCCGACGCCATTTTCTTTAGTTTTTCTTGCACCTGATGTCAGGTGCCCCCCAAAAAGGTAGCAATATTATATATATATATATATATATATATATATATATATATATATATATATATATATATATATATATACCTATATATATATATATCTATATATATTACACACACACACACATACATTATATATATATACAAATACATGCAATATAAACTTTGCCTTCATCTACAAGCAAATACACCACATAGGTTGTAGAAGATACAGAAGGAAAGATAAACTTTAGAATGACAGGGGGATGGTGGGTAGGGTAATTTGGACTGCAACAGTGAATACACTCGAACATCTACATTTATGGTAAGTGTACACAACTGTACTATGTTCTTCATGTTTCACTGTTGCAGTCATTACATTTTGGTAAAATCCCAAAGCTATGGTTGGGAGGCTGGAGCTAAATAGCATTAGGTGCGGCTATAAGGCCCTGCAGCACTGCAGTGGCAAAGCCTGCCCTGGACTTAGAGTAGAGAGGCAAATGGTAATGCAGTGTGAACAGAACTCAAGTAGCAGCCTCTAGAATGTCTTTGGTTGGTACTCCTCTGAGAAAGGCTGCTGAAGTAGCTGCAGCTCTGGTGGAATGAGACCTAATGCCCTTGGGCACAGGTTTACCATGGTGTAAGTAGCAGAAACTGATGCAGTGGCTTATCCACTTTGAAACTGTCTGCTTTGAAATAACCTTTCCTTCTGATCCTGCAGCATATGACACTAGTAATTGCTCAGTTTTTCTTAGAGCTTTAGTCCTGCTCAAGTAGAATCTTAGCTGTCTGTGCATGTCCAAGGAATGCAGAATTCTCTCCTCTTTGTTCTGCAGATTTGGATAAAAAGTTGGCAGATGAATTGTTTGGTTAAGAGCCACACTGGAAACCACCTTTGGCATAAAAGTAGGATTTGTCCTCAGAGACACCCTGTCTGGGTAAAATATGATAAAAGGCTCTACAGCCATGAGGGCCTGTAGCTTTGAAACTCTTCTTGCTTAAGTAATAGCTAGTAGCAGAGCTGTCTTTCATGATAAGAACTTTATATCAGCGGTAGCAGCTGGTTCAAATGGAGGCAGGGTGAGCTTTTCCAACACATAATTGAGGTCCCATGCAGGTAACGGTGCTCTTCTAGGGGGCCTTACATTTTTGGCTCTCTAAGATACTGCTTTAGTAAAGGATGTGAAAAGAGTGGTGGCTCAGTATTGTAATGAGCCGAAATGGCAGAGGCATGGATTTTGATTGATGAGAAAGATAGGCCTTTGTCAAGCATCTCAGTTAAGTATTGTAATATCTGAGGAATAAGTGGTTCTGCTGTATCGGTTCCTTGTGCTCGACTCCAAGCACAGAATCTCTTCCATTTGTCAGCATAAGATTTTCTAGTACTAGGCCTTCTAGCTTTCAAAATGACATCCATCACAGCTTTACTGAGAGGTGTTGTTTGTATGATTACATGATAAGCCATGCTGCCAGGTTCAGTGTCTGTAGTTGATTGTGCAGGATCTGATTGTTTTGCTGGGACAGTAGTTGTGGTCTTTGAGGCAAGGTCCAAGCTGGGTATTGAGACAAGTTCCTTAGGATTGGGTACCAGTATTGGCGGGGCCATTCCGGGGCAATTAATATCATCTTTAGCTTCTCTTGTCTGACTTTTAGGAGGATCTTGGGTAGAAGAGGCAGAGGAGGAAAGGCGTAAACTGACAGGTTTTTCCAACTGAAGGATAGGGCGTCCACTTTCCATGCTTGTCTGTGATAAGAACTTGTGCAGAATCTTTTTAATTGATAATTTTGAGGAGAGGCAAATAGATGTCTGGACTCCCCCATTTCTCTGTTATGCTGAAGACTTGTGGGTTTAGCTTCCACTCGAGAGAATCCATAAGGTTTCTGCTTAAATCGTCTGCCAGTGTTTTGCTTTCCTGGCAGGAATTGAGCTTGAAGATGTATTTGATAGGGCAAAGCTGTGTCCCACATTGCCATGGCTAATCTGCAAAGGGTGTATGAGTGTGTGCCCCCTTGCTTGTTTATATACCACTTGACTGTGGTCTTGTCCGTCTATCAGTAGTTGTCCTGGAAGAAGTAAGTTCTTGAAGGCTGTTAGGGCATTTTGAACAGCTAGCATCTCTTTCTGGTTGATATGTAGATGCATTTGTTTCGGTGCCCATATGCCCTAAATGCATCTTCATGCCATGTGGGCCCCCCAGGTATAATCTGATGCGTCTGTTAAAATTTGGCTGGCAGGGGGGAGAGTGAAGGGCCGTCCCATGTTTGGTGACAGGCCTTTTCCCACCATAGAAACTCCTGTTGCAGGCAGGGAATGAAAGGAAAGTACAGTTTTGTACCTACCATAAATGTAGATGTTAGAGTGTATACACTGCTGCAGTCATTACACTTGGGTTATCCTGCAGTCAGGCGGTTCCACAGTCGGCCTGAGTTCCAAAGTCTTGGTCCGGCGTCGGTTGCTGTCGCCTTCTCCCTGACGTCAGAGCGGCAGGGGTATACAAGATGCAGCAGACACTATTTTCTTCAGCTTTTCTTGCCCCAGATGTCAGGTGCCCCCAAATAGGTAGGCAATTCAAATTGCTAATAAAACATACATAAGAAAAGCAAACAACAACTTTCAGCTACCAGCAAATACTCCCCGTAGGTAGTAAAGGGTAGAAGACATAGGTACGTACCAGCAAGTAAGAGGGGAAGGAGGGAGGGTAACCTGGACTGCAGCAGTGTATACACTCTAACATCTACATTTATGGTAGGTACAAAACTGTAGTACATTCATCGTGTTACACTGCTGCAGTCATTACACTTGGGTAGAATCCCAAAGCTGAGGTATTGGGGCTGGTTCTATAAGGCATTAGGGGTGGCTATAAGGCCCTGCAGCACTGCAGTGGCGAAGCCAGCTCTGGATTTAGAGTATAGAGGCAGATGGTAATGCTTGGTAAAGGTATGTACAGAACTCCAAGTTGCTGCTTCCAAAATATCCTTGGTAGGTACTCCTCTGAGGTAGGCAGTTGAGGTGGCTGTTGCCCTAGTGGAGTGAGATCTAATGCTGCTAGGTACAGGTTTCCCATGGTGTGTATAGCAGAAACGTATACAATGTCCTATCCACTTTGAAATAGTCTGTTTTGGATTTCCTGAAAGCTTTGGTTTTGCCCAAGTAGAAGCGTAACTGCCTGTGAATGTCCAAGGAATGCAGTAGTCTCTCCCCTTTATTCTGTGGTTTTGGATAAAAAGTTGGCAAATGAATAGTTTGGTTTAGAGCCACACTGGATACCATCTTTGGCATAAACGTAGGGTTAGTTCTTAAAGACATCCTGTCCTGGTGGAAAATGAGGAAAGGTTCCACTGCCATTAGTGCCTGTAATTCTGAAACGTGCTGATGTTATTGACAGGAGCACAGCAGTTTTCCAAGAGATGCATTTTAATTCTGCTGTGCTAGCTGGCTCAAAAGGAGGTAAAGTTAATTTTTCCAAAACAAAGCTGAGGTCCCAAGTTGGAGTAGGTGCTCTACAGGGCGGACATGTTTTTAGCCCCTCTGAGGTACTGTCTTAGCAAAGGATTTGAGAAAACTGGTGGATCCATGTTGTAATGAGCAGAGATGGCAGAGGCGTGGATCTTGATGGATGAGGAGAGGCCTTTGTCCAGCATCTCAGTTAAATATTGTAGTATCTGAGGAATGTTTGGGACATGAGGGTCAAGGCTGTGAGCTTGGTTCCAGGCACAGAATCTCTTCCATTTATCTGAATAGGCTTTCCTGGTACTAGGCCTTCTGGCCTCCAGAATGACATCCATAACAGCTTTGGAGAGCGGCATTGCTTGCTTGACTAAGGAATCTTCCATGCAGCTAGGTTTAAGGTCTTTAGCTGGCTGTGAAGTATCTGATTGTTGTGTTGAGTCAGAAGATGTGGGATTTGAGGCAAAGTCCAGGGTGGTCCATGTGCCAAGTTCTTTAAGATTGGGTACCAGTGCTGGCGTGGCCAGTCTGGGGCAATCGGGATCATCTTTGGCTCTTCTTGCCTGGTTTTTACGAGTACCTTTGGAAGGAGAGGTAGTGGTGGGGAAGCATATACTTGTAGGTTTATCCAGCTGAATGAGGGGGCATCCACTTTTCATGCTTGTGGATGGTAAGTCCTTGAGCAGAATTTCTGTAGCTGGCAGTTCATTGGGGATGCAAACAGATCTATGTCCGGGCTCCACCATTTCTCTGTTATCATTCTGAATATTTGTGGATTCAATTCCCATTCATGGGGATCCATGATGTTTCTGCTTAAGTCGCCTGCCAATGTGTTTTTCTCTCCTGGCAGGAATTGTGCTTACAGATGAACTTGATAGTTTAGAGCTGTGTTCCACAAGGTCATGGCTTGCCTGCAGAGGGGGTAGGAGTGAGTGCCCCCTTGCTTGTTTATGTACCACATAACTGTAGTGTTGTCTGTCTTTAGTAGTAGCTGCCCTGGATGCAGCAGGTCCTTGGAAGCTATAAGGGCATTTTGTACAGCTAGCATCTCTTTTTGATTGATATGAAGATGCCTTTGTTCTGCGGGCCACTTGCCCTGAATACAGTTGCCTGCCATGTGTGCTTCCCAGGCGTAATCCAATGCATCTGTTGTCAGTGTTTGCCTGGCTGTGGGTTGAGTAAAAGGCTGCCCCTTGTTGAGGTGACAAGCTTGAGCCCACCACTGAAACTCCTGTTGAAGGCAAGGATTTAATGGTATAACTGTTTCCAAACTTTGACAGTGTTGAGACCATAAATTCTTTAGGTACCATTGTAGTTTCCTCATATGGAGTCTGGCATATGGAAATAGTAGTATGTAAAATGCCATGTAACCCAAGGCCTGCAGAATTTTTCTTGCAGGGAGTTGGGTCTTTGTTGCCATCAATTGAAAGTATTGAGTCAGTTGTCCTTGCTTGTCTGGCATGAGATAAGCCATCTGGGCCGTTGTGTTCAAGGTGGCACCCAGGAATATTATCTCTTGTGAGGGCACTAGTTTTGATTTCTTTTCGTTTACTGTGTACCCTAGGCAACTTAACTTTTTTACAAACGCCAGTTGCTTTAGAAGAATGTGCTTGCTCTCTGAATCAGGCAGTCGTCCAGGTACGGATAAATTTGAATTCCTTTCTGTCTGCAAAATGCAATTACTGGTGCCAGGCACTTTGTGAAGACCCTGGGCACAGTAGATAAGCCAAAGGGCAGTGCAGAGAATTGATAGTGCATTGAACCAGCTATGAATCTGAGGTAACTTCTGCAGTTTTGTCTGATAGGGACATTCAGGTATGCCTCCTTGAGGTCCAATGTCAAAAGCCAAGCTTTCTTGCCCAGCATGGGAAGAAGCTGCTGTAGTGTCAACATTTTGAATTTCGGAACATCCAGGTAAGTGTTTAGAGAAGAAATATCCAGAATGGGCCTCCAGGCTTTGTCCTTTCTGGGAACCAGAAAGAGTTGAGTAAAATCCTTGTCCTTGCTCCTGTGGTGGTACCTTTTGAATAGCTCTCATATCCATGAGTGCTGTAATTTGTTTTTGAGCCTCTGCCCATTGATTTGGTGGCAGATTTGGTATTCCTTTTAACCTTGGCAAAGTGTGAAAGTGGAACCTGTAACCTTGAGATACAATGTTGAGAACCCATTTGTCTTTGGTGATCATATGCCAATTGAGATAGAAAAGTGCCAGTTTTCCTCCAAGGGGGCTGCCAAGAGAGCGTTGTTTGGAAGCTGTAGTGGAAAGTCATCGGGGCTGCTTTTTATATGGTTGGGGCCTGTCTTCCCCTTCTTTCTGGCCTGATGCCACCCATTGTCGAGGCCTGTAAGGATCTTGTGGTTGACCTCTAACTCTTGGACGTCTGTATCTGCCCCTTTGAGGTCTGTCTGTAACTGGAAAGGACCAATTCTTAGTTGGCCAATTTCTGCTAAATCTAGGAGGCTGAACCTGTAAGAAATCCTTCACTGTTTGCATAGATTTTGCCTTATCCTCCATTTTCTTTAATACCTCTTCTGCCTTAACTCCAAAGAACACATCCTGCTGCAAAGGTGTATCCATTAATTTTGCTTTAACATTTTTCTGGTAACGTATGTTCTTTTAACCAAGCATGTCTTCTAATGACAGAGCCTGTAACTGCTACTCCACAGGAGGCCTCTAAAGAATCAAACCCACATTGCAAAGTATGTTTTCCCACCTGTTCAGCTGCATGCAATAAATCCAGCATTTCTTTATAAGTAGGAGGATCTGAATCTGGAAGCATTTTTTGATTCAAATGAGACAGTAAAAATTGCTGATATTTTAGCATGTGAAACTGGAAATTTAAGGCTCTCATTGCTAAAGTTGCAGATGTATATACTTTCTTTCCCCATCTGTCTAATGCTCTGGAATCTCTGTCAGAGGGAACTGGATTCTTGGCTGATGAGGCCTTAACCCCTTTGGGTCCCTGAAAAATAGTTTCATGGTCAGCAACAGGGCTTTTAAACAGAAATTTGTGTGAGTCAGGGACTCTGTAGTATCTGTCAGGTTTAACTGGGGCTGGATGTAAGGAATCAGGATTTAAGCTGGATTCAGTATACACATCATCCACAATATCTAACACTGGTGGAATAGCAAGGGGTCTGGTGTTGAGGTAATAAAAGGAAGTTTCTGAGCCTTTTCTTGTATTCTGAGTAATCCTGGCCTTCCCAATGGAAATGTTCCCTCATTGTATGTAAGGTTTCCTCAAAGGAGTAGTCCTGAGGCTGATGGAATTGACTCCTCAGCATCAGAATCCTCATAAGGGGGTAAAGAATATCCTAGGTCTGAGGATGAATCTGAAGAGATGGACACCTGGTCGGATGAGTCATAGTCTGCATCCTGTCTAGGCCTTTTATCAGGAGGGGGATGGGACCCCCTGATCAGTGTGATTAGGTCTTCGGCCATTTTGAGCATTTGTTTCTTAGGCATGGAGGCCTGTGCTGGAGAATGCTGTATTTGTTTCTTTGATTTTAAAGCTGGTTTAGACTTAGCAGAGGGTTTAATGCTTAACTGAGTAGGTCTGAAAACACCCTCTGAAGCTGCGGCCAGCTCAGCTACTCCGGTTCCCTCTGAAGGGTTAGTTTCGGTAGGCTGAATAACTTGTGCATCCGAAGGCCCAGCCATCTCCACGTGGGAGTCAGAGGCGGCCTGTGGTTCTACAGAAGCGTTCATCAGGGGCTGCAAAGGCGCCTCGCTGAGAACCGGCGACTGGCCTAGAAGAGGCTTTGTCATTAGTTTTTGGCCTCAGATGCCTATCCTTGTCTTTGCGCTTTTTATGTATTCCGGTCATCGGAAATTCCAACAGCATGGTAATATTGAATTTTCTACCAAAATAATGTCGGGCAAAATCAAACCGACGTTTAATAGTGCGCTTGTTAAACCTAGCACAAAACCGACAACCAGTGAAGTCGTGGTCTGGGCCTAGGCATGGGATACAATAAGAATGGAAATCCTTATGAGGTATTTGTTTCCCACAAGAAATACAGTTATTAACTTTTACTGATATCGGTCTCAGGCAAGAAAAAGTTTCCCCAACGGGGGTACTTAGCTTTGTAGAAGACTTCGGTTCTGGATTCGGAATGAAAATTTCAGGAAACGGCAGACCGGCACTTGCGAACTGCTTTTGCTTCGGGCACCGCGCGGCAAAAAAAACTGAAGAAAATGGCGTCTGCTGCATCTTATATACCCCTGCCGCACTGACGTCAGGGAGGAGGTGACCGCAACCAACGCCGGACCAAGACTTTGGAACTCAGGCCGACTGGGGAACCGCCTGATGGCAGGATAACCCAAGTGTAATGACTGCAGCAGTGTAACACGATGAACATTCATTGTTTCCAGACTGTGTGCATGTTGACTCCATACACTCTTTAGATACCATTGAAGTTTCCTCATATGCAATCTTGCATATGGAATTAGTAGGATGCAGGATGCCATGAAGCCCAGAGCCTGCAGAATTTGTCTTGCAGAAGACTGGGGTTTTGTTGCCATCAGTTTGAAGTAAGTAGTCAGTTGCCTTTGTTTGTCTGGCGTGAGGTAAGCCATCTGGGCAGTTGTATTCAAGCTTGGATCCAGGAATGTTATCCTTTGAGAGGGTACCAGCTGTGATTTATTTTCGTTTATTGCATACCCTAGGCATGTTAGAAGCCCTTTCACAAATGCCAGGTGTCGAAGTAGTGTGTCCTTGTTCTCTGCTTGAATGAGACAGTCGTCCAAGTAAGGATATATTTATATACTTGTCTGCAAAATGCAATTACTGGTGCCAGGCATTTTGTAAAGACCCTGGGCGCAGTAGATAAGCCAAAGGGCAGTGCAGAGAATTGGTAATGTATAAAGCCTGCCTTGAATCTGAGGTATCTTCTGCACGACTGTCTTATTGGGACGTGCAGGTATGCCTCTTTTAGGTCTAAAGTCACCAGCCAAGCATTCTTGCCCAGCATGGGCAGAAGCTGCTACAAAGTCAGCATTTTGAATTTTGGAATGTCCAGGAATGTGTTCAAAATCGATAAATCCAGTACTGGCCGTCAGGCCTTGTCCTTTTCTGGGTACCAAGAACAGTCTTGAGTAAAAACCTTGTCCTTTTTCCTGTTCTGGTACTGTTAGAATGGCCTCCATATCCATGAGGGACGTAACCTGTTTCTGTGCCTCTGCCCATTGATTTTTTAGCAGATCTGGACAACCATTTGCCATTGGCAGAGTGTGGAAATGGAATCTGTATCCCTGTGAAACGATGTTTAGTACCCACTTGTCCTGGGTTATTAAATGCCAATTTTGAGCAAAAAGTGCTAATTTTCCCCCTATGGGTGCTGCCAAAAGATAAGTGCTTGGTGCAAGCAGAGGGAAGTCATTGGGATTGCTTTCTTTAGGTTTGCGCTTTATCCCCTCCAGATTTGGAGGTGGATGCGCCCCATTGCTTTGACCTGCATGAATCTTGCGCCTGGTATCTGGAACCCTTAGGGCGTCTGGATTTGCCCCTTTGAGCTCTGTCTGACACAGGAAAGGACCAATTTTTTTGAAGGCCAGTGTCTACTGAATCTTGGTGGCTGCAATTGTAAGAAGTCTTTAACAGTTTGCATAGACTTAGCTTTGTCTTCCATTTTCTTTAAAACCTCTTCTGCCTTAATACCAGAGAATCATATAGTAAAGGTGCATCTAGCTTTAACATGATCAGGAAAATGTTGCTCCTTTAACCAGACATGCCTCCTAATCACATATCCAGTAACTGCGGCCCTGCTGGAGGCCTCTAAAGAATCAAAACCACATTGCAAAGTATGCTTTCCAACTTGTTCAGCTGCATGCAATAATTCCTGCAATTCTTTATTTTCTGCACATTCTGAAATCAACATAATTTTCTGTTTCAGCAATCCCATAACATGTTGTTGGTACTTAAGCATATGAAATTGACAGTTTAAGGCCCTAATTCCAAGGTTGCAGATGTATAAATCTTTTTTCCCCATCTGTCCAGTGCCCTTGAATCTCTGTCAGAGGGGGTAGGATTTTTTGCTGTTGTGGTCTTAACTCCCTTTGGACCCTGTGAAATAGTTTCAGGGTCAGCAGCAGGGTTTCTAAATAAGAATTTGTGCGAGTCAGGGACCCTATTACATCTGTCAGGCTAACTGGGAGCCGGAGGTAGAGAGTCTGGGGTCAAGCTTGACTCAAAAAAATACATCATTCACAATGTCTAAATAGTACAGATGTGTACACTTACCATAAATGTAGATGTTTGAGTGTATTCACTGTTGCAGTCATTACATTTGGGTAATCCTGCTGGCAGGTTGCCCTCAGTCGGCCTGAATTCCTAAGTCTTGGGTCCTGCGTCGGCTGCTATTGCCCCTTCCATGACTTCAGGTCGTCAGGGGGTATAAATGAAGCAGCCAATGCCATTTTCTTTAGTTTTTCTTGCCCCAGATGTCAGGTGCCCCCAAAAAGGTAGCAAATATATATATATATATATATACATGCATCAATACAAACTTTACCTTCAACTACAAGCAAATACACCACATAGGTTGTAAAAGATAAAGAAGGAAAGATAAACTCCAGAATGACAGGGGGATGGCGGGTGGGAAACCTGGACTGCAACAGTGAATACACTCGAACATCTACATTTATGGTAAGTGTACACATCTTCGTGTTTCACTGTTGCAGTCATTACATTTGGGTAGAGTCTCAAAGCTATGGTTGGGAGGCTGGAGCTAAACAGCATTAGGTGCGGCTATGAGGCCCTGCAGAATTGCAGTGGCAAAGCCTGCCCTGGATTTAGAGTAGAGTGGCAGATGATAGTGCTTTGTAAAGGTGTGCACTGAACTTCAAGTAGCAGCCTCCAAAATATCCTTGGTTGGTACTCCCCTGAGAAAGGCTGCTGAAGTGGCTGCAGCTCTGGTTGAATGTGGCCTAATGCCCTTAGGCACTGGCTTGCCATGGTGCAAATAGCAGAAATTAATGCAGTGGCCTATCCACTTTGAAATAGTCTGCTTTGAGATAGCCTTTCCTTGTGACCCTGCAGCATATGTCACTAGTAACTGCTCTGTCTTTCTGAAAACTTTGGTTCTGTCCAAGTAGAATCTAAGCTGTCTGTGTACGTCCAAAGAATGCAGAATTCTCTCACCTTGTTCTGTGGATTTGGATAAAAAAGCTGGCAGATGAATAGTTTGGTTAAGAGCCACACTGGACACCACTTTAGGCATAAATGTTGGGTTTGTCCTCAGGAAGACCCTGTCTGGATAAAAAATGATAAAACGTTCCACAGCCATGAGTGCCTGCAGCTCTGAAACTCGTCTTGCAGAAGTTATTGCTAGGAGCAGATCTGTTTTCCAAGATAAAAACTTTATATCCGCAGTAGCAGCTGGCTAAAAAGGAGGTAGGGTGAGTTTTTCCATGACATAGTTGAGGTCCCATGCAGGCATTGGTGATCTCCTTGGAGGCCTTAAATTTTTGGCTCCTCTGAGGTACTGTTTTAATAAGGGATGAGAAAAGATTGGTGGCTCTGCACTGTAATGAGCTGAAATGGCAGAGGCATGAATTTTAATAGATGAGAAAGATAGTCCTTTGTCCAGCATCTCAGTTAAGTATTGCAAAATCTCAGGAATATTTGGCACAGCTGTATCTTTTCCTTGTGCCTGGTTCCAAGCACAGAATCTCTTCCATTTTCCAGCATAAGATTTTCTAGTACTAGGCCTTCTGGCTTTAAAAATGACATCCATCACAGCTGTACTGAGAGGTGTGTTTTGTATGACTACATTATCCGCCATGCTGCCAGGTTTAAAGTCCTGAGTTGGCTGTGCAGGATCTGATTGTTTTGCTGTGACAGTAGATGAGGTACTTGAGTTAAGGTCCCAGCTGGGCATTGAGACAAGCTCCTTTGTACTGGGCAACAGTACTGGTGGGGCCAGTCTGGGGCAATCAGTATCATCTTTGGCTTCTCCTGTCTGACCTTTAGGAGTACCTTGGGGAGGAGAGACAGAGGGGGAAAGGCATATACTGAAAGGTTTTTCCAGCTGAAAGATAAGGCGTCCACTTTCCATGTTTGTCTGTGATAAATCCTTGGGCAGAATCTTTTTAGTTGGTAGTTGTGAGGGGAAGCAAATAGATCCATGTCCGGGCATCCACATTTGCTTGTTATCATGCTGAATACTTGTGGATCCAGCTGTCACTCGTGGACATCCATGAGGTTTCTGCTTAGTTTGTCTGCCAGAGTATTTTTCCTTCCTGGCAGGAATTGTGCCTGCAGATGTACTTGGTAAGTCAATGCTGTGTCCCACAAAGTCATGGCTAGTCTGCAAAGGGGGTAAGAATGTGTGTCCCCTGCTTGTTTATATACCACATGATCGTGGTGTTGTCTCTGTCTTTATCAGTAGCTGTTCTGGATGTAGTAGGTCCTTGAAGGCTGTCAGGGCATTTTGAACAGCTAGCATCTCTTTTTGAATGATATGCAGATGCATTTGGTTTGGGTTCCATGTGCTCTGAACGCATCTTCCTGCCACGTGGGCCCCCCAGGCATAATCTGATGCATCTGTTGTTAGTGTCTACCTGGCTGGCTGGGGGTAATGTGAATGGCTGTCCCTTGTTTTGGTGACAAGCCTTTGCCCACCATCGAAACTCCTGTTGCAGGCAGGGAATGAGAGCAATCATAGATTCCAGGCTGTGGCAATGTTGAGTCCAAACACTTTTTAGGTACCACTGAAGTTTCCTCATATGCAGTCTTGCATATGGTATTAGTAGGATGCAGGATGCCATGAAGCCCAAAGCCCGCAGAATTTTTCTTGCAGATAAAGTACAGTTTTGTACCTACCATAAATGTAGATGTTCAAGTGTATACACTGCAGCAGTCATTACACTTGTGTTATCCTGCCGTCAGGCAGTTCCCCAGTCGGCCCGAATTCCAAAGTCTTGGTCCGGCGTCGGTGGCTGTCGCTTCTTCCCTGACGTTAGTGCGAAAGGGGTATAGAAGATGCAGCCGACGCCATTTTCTTCAGTTTTTCTTGCCCCAGATGTCAGGTGCCCCCATAAAGGTAGGCAATTCAAATTGCTAATAAAACATACATAAGAAAAGCAATCAACAACTTTCAGTTACCAGCAAATACTCCCCATAGGTAGTAAAGGGTAATAGGTACGTACCAGCAAGTAAGAGGGGAAGGAGGGAGGGTAACCTGGACTGCAGCAGTGTATACACTCTAACATCTACATTTATGGTAGGTACAAAACTGTACTATGTTCATCGTGTTACACTGCTTGCAGTCATTACACTTGGGTAGAATCCCACAGCTGAGGTAGGGTGGCGGGTTCTATAAGGCATTAGGGGTGGCTATAAGGACCTGCAGCACTGCAGTGGCAAAGCCAGCTCTGGATTTAGAGTATAGAGGCAGATGGTAATGCTTGGTGAAGGTATGTACAGAACTCCAAGTTGCTGCTTCCAAAATGTCCTCGGTAGGTACTCCTCTGAGGTAGGCAGTTGAAGTGGCTGTTGCCCTGGTGGAGTGAGATCTAATGCTGTTAGGTACAGGTTTCCCATGGTGTATATAGCAGAAACGTATACAGTGTCCTATCCATTTTGAAAGAGTTTGTTTTGAAATGGCTTTTCCCTGTGCTCCTGCAGCATATGCTACCAATAATTGCTCAGTTTTTCTGAAAGCTTTGGTTTTGTCCAAGTAAAAGCGTAACTGCCTGTGTATGTCCAAAGAATGTAGTAGTCTTTCCCCTTTATTCTGTGGATTTGGATAAAAAGTTGGCAAGTGAATAGTTTGGTTTTAGAGCCACACGTGACACCACCTTTGGCATAAAATTAGGGTTTGTTCTTTTCTTGATGGAAAATGATGAAAGGTTCCACTGCCATAAGTGCCTGTAATTCTGAAACTCTTCGTGCTGATGTTATTGCCAGGAGCAGAGCAGTTTTCCGAGAGATATATTTTAAATCTGCTGTGTTAACTGGCTCAAAAGGAGGTAAAGTTAGTTTTTCCAACACGAAGTTGAGGTCCCAAGTTGGAGTAGGTGCTCTACGAGGCGGTCTTATGTTTTTAGCCCCTCTGAGGTACTAAAGCAAGGGATTAGAGAAAATTGGTGGAGCAGTGTTGTAAAGAGCAAAGATGGCAGAGGTGTGGATCTTGATGGATGAAAAGGAGAGGCCTTTGTCCAGCATCTCAGTTAAATACTGTAGTATCTGAGGAATATTTAGGACAAGAGGGGCAAGGCTGTGAGCCTGGTTCCAGGAATAGAATCTCTTCCATCTATCCGAATAGGCTTTCCTGGTACTAGGCCTTCTGACCTCCAGAATGACATCCATAACAGCTTTGGAGAGAGGCATTGCTTGCTTGACTAAGGAATCTTCCATGCAGCCAAGTTTAAAGTGTTTAGCTGGCTGTGAAGTATCTGACTGTTGTGCTGAGTCAGCAGATGTGGGATTTGAGGCAAAATCCAGGGTGGTTCTTGTGCTAAGCTCCTTAAGATTGGGTACCAGTGCTGGCGTGGCCAGTCTGGTGCAATCAGGATCATCTTTGGCTCCTTCCTGCCTGGCTTTTATGAGTACCTTTGGCAGGAGAGGTAGTGGTGGGAAAGCGCATACTAGTAGGTTCTCCCAGCTGAATGAGAGGGCATCCACTTTCCATGCTTGTGGATGGTAACTACTTGTGCAGAATTTTTGCAGCTGACAGTTTATTGTGGATGCATACAGATCTATGTCCGGGCTCTACCATTTCTGTGTTATCATTCTGAATATTTGTGGATTCAACTCCCATTAGTGGGGATCCATGATGTTTCTGCTTAAGTCGTCTGCCAGTGTGTTTTTCTCTCCTGGCAGGAATTGTGCTTGCAGATGAACTTGAAGGTTTATAGCCGTGTTACACAAGGTCATAGCTTGTCTGCACAGGGGGTAGGAGTGAGTGCCCCCTTGCTTGTTTATGTACCACATAAAGTACAGTTTTGTACCTACCATAAATGTAGATGTCCGAATTGGATAGCATCTGCAGTCATAACAACTGGGTTGTCCTGTCGTCAGGCAGCCCTTCAGTCGGCCGGATTCCAAAGTCCGGGTCCGGCTTCGGCTGATGTCGCACTTCACCCGACGTCATCTCTGTTGGTCTTCGGGTATAAAAGCATCAGCTGACGCCATTTTCTTCAGTGTTTCTTGCCCCAGATGCCAGAAGCCCTATAGAAGGCTAAAAATTTTGGATAGATGCCAATGTTTCCAAAAGATAGAGGTAAACACAAAAATAAGCATGTATGTACATAAATACAAACAAATACACCATGAAAGAAATCCCCACTAGCTAGCTATTAGAAGGGTAAACACCCTAGGAGTACCACAGACGGGAAGGAGGGAGGGTAATCCTGACTGCAGATGCTATCCAATTCGGACATCTACATTTATGGTAGGTACAAAACTGTACTATGTCCTTCATGGATGCATCTGCAGTCATAACAACTGGGTAGAATACCATAGCCAACTAGGGGAGGAGGATAAAAGTAAATTATGGTGTGTTTAGGATCCCTTGCAGAACAGCAGTGGCAAACCCTGTTCGGGATCTGGAATATAGAGGTAAATTATAATGCTTGGCAAATGTATGCACGGAGGTCCAAGTAGCCGCCTCAATAATGTCTTTGGTAGCCACTCCTCGTAAGAAGGCTGTGATAGTGGCTGTTGCCCTTGTAGAATGAGGTCTTATGTTCTGTGGAATTGGCTTTCCATGGAAGGAGTAACAGAATCGTATGCAATTTCCTATCCATTTGGAGATTGTCTGTTTGGAAATAGCTTTTCCTTCCCTTCCTGTTGCATAGGCTACTTAAAAGTTGGTCAGTCTTTCTGCTATTTTTTGTTCTGTCCAAGTAGTAGCGTAGCTGTCTATGTACATCCAAGGTATGCAGTATTCTTTCCCCTCTGTTTTGTGGGTTGGGAAAGAAGGTAGGCAGGTGGATTGCCTGGTTTAAAGACACTCTGGATACCACCTTAGGCATAAATGTAGGATTAGTCCTCATGGACACTCTATCTTGGTGGAAGATTAGAAAGGGTTGCACTGCCATTAAGGCCTGTAGTTCTGAAACCCTCCTTCTTGAAGTAATTGCCAGTAGGAAAGCAGTTTTCCATGACAGGTGGTGTAGGTCTGCTGTTGCTGCTGGTTCAAAAGGTGATAGTGTTAATTTTTCTAGCACAAAGTTCAAGTCCCAAGCTGGCAATGGTGGTTTCCTTGGAGGTTTTACATTCTTGATTCCTCTGAGGAACTGCCTGAGCAAAGGGTGTGAAAAAACAGGTGGATCAAAGCTGTATTCTGCTGAAATAGCTGATGCATGAATCTTGATGGAGGAGTAGGACAGGCCTGAATGAAGTAGTTCGGCCAGATACTCCAGAATGTTAGGCATATCTATGTTTGATACATCTTTTCCTCTTTCAGAACTCCAAATGACAAACCTTTTCCATTTCCCAGCATAATTCCTTCTAGTTGAAGGCCTGCGTGCTTCAAGAATAATGTCTTTAACTCTTTGTGAAAGTTCTGTATTAGCAGCTGCTATGTGATGTTCCATGCAGTCAGTTGCAGCGTCTTTAGGTTTGGATGCATGGTGCTGAAGTTGTTCTGAGTTAGCATCAAAGGCATCAAGGGAATTGGCCACATATTGTTCCGAGACATGCTCCTCAGCAGTGGGTACCAATGCTGTCTTGGCCAGTTTGGAGCTATCAGGATTATCCTTGGACGCTCCTCCTTGATTTTTAGTAGTACTTTGTGTATCAAGGGAAGAGGTGGGAATGCATATGCTGTTAGGCCTTTCCAGCTGAAGGAGAGCGAGTCCACTTTCCATGCTAGTGGGTGGAATGTCCTTGTGCAGAATTTTTTGAGCTGGTAATTGAGAGGTGATGCGAATAGATCTATCTGAGGCATTCCCCATTTCTTGAGATGGTCTTGAAGATATCCGGTGCAGCTGCCATTCGTGGGCATCCGATGTGGTCCTGCTTAACATATCTGCTAGAGAGTTTTCTTTTCCTGGCACAAATATTGCCTGTAACTGGATGTTGTAGCTGAGTGCCAGGGTCCACAGCTCCAAAGTCATTCTGCATAGGGGGTAAGAATGAGTGCCTCCCTGTTTGATGATGTACCACATGACTGTGGTGTTGTCTGTCCTTATCATCAAGTGGTCCTCCTTGAGAAATGGTCTGAACTTTTGGATTGCCAGTTTTACTGCCAGCATTTCTTTTAGGTTGATGTGCAGGTGAAGTTGGTCCTGTGTCCACAATCCTGGTACGCATTTGTCCAGCATATGCGCCCATCCTAGGTCTGAAGCATCTGTTGTGATGGTCTGGCTTGCTTGACCCTTGCGAAAGGGCAGGCCTGGGTTTGACTGGCATGCCTGAGCCCACCATAGGAACTCCTGTTTTAAGCATGGTATTAGTGGGATTTCCGTTTCTAGGCTGTGTCTGTGTTGGGACCATAAATTCTTTAGGTACCACTGTAGTTTTCTCATATGTAGTCTGGCAAATGGAACCAAGATTATGCATGATGCCATGAAACCCAAGGCCTGCAGTACCTTTCTTGCTGTTAACTTGTTCAGTTTTGTTAGTGCCAAGAAGTAAAGAGGGAGTTCTTTTTGTTTTTCTGTAGTTAGGAATGCCATTTGTCTTACTGTGTCCAATTCCGCCCCCAGGAAAGTCCTTGTCTGGGATGGTATCAGTCTTGACTTTTGTAAATTGACTGTGTATCCCAGTGCTTGAAGCAAGTAAATGACCCTTTGTAAATCTGTTGTCAGCTTGCTTTTGTTGTCTCCTTGTATCAGGCAGTCGTCCAGGTATGGATAAATTTGAATTCCCTGTAGTCTGCAATGGGCGATTACTGATGCCAGGCATTTTGTGAATACTCTGGGCACAGTAGATAAGCCAAAGGGCAATGCTGAGAATTGATAGTGCTCTGATCCTGCAAGAAATCTGAGGTATCTTCTGCAGATTGGTCGAATGGGGACGTGCAGGTATGCCTCCTTGAGATCTAGAGTTACCAGCCAACACTCCTTGCCCAGCATGGGAAGAAGTTGCTGTAGGGTCAGCATTTTGAATTTTGAGACAATGATGTAAGTATTCACGGTGGACAGGTCTAGAATTGGTCTCCAACTTTTTTCCTTTCTTGGAACTAGGAATAGTCTGGAGTAGAACCCCTTTCCTTGCTCTGCTGTTGGCACTTTCTCCACAGCTCTCATGTTTGCTAACTCCATTATCTGTTGTAGAGCCTCTGTCTTTTGATTTGGAGGTAGATTTGGCATTCCTCTTTTGTCTGGTAAAGTGTGGAAGTGGAACCGGTAACCTTGATCTATGGTTCGTAAAATCCACTTGTCCTTTGTTATGTGGTGCCAGTTTTTTGAAAATAAGGTTAGCTTTCCGCCTAGAGGAGCTGCTATTTGTTCCTGGTAGGCGGGTTTAGGATTAAGTCACTGTGGCTGTGTTGATGTAGTGGCAGGTGTTGAGTCTGCGCCTCTGTTGTTACCTTGCCACTGTCGCCTCTGTAGGCACCTCCTCTGGATTGGTTTCTGCCTCTGGAACGCCTATTCCTGCCCCTTTGAGGTCTTGTGGAGTCAGGAAAGGACCAATTTTGGCAGGCCAGTTCCTGCTAAACCTTGGGGTTGAACCTGCAAGAAATCTTTAACTGTCTGGACTGATTTTGCCTTTTCTTCCATTTTCTTCATAACCTGCTGGGCAGGTGTACCAAACAAACTTGTTTTATCCATAGGAGCATCTAGCAATTTAGATTTAACATGATCCGTAAAGCTTGCTCCTTTAGCCATGCATGCCTTCTAATTACAGTGCCAGTCATGGCTGATCTAAATGAAGCCTCCAGTGCATCATAGCCACATTTTAAAGAATGGTTACTAACTTGCTGTATGTTATTTACCATTTCTAATACATATTTCTTATCAAGAGATTCATCAGTGGTTAGCTTTTTAGTTAACTGATCAAGCATAAACTCTTCGTATTGTATCATGTGAAACTGACAGTTTAAAGCTCTAGCTGAGAGAGTGGCTGAAGTGTAAACCTTTTTACCCCATCTGTCTAATGACCTTGCTTCCCTTTCAGAAGGAACAGGGTTTTAGCTATGGTCGCTGCTACTGCCTTGGGACCCTGGGAAATAGTTTCGGGGTCTGCAAGAGGGGCCTTGTAAAGGTGGTGATGAGTATCTGGCACCCTGTAAAATCTGTCTGGTTTGGCAGGGGCTGGGGTAAAGAATCTGGAGGGAGCAGACATCATTGAAAGCATCATCCACCACAGAGAGAACAGGAGGTATAGCTAAGGGCCTGTGCTGTGGAAGGTGCAAAAGGTCCTAAGTCTTTTCTGGAGTCTGAAAAATCCTGTTGCTGCCATTGGAACTGTTCTCGCATGGCATGCAAGGTTTCCCCAAAGGAGAATTCTTCTGGTGGGGAAGCAGGTGGAATGGTTTCTTCAGCATCAGAATCTTCAAAATTGGAGAAAGGAGCCTCTGGCTGGTCAGTTATGTCTGATTCATCAGCAGAATCATCAGAGGACACTGGCTCATGGGGCTCTGCCCTAGGTCTCTTCTCTGGGGGCTGAGAGGCCCTGTCTGGGTGAGATTGAGATCCTCTAATTAATGAAATTAAATCTTCTGCCAAAGTAAGCATTTGAGAACTGGAAGAGGGCCTGGTTGAGGGGGGTTTAACAGGCACTGTTTTAGTAGTCTTGGCTGCTTTAGCCCTGGCGAAGGCCTTAATGGACATGGCTGCTGGAGGCCTAGCAGCACCAAGTGCTGGGGTAGAGACATCCAAGGGAATGGTGTCTGATAAGTCAGTGGTAAGCACCGTAGTGGGTAAAATTTCTGAGGCCGATTCAAGAGTGTTAGCAGGGACCTCAGTTGTAGAGATAGATTCAGCTGTATTTTGATCAGTTTTCTCGGTTTCGCCGAAACCGAGACACTCGCGTTTGCTTAACCATGGTTTCGCCGAAACCGCGGACCGCGAGTGCCGGTCTTTTCTTTGCTTTTGGCAGAATGCGAAGTCGGAGGATCCGACGGCATAATGTACGCAAAATCAGAACCGAAAACTGTTCTGCAACTCCGACCGACGCCTAAGCCGCTCGCCGGTTGAAAGAAGCACAGGACTAACAGGCTGCTACGCCGTGGGCTGGGCCTAAGCAAGGCAGGCAGTAAGAGTGGAAATCTTTATGAGGTATTTGTTTCCCACAGGTTAAACAATTATTAACTTTTTCTGACATCGGCTGAGGCAAGAAAGAGTCCCCAACGGGTACTTAGCTTTAGAAGTCTTCAAGTAGTATTCGGTAGAAGTAATCTCTGGATCCGACCGACCGGCACTTGCGAACAGCTTCTGCTTCGGGCGCCACGCGGCAAGAAAGACTGAAGAAAATGGCGTCGGCTGATGCTTTTATACCCGAAGACCAACAGAGATGACGTCGGGTGAAGTGCGACATCAGCCGAAGCCGGACCCGGACTTTGGAATCCGGCCGACTGAAGGGCTGCCTGACGACAGGACAACCCAGTTGTTATGACTGCAGATGCATCCATGAAGGACATCTGTGGTGTTGTCTCTGTCTTTAGTAGTAGTTGTCCTGGATGCAGCAGGTCCTTGAAAGCTATAAGCGCATTTTGTACAGCTAGCATCTCTTTTTGATGTGAAGATGCCTTTGTTCTGCGGGCCATGTGCGCTCCCCAGACGTAATCAGATGCATCTGTTGTCAGTGTTTGCCTGGCTGTGGGTTGTGTAAAAGGCTGTCCCTTGTTGAGGTGACAAGCTTGAGCCCACCACTGAAACTCCTGTTGAAGGCAAGGGATTAGTGGTATAACTGTTTCCAAACTTTGACAGTGCTAGACCATACATTCTTTAGGTACCTTGTAGTTTCCTCATATGCAGTCTGGCATATGGAATTAGTAGTATGTAGGATACCATGTAACCCAAGGCCTGCAGAATTTTTCTTGCAGGGAGTTGGGTCTTTGCTGCCATCAATTGAAAGTACTGAGTCAGTTGTCCTTGTTTGTCTGGTGTGAGATAAGCCATCTGGGCCGTTGTGTTCAAGCTGGCACCCAGGAATATAATCTCTTGTGAGGGCATTTGCCAATAGGGGTAGAAGAGTGCCAGTTTTCCTCCCAAGGGGGCTGCTAAGAAGGATTTGTTTGGCAGCTGTAGTGGGAAGTCATTGGAGCTGTTTTTATATGGTGGGGGCCTGTCTTCCCCTTCTTTCTGGCCTGATGCAACCCATTGTTGAGGTCTGTAAGGACCTTGTGTTTGACCTCTACCTCTTGGACGTCTGTATCTTCCCCTTTGAGGTCTGTCTGTAACTGGAAAGGACCAATTCTTAGTTGGCCAGTTTCAGCTAAATCTAGGAGGCTGAACCTGTAAGAAATCCTTCACAGTTTGCATAGATTTTGCCTTGTGCTCCATTTTCTTTAATACCTCTTCTGCCTCAACTCCAAATAAAACATCCTGCTGCAAAGGTGCATCCAATAATTTTGCTTTAATGTGATCTGGTAACGTATGTTCTTTTAAACAAGCATGTCTTCTAATGACAGAGCCTGTAACTGCTGCTCTGCAGGAGGCCTCTAGAGAATCAAAACCACATTGCAAAGTATGCTTTCCCATTTGTTCAGCTGCATGCAATAAATCCTGCATTTCCTTAAAATTAGGAGGATCTGATTCTGGAAGCATTTTTTTTTTTTAACTGAGAAAGTAGAAATTGCTGATATTTTAGCATGTGAAACTGGCAATTTAAGGCTCTCATTGCTAAAGTTGCAGACATATATACTTTCTTTCCCCATCTGTCCAATGCTCTGGAATCTCTGTCAGAGGGAAAGTACAGTTTTGTACCTACCATAAATGTAGATGTTCGAGTGCTAATACAGCTGCAGTCATAACAGATGGGTTATCCTGCCATCAGGCGGGTCCTCGGTCGGCCGAATTCCAAAGTCTAGGTCCGGCGTCAGTTGTCGTCGCTTCTTCCCTGACGTCAGTGCGGCAGGGGTATAAAAGAACCAGCAGACGCCATTTTCTTCAATTTTTCTTGCCCCAGATGTCAGGTGCCTCCAGAAGGAAGGCAAAACATAAACTCATGTGATAATGCAATGAAATATAATCAAAAAACAGTAGTTTGCAAGCAAATACACCATAAAGAATACCCCAATCAGGTTGTATGAGGAGGTGTATGTCATAAGGCCTGTCCCAAGAGGGGATGGAGGGAGGGAAACCTGGACTGCAGCTGTATTAGCACTCTAACATCTACATTTATGGTAGGTACAAAACTGTACTATGAACATCGTGTATACAGCTGCAGTCATAACAGATGTGTAGAATCCCAAAGCTAAAAAAGGGGTGGCAGGCACTAAGTGGAACTAGGAGGAGCAAGGATGCCCTGTAAGACTGCTGTGGCAAAGCCCGCTCTAGATTTAGAGTACAGTGGAAGGTGATAGTGCTTGGAGAAAGTGTGCACAGAACTCCAAGTGGCTGCTTCCAAAATATCCTTGGTAGGAACCCCCCCTGAGGAAAGTTGCAGAGGTAGCTGTGGCTCTTGTGGAGTGAGATCAGATGCTTGTAGGTACAGTTTTTCCATGAAATGAGTAACAAAAGCGTATGCAGTGGGCTATCCATTTTGAGATTGTTTGGAAATAGCCTTTCCTTGAGCACCTGTAGCATAGGACACAGAGTTGCTCTGATTTTCTGTATGGCTTTGTCCTGTCCAAATAATAACAAAGTTGTCTGTGAATGTCCAAGGAATGCAGTAGCCTTTCCCCTTTGTTTTGTGGGTTAGGATAAAAGGTAGGTAAGTGTATAGTCTGATTCAAGGCTACACTGGATACTACCTTTGGCATAAAGGAAGGGTTGGTTCGTAAGGAAACTCTGTCCTGATCGAAAATGATGAAAGGTTGCACCGCCATGAGGGCATGTAGCTCCGAAACCCTGCGTGCCGAGGTGATAGCCAGAAGGAAGGCTGTTTTCCATGACAAATATTGTAGTTCTGTTGAGGCAGCTGGCTCAAATGGAAATGAAGTTGAGGTCCCAAGCAGGTACTGGTGGTTTCCTTGGGGGTTTTATATTCTTAGCCCCTCTGAGGAACGGTCTTAAGAGAGGATGAGAGAATAAAGGAGGATCAGTGTTGTATTGTGCAGAAATGGCTGAAGCATGGATCTTGATGGAGAAGGAAAGTACACTGTTTAACATCTCAGCTAGGTACTGTAATATCTGAGGTAAAATTAGAACCCAAGGATTCTGGCCCTTTTTCTGATTCCAGGCACAAAACAGTTTCCATTTGGCAGAGTAGGCTTTTCTAGTTGAAGGTCTTCTGGCCTCCAAGATGACATCCTGCACCTCCTTGGAGAAAAGGGTCTGTTGGGAAATCAAGGAATCCTCCATGCTGCTAGATTGACGGTTTTTAGCTGACTGTGAAGAGTTTTGAAGCTGTGTTGGGTCAACAGAAGAGGCACTAGAGGCAGGATCCATGGGGGGGAATACGTCAGGCTCTTCAGGAGTGGATACCAGTGCTGTCTTGGCAAGTCTGGAACAATGAGGATCATCTTTGGCCTCTCTGCTCTGGCTTTCAATAGAACTTTGGGCAGCAGATGAAGAGGAGGAAAGGCATAGACTGTCAATGTTGTCCAATTGAAAGAAAGTGCGTCCACTTTCCAGGCCTGTGGATGATAGGTCCATGAACAAAATTTTTTCAGTTGGTAATTTTTTGTGGGTAGCAAAGAGATCTATGTCTGGCCGTCCCCATGCCTGAATTATCTTTGCGAAAACTTTTGGATGCAACTTCCATTCGTGTGGATCTGTCATATTTCTGCTTAGGTTGTCTGCCAGCGTGTTTTCCTTCCCTGGCAGGAATTGTGCTTGAAGTTGGATTTGCAATTCCAGAGCCGTGTTCCAAAGGGACATGGCTAGTCTGCACAGGGGGTATGAATGAGTTCCTCCCTGTTTGTTTATGTACCACATCACTGTGGTGTTGTCTGTCCTTATCAATAGCTGGCCTGGTTGCAGTAGGTCTTTGAAGGCCATAATTGCATTTTGTGCTGCTAGCATTTCCTTTTGATTGATGTGTAGGTGCTTCTCTTTTTGGGACCATTTGCCCTGAATGCACTGATCTGTCATGTGTGCCCCCCAGGCGTAGTCCGAGGTGTCTGTTGTGATGATTTGGTTTGCTTGATGCATGCAGAAAGGGAGACCTATGTTTCTTTGGCATGCATGAGCCCACCACAGAAACTCCTTTTGAAGACATGGAATGAGTGGTATAATTGTTTCCAAACTGTGGCTGTGTTGAGACCATAAGTTTTTTAGGTACCATTGAAGTTTCTTCATATGCAGCTTTGCATATGGGATCAGTAGAATGCAAGATGCCATGAATCCCAGAGCCTGCAGGACTTTCCTTGCAGTCAGCCTGGTGAAGGTTGCCATTTTTCTGAAGTATTGAGATAGTTGCCCTTGCTTCTCTGGCGTGAGGTAGGCCATCTGGGTGTTTGTATTCAAGCTGGTACCCAGGAAAATTATTGCTTGAGAGGGAATTAGTTTTGATTTCTTTTTGTTGACTGTGTATCCCAGAAAGTTCAACAATTTTATTACAAAGGCCAGGTGTTTCAGAAGTATGTGCTTGCTGTCCACTTGGATCAGGCAGTCATCCAGATATGGGTATATTTGCATCCCTTGAAGTCTGCAGAAGGCAATTACTGATGCCAGGCATTTCGTAAACACTCTGGGAGCAGTAGATAAGCCAAAGGGCAATGCAGAGAATTGATAATGGGTTGAACCTGCAAGAAATCTGAGGTATCTTCTGCAATCTTGTCTGATAGGGACATGCAGGTATGCCTCCTTGAGGTCCAATGTTACCAGCCAAGACTCCTTGCCCAGCATGGGAAGAAGCTGCTGTAATGTGAGCATCTTGAATTTTGGTACGAGTAAATATGTGTTTAGGATGGATAGGTCCAAAATAGGTCTCCAATCTTTGTCCTTCCTTGGTACCAGGAATAGTCTGGAATAAAACCTTGACCCTGTTCTTTTGTAGGTACCTCTTGAATAGCTTTCATGTCCATGAGAGCTGAAATTTGTTTTTGTGCCTCTGCCCTTTGATTTTGTGGCAGGTTTGGCATGCCTCTCATTTTTGGAAGGGTGTGAAAGTGGAATCTGTAGCCTCTATCTATAATGTCCAGGATCCATTTGTCTCTTGTGACAATATGCCAATTTTTTGAAAATAATGCCAGTTTTCTGCCTAGAGGTGCTGCCATTAAAGCTTTGCTTGGCATGCAAAGGGGAAAGTCATTGTGTCTGCTTTCTGAATGGCTGTGATCTATCTTCTCCACCCCTTGGTGTAGGTGCTTGCCATTGTCTGCCTCTAAATGATCCTTGAGGTTGCCCTCTACTCCTCGAGCGCCTGTATCTACCTCTTTGAGGTCTGTCCGTGGCTGGAAAGGACCAATTTTTTGAAGGCCAGTTTCTGCTGAAACGTGGAGGCTGTACCTGTAGGAAATCTTTCACTGTTTGCATTGATTTTGCCTTTTCCTCCATTTTCTTTAGTACCTCCTCAGCTTTAACACCAAACAATACATCTTTTTGAAGAGGTGCATCTAGTAATTTAGCTTTGACATGATCTGGTAAGGTTTGCTCTTTGAGCCAAGCATGTCCACGTATGACAGACCCTGTAACAGCAGCTCTATATGAGGCCTCTAAAGCATCAAAACCACATTGCAAGGTATGTTTACCCACTTGCTCTGCACTATGCAACAAATCCTGCAACTCCTTTAAATCTAGTTGTTCAGGTTGTGTCATTTTGCTTTTCAACTGAGATAACAAAAACTTTAACATATGAAACCGACAGTTTAATGCCCTCATGGTTAAAGTGGCCGAGGTGTATACCTTTTCCCCCCACCTTTCTAAAGCTCTGGAATCCCTCTCTGAAGGTAATGGGTTTTTGGCAGTAGAGGCCTTAATTCCCTTGGGACCCTGTGAAATAGTTTCTGGGTCAGCAGCATGGCTTTTGTATAGGAATTGGTGTGAATCAGGAACCCGGTAATACCTGTCAGGCATAACAGGAGCTGGGGGTAAAGAATCTGGGTTGTGGCTGGCTTCTGTGTACACATCATCTAATATATCCAAAACAGGAGGGATAGCCAGAGGCCTGTGCTGAGGAAGCAAGAGAAAATCCCTGAGCCTTTTCTTGGAATCTGAGTAATCTTGGCCTTCCCACTGAAAGTGTTCCCGCAAGGTATGTAAGGTTTCCCCAAAAGAAACGTCCTCGGGGGGGGGGGGGACCGAGGGAATGGACTCCTCAGCATCAGAATCTTCAAAAGGGGAATATGAATATTCCTGGTCCTCAGAATGTTCTGAGGTAATAGAGGCTTGGTCTGAGGAAGGGTAGTCTTCCTCCAGTCTGGGCCTTTTGTCCGAGGGTGGTTGAGAACCCCTGATAAGAGTAATCAAATCCTCTGCCATTTTGAGCATCTGTTTTTTAGGCATGGGGCCTTGAGAGGGGCTCTGTGGAACTTGTCTTTTAGTTTTCATGGCTGCTTTAGATTTTGTGAAAGCCCAAATGGAAAAAGAGGAAGGCCTGAAGACACCTTGAGAGGTGGCAGGTCTGTCTAAATTCTGAGTTTCCCTGCCAAGAGTGGCGTCGGTAACTGTAGTCGGAGTGGGGGCCGAGGATCCTGCGACCTCGGGCAAAGAAGACACCGCTAAAGAAGCGTCATCGGTACTCAGGGGATGCGTAGGCGCCTCGCTGAGAACCAGAGCACCTGTAGCCGGCTTTAGAGTGGTGTCAGTAGAAGTCGCGGACCTCGCATGCCGGTCCTTAGCTTTGCGCCTTTTACTCAAAACTGGAGTCGGGGTATCCGACGACATAATGTAATTAAATTTTTTACCAAAATAGTGTTGGGCGAACTACGCCAGACGCTTAATAGCACGTTTGTTGAATCTAGCACAAAAACGACAGGCCAAGACGTCGCTGTCTGGGCCTAAGCAAGGAATGCAGAAGGAATGGAAATCCTTATGCGGTATTTGCTTCCCACAAGAAATGCAATTATTAACTATGTCTGACATCGGTCTGAGGCAAGAAAAGTTTCCCCAATGGGGTACTTAGCTTTCAAGAAGACTTTGGCTGAAAAATGTTCGTAAATCTCAGGAGCTGGCCGACCGGCACTTGCAAACTGCTTCTGCTTTGGGCACCGCGCGGCAAGAAAGACTGGAGAAAATGGCGTCGGCTGGTTCTTTTATACCCCTGCCGCACTGACGTCAGGGAAGAAGCGACGACAACCGACGCCGGACCTAGACTTTGGAATTCGGCCGACCGAGGACCCGCCTGACGGCAGGATAACCCATCTGTTATGACTGCAGCTGTATGCACGATGAACATCTGGATTCTTGGCTGATGAGGCCTTAACTCCTTTGGGTCCCTGAGAAATAGTTTCAGGGTCAGCTACAGGGCTTTTATACAGAAATTTATGTGAGTCAGGGACTCTGCAGTATTTGTCAGGTTTAACAGGGGCTGGAGGTAAGGAATCAGGATTTAAGCTGGATTCAGTATACACATCATCCACAATATCCAACACTGGCAGAATAGCAAGGGGTCTGTGTTGAGGTAATAAAAGGAAGTCTCTGAGCCTTTTCTTGGATTCTGAACAATCCTGGCCTTCCCAGTGGAAATGCTCCCTTCATGGTATGTAGGGTTTTCCCCAAAGGAGTAGTCTTCAGGCGGTGAGGCTGATGGAATTGATTCCTCAGCATCAGAATCCTCATAAGGGGGTAAAGAGTATCCTAGGTCTGAGGATGAATCAGAAGAGATGGACACCTGGTCGGATGAGTCATAGTCTACATCCTGTCTAGGCCTTTTATCAGGGGGGAGGGTGGGACCCCCTGATCAGAGTGATTAGGTCTTCGGCCATTTTGAGCATTTGTTTCTTAGGCATGGAGGCCTGTCCTGGAGAATGCTGTATTTGTTTCTTTGTTTTTAAAGGAGGTTTAGGCTTAGCAGAAGATTTAATGCTTAACTGAGTAGGTCTGAAAACGCACTCTGAAGCTACAAGCTGTTCAGCTACTCCGGATCCCTCTGAAGGGTTAGTTTCGCTAGGCTGAAAATCTTGTGCGTCCGAAGGCCCAGCCATCTCCACGTGGGAGTCAGAGGCGGCCTGTGGTTCTAAAGAAGCGGTTGTCAGGGGCTGCAAAGGCGCCTCGCTGAAAATCGGAGAACCAGTGACTGGCCTAGAAGCGGCTTCGTCGTCCGTTTTGGGCCTCGGATGCCTGTCCTTGTATTTGTGCTTTTTATGTATTCCGGTCGTCGGAAGTTCCGATGGCATGGTGTAATTGAATTTTCTGCCAAAATAACGTCGGGCAAAATCAAACAGATGTTTAATAGTGCGCTTGTTAAACCTAGCACAAAACCGACAACCAGTGACGTCGTGGTCTGGGCCTAGGCATGGGATACAATAAAAATGGAAATCCTTATGATGTATTTGCTTCCCACAAGAAATACAGTTATTAACTTTTACTGACATCGGTCTGAGGCAAGAAAAAGTTTCCCCAACGGGGTACTTAGCTTTGTAGAAGACTTCGGTTCTGGATTCGTAATGAAAATCTCAGGAGACTGCCAACCGGCACTTCCGAACTGCTTTTGCTTTGGGCACTGCGCAGCAAGAAAGATGGTAGAAAATGGCATCGGCTGCATCTTATATACCCCTGTCGCACTGACGTCAGGGAAGAAGCGACAGCAACCGACGCCGGACCAAGACTTTGGAACTCAGGCCGACTGGGGAGCCTGACGGCAGGATAACCCGAGTGTAATGACTGCAGCAGTGTAACACGAACATCTGGGCCTTTGGTGCTAACATTTTGAAATAGGTAGTCAGCTGCCTTTGTTTGTCTGGAGTGAGATAAGCCATCTGGGCAGTTGTATTTAAGCTTGCACCCAGGAACATTATCTCGAGAGGGTACTAGTTTTGATTTCTTTTTGTTGACTGTGTACCCTAGGCATGTTAGAAGTCTTTTTACAAATGCCAGATGCTGTAGTAGAATGTCCTTGTTCTCTGCTTGAATTAGACAGTCGTCCAAGTAAGGATATATTTGTATTCCTCTTTGTCTGCAAAATGCAATTACTGGTGCCAGGCACTTTGTAAAGACCCTGGGCGCAGTAGATAAGCCAAAGGGCAGTGCAGAGAATTGGGACTGCATTAAGCCACCCTTGAATTTGAGGTATCTTCTGCATATTTGTGTGATTGGGACATGCAGGTATGCCTCTTTTAGGTCTAAAGTCACAAGCCAAGCGTTCTTGCCCAGCATGAGCAGAAGCTGCTGTAAAGTCAACATAATGAATTTTGGTATATCTAGGAATGTGTTCAGAATAGATAGGTCCAGTACTGGCCTCCAGGCCTTGTCTTTTCTGGGTACCAAGAACAGTCTTGAGTAAAATCCTTTTCCCCGCTCTTGCTCTGGCACTTGTTGAATGGCCCCCATGTCCCTGAGAGATGAGATTTGTTTTTGTGCCTCTGCCCACTGATTTTATGGCAGATCTGGCCAGCCGTTTGCTTTGGCAGGGTATGGAAATTGAACTTGTAGCCTTGTGACACAATATTTAGAACCCATTTATCCTGGGTTATAATGTGCCAATTTTGAGAAAATAGTGCTAATTTCCCCCCTAAGGGTGCTGCCAGGAAATAAGTGCTTGGTGCAGGTAGGGGGAAGTCATTGGGACTGTTTCCTGTAAGGTTGTGATTTGTCTTTTCCAACTTTGGAGGTAGAAGCACCTCATTGCTTTGACCTGTATGAACCTTGCGTCTGGCATCTGCCTCTAGGGCGTCTGGATCAGCCCCTTTGAGGTCTGTCTGACACAGGAAAGGACCAATTCTCTGTAGGCCAGTGTCTACTAAACCTAGGTGGCTGTACTTGTAAAAAATCTTTGACAGTTCGTATATATTTAGCTTTGTCCTCCATTTTCTCTTACACCTCTTCTGCCTTAACACCAAACAAAGTATCATGCTGTAAAGGTGCATCTAATAATTTAACTGACATGATCAGGCAGATTTTGTTCCTTTAAACAAGCATGCCTCCTAATTACAGAACCCGTAACTGCGGCCCTGCAGGAGGCCTCCAGAGAATCAAACCCACATTGCAAAGTATGTTTTCCAACTTGTTCAGCTGCATGCAATAAATCCTGCATTTCCTTGTTTTCTGCACATTCAGAATTTAACATTTTCTGTTTAAGCAATGCAATGACATGTTGCTGATATTTAAGCATATGAAACTGACAGTTTAAGGCCCTTATAGCCAAGGTAGCAGATGTGCAAACATTTTTTCCCCATCTATCCAGTGCCCTTGAATCTCTGTCAGAGGGGGTGGGGTTTTTCACAACAGAAGCCTTAACCCCTTTAGGACCCTGTAAAATAGTTCCTGGGTCAGCAGCAGGGTTTTTGAAAAGGAATTTATGAGAGTCAGGAAAGTACAGTTTTGTACCTACCATAAATGTAGATGTCCGAACAGGATAGCATCTGCAGTCATAACAAATGGGTTGTCCTGTCGTCAGGCAGCCCTTCGGTCGGCCGGATTCCAAAGTCTGGGTCCGGCTTCGGCTGATGTCGCACTTCACCCGACGTCATCTCTGCTGGTCTTCGGGTATAAAAGCATCAGCCGACGCCATTTTCCTCAGTGTTTCTTGCCCCAGATGCCAGTTGCCCTCTAGGAAAGCTAAATTTTGGATAAATGCCAATGTTTCCGAAATAGTAGAAGGCAAACACAAAAAATAAGCATGTATGTACATATATACAAACAAATACACCAAAAGAGACTCCCCCCAGCTAGCTATTAGGAGGGTAAATACCCTAGGAGTACCACAGAGGGGAAGGAGGGTAATCTGACTGCAGATGCTATCCTGTTCGGACATCTACATTTATGGTAGGTACAAAACTGTACTATGTCCTTCAAGGATGCATCTGCAGTCATAACAAATGGGTAGAATACCATAGCCAAACTAGGGGAGGAGGAAGAAGAATTATGGTGTAGTTAGGATCCCTTGCAATACAGCAGTGGCAAACCCTGCTCGGGATCTAGAGTATAGAGGCAAATTATAATGCTTGGCAAATGTATGCACGGAGGTCCAAGTAGCCGCCTCAATAATGTCCTTGGTTGCCACTCCTCAGAAGAAAGCTGTGGTAGTGGCTGTAGCCCTTGTAGAATGAGGTCTTATGTTCTGTGGAACTGGTTTTCCATGGTAGGAGTAACAGAATCTTATGCAATTTCCTATCCATTTGGAGATTGTCTGTTTGGAAATTGCTTTTCCTTCCCTTCCTGTTGCATAGGCTACTAAAAGCTGGTCAGTTTTTCTGTTACTTTTGGTTCTGTCCAGGTAGTAGCGTAACTGTCTATGTACATCCAAGGTATGCAGCAGCCTTTCCCCCCTGTTCTGTGGATTGGGAAAGAAGGTAGGTAGGTGGATTGCCTGGTTTAAAGACACCCTGGATACCACCTTAGGCATAAATGTAGGATTAGTTCTCATGGGCACTCTATCTTGATGGAAGATTAGGAAGGGTTGTACTGCCATTAAGGCCTGTAGTTCTGAAACCCTCCTTGCTGAAGTAATTGCCAGTAGGAAAGCAGTTTTCCATGATAGGTGTTGAAGATCTGCTGTTGCTGCTGGTTCAAATGAAGGAAGTGTCAATTTTTCTAGCACAAAGTTCAAGTCCCATGTTGGTAATGCTGGTTTCCTAGGAGGTTTTACATTCTTGATCCCTCTGAGGAATTGCCTGAGTAGAGGATGTGAAAAGACATGTGGATCGAAGCTGTATTCTGCAGAAATAGCTGATGCATGTATCTTGATGGAGGAATAGGACAGGCCCATATGTAGAAGCTCTGTCAAGTACTCCAGGATGTTAGCAATGTCTATGTTTGACACATCTTTTCCTCTTTCAGTACTCCAAATGACACACCTTTTCCATTTTCCTGCATAGTTCCTTCTTGTTGAAGGTCTGCGGGCTTCAAGGATAATGTCTTTAACCCTTTGGGATAAGTCTGGGTTAGTTGCTGTTATGTGATGTTCCAGGCAGTCAGTTGCAAGGTTTTTAGGTTTGGGTGCATGATGTTGTAGTTGTTCTGAGTTAACATCAAAGGCATCAGGGGTATTGGCCACATTCTCCCCTGTGACATGCTCCTCAGCAAAGGATACCAGTGTTGTCTTGGCCAATTCGGAGCTATCAGAATTATCCTTGGACGTTCCTCTTTGATTTTCAGTAGCACCTTGTGCATCAAAGGAAGAGGTGGGAATGCATATGCTGTCAGGCCTTTCCAACTGAAGGATAGAGAGTCCCCACCTTCCATGCAAGTGGGTGGCATGTCCTTGTGCAGAATTTTTTGAGTTGGTGATTGAGTGGGGATGCGAATAGGTCTATTTGTGGCATTCCCCATTTCTTTGTGATGGTCTTGAAGATGTCCGGGTGCAGCATCCATTCGTGAGCATCCGAGGTGGTTCTGCTTAACATGTCTGCTAGGGTGTTTTCTTTTCCCGGCACAAATATTGCCTGTAACTGGATGTTGTAGCTCAGAGCCATATTCCAAAGGTCCAGAGTCATTCTGCATAGGGGGTATGAATGAGTGCCTCCCTGTTTGTTGATGTACCACATGACTGTGGTGTTGTCTGTCCTTATCATTAAATGGCCTTCTTTGAGGAATGGTCTGAATTTCTGGATTGCTAGTTGTACTGCCAGCATTTCTTTTTGGTTTATGTGCAGGTGCAGCTGGTCTGGAGTCCACAATCCTTGTATGCACTTGTCCAACATGTGCGCCCCCCAGCCTAGGTCTGAGGCGTCCGTGGTGATGGTTTGGTTTGCTTGAAAGTTGTGGAAAGGCAAACCTGGGTTTGACTGGCATGCTTGAGCCCACCATAGGAACTCTTGTTTCAGGCATGGGATTAGTGGGATTTCGGTTTCTAAGCTGTGCCTGTGTTGAGACCATAAATTCTTTAGGTACCACTGTAGCTTTCTCATATGCAGTCTGGCATGGGGGATCAGGATTATGCATGATGCCATGAAGCCCAAGGCCTGCAGTACTTTTCTTGCTGTTAGTTTGTTCTGCTTTGTTAATGCCAAGAAGTAAAGAGGGAGTTGTTCTTGTTTTTCTGCAGTCAGGAATGCCATTTGTTTTACTGTGTCCAATTCCGCACCCAAGAATGTTCTTGTCTGGGATGGTATTAGTCTTGACTTTTTTAAATTGACTGTGTATCCCAGGGCTTGTAGTAAGCAAATGACTCTTTGTAAATCTGTTGTCAGCTTGCTTTTGTTGTCCGCTTGTAACAGGCAGTCGTCCAGGTATGGATAAATTTGGATTCCCTGTAGCCTGCAATGAGCGATTACTGATGCCAGGCATTTTGTGAATACTCTGGGCGCAGTAGATAAGCCAAAGGGCAATGCTGAGAATTGATAATGCTCTGATCCTATCTTCTGCAATTTGGTCGTATGGGGACGTGCAGGTATGCCTCCTTGAGATCTAGAGTTACCAGCCAACACTCCTTGCCCAGCATGGGAAGAAGTTGCTGTAGGGTCAGCATTTTGAATTTTGGGACAATGATGTATGTGTTTAAGACGGACAGGTCGAGAATAGGTCTCCAACTTTTCTCTTTTCTTGGTACTAGGAAGAGTCTGGAGTAGAATCCTTTGCCCTGTTGTGACATTGGTACTCTTTCGACAGCTCTCATCTTTGTTAATCGAGCTATCTGCTTTAGAGCTTCTGTTTTTTGATTTGGAGGTAGGTTTGGCATTCCTCTTTTTACTGGTAAGGTGTGGAAGTGGAACCTGTAGCCTTGGTCTATGGTTTGCAAAATCCACTTGTCTTTTGTGATATAGTGCCAATTTTTCGAAAATAAGGCTAACTTTCCGCCTAAAGGTGCTGCTATTTGTTCCCTGGTAGGCGGTGTCAGAGCCAAGTCACTGAGACTGTCCTGTTGCAGTGGCAGTGGTTGTGTCTGTGCCTTGCTGGTTATTGCCTTGCCACTGGCGTCCTCTATAGGCACCTCCTCTGGATTGATTTCTGCCTCTGGAGCGTCTATTCCTGCCTCTTTGAGATTTTGAGGATTCTGGAAAGGACCAATTTTTGGCAGGCCAGTTCCTGCTAAACCTTGGGGGCTGAACCTGTAAGAAATCCTTAACTGTTTTTACAGATTTTGCCTTCTCTTCCATTTTCTTCATTACCTGCTGAGCAGGGGTACCAAATAGACTGGCCTTATCCATAGGAGCATCTAACAGCTTTGCTTTAACATGATCCGGCAGGGCCTGTTCTTTCAACCATGCATGCCTTCTTATCACTGTGCCAGTCATGGCTGATCTAAATGAAGCCTCCAGTGCATCATAGCCACATTTTAAAGAATGGTTACTAACCTGCTGAATGTTATTCACCATGTCTAAAACATATTTCTTATCTAAGGTTTCATCAGAAGACAGCTTCTTAGTTAACTGATCAAGCATAAACTCTTGGTATTGGATCATGTGAAACTGACAGTTTAAAGCTCTAGCTGAGAGAGTAGCAGAGGTGTAAACTTTTTTGCCCCATCTGTCTAAGGACCTGGACTCCCTTTCAGAAGGGAGAGGGTTTTTTGCTGAGGTCGAAGCTACTGCCTTAGGCCCCTGGGATATAGTCTCAGGGTCTGCAAGTGGGGCCTTGTATAGGTGGTGATGAGTGTCTGGCACCCTGTAAAATCTATCTGGTTTGGCAGGGGCTGGAGGTAAAGTATCAGGAGCAGTGCAAAAGTACAGTTTTGTACCTACCATAAATGTAGATGTCCGAACTGGATAGCATCTGCAGTCATAACAAATGGGTTGTCCTGTCGTCAGGCAGCCCTTCGGTCGGCCGGATTCCAAAGTCTGGGTCCGGCTTCGGCTGATGTCGCACTTCACCCGTCATCTCTGCTGGTCTTCGGGTATAAAGGCATCAGCCGACGCCATTTTCCTCAGTGTTTCTTGCCCCAGATGCCAGTTGCCCTCTTGGAAGGCTAAATTTTGGATAAATGCCAATGTTTCCAAAAAGTCGAAGGCAAACACAAAAAATAAGCATGTATGTACATATATACAAACAAATACACCATAAGAGACTCCCCCCTAGCTAGCTATTAGGAGGGTAAATACCCTAGGAGTACCACAGAGGGAAGGAGGGTGAATCTGACTGCAGATGCTATCCAGTTCGGACATCTACATTTATGGTAGGTACAAAACTGTACTATGTCCTTCATGGATGCATCTGCAGTCATAACAAATGGGTAGAATACCATAGCCAAACTAGGGGTGGAGGAAGAAAAATTATGGTGTAGTTAGGATCCCTTGCAGTACAGCAGTGGCAAACCCTGCACGGGATCTAGAGTATAGAGGTAAATTATAATGCTTGGCAAATGTATGCACGGAGGTCCAAGTAGCCTCAATAATGTCCTTGGTTGCCACTCCTCGTAAGAAAGCTGTGGTAGTAGCTGTAGCCCTTGTAGAATGAGGTCTTATGTTCTGTGGAATTGGTTTTCCATGGTAGGAGTAGCAGAATCTTATGCAATTTCCTATCCATTTGGAGATTGTCTGTTTGGAAATTGCTTTTCCTTCCCTTCCTGTTGCATAGGCTACTAAAAGCTGGTCAGTTTTTCTGTTACTTTTGGTTCTGTCCAGGTAGTAGCGTAAAGTACAGTTTTGTACCTACCATAAATGTAGATGTCCGAATTGGATAGCATCTGCAGTCATAACAACCGGGGTTGTCCTGTCGTCAGGCAGCCCTTCAGTCGGCCGGATTCCAAAGTCCGGGTCCGGCTTCGGCTGATGTCGCACTTCACCCGACGTCATCTCTGTTGGCCTTCGGGTATATAAGCATCAGCCGACGCCATTTTCTTCAGTGTTTCTTGCCCCAGATGCCAGAAGCCCTCTAGAAGGCTAAAAATTTTGGATAGATGCCAATGTTTCCAAAAGATAGAGGTAAACACAAAAATAAGCATGTATGTACATAAATACAAACAAATACACCATGAAAGAAGTCCCCCCACTAGCTAGCTATTAGAAGGGTAAACACCCTAGGAGTACCACAGAGGGAAGGAGGGAGGGTAATCTGACTGCAGATGCTATCCAATTCGGACATCTACATTTATGGTAGGTACAAAACTGTACTATGTCCTTCATGGATGCATCTGCAGTCATAACAACTGGGTAGAATACCATAGCCAACTAGGGAGGTGGATAAAGGTAGATTATGGTGTGTTTAGGATCCCTTGCAGAACAGCAGTGGCAAACCCTGCTCGGGATCTGGAATATAGAGGTAAATTATAATGCTTGGCAAATGTATGCACGGAGGTCCAAGTAGCCGCCTCAATAATGTCTTTGGTAGCCACCGTGAAGAAGGCTGTGGTAGTGGCTGTTGCCCTTGTAGAATGAGGTCTTATGTTCTGTGGAATTTGCTTTCCATGGAAGGAGTAACAGAATCGTATGCAATTTCCTATCCATTTGGAGATTGTCTGCTTGGAAATAGCTTTTCCTTCCCTTCCTGTTGCATAGGCTACGAAAAGTTGGTCAGTCTTTCTATTTTTTGTTCTGTCCAAGTAGTAGCGTAGCTGTCTATGTACATCCAAGGTATGCAGTATTCTTTCCCCTCTGTTTTGTGGGTTGGGAAAGAAGGTAGGTAGGTGGATTGCCTGGTTTAAGGACACTCTGGATACCACCTTAGGCATAAATGTAGGGTTAGTCCTCATGGACACTATCTTGGTGGAAGATTAGAAAGGGTAGCACTGCCATTAAGGCCTGTAGTTCTGAAACCCTCCTTGCTGAAGTAATTGCCAGTAGGAAAGCAGTTTTCCATGACAGGTGTTGCAGGTCTGCTGTTGCTGCTGGTTCAAAAGGTGATAGAGTCAATTTTTCTAGCACAAAGTTCAAGTCCCAGGCTGGTAATGGTGGCTTCCTTGGAGGTTTTACATTCTTGATTCCTCTGAGGAACTGCCTGAGCAAAGGGTGTGAAAAAACAGGTGGATCAAAGCTGTATTCTGCTGAAATAGCTGATGCATGAATCTTGATGGAGGAGTAGGACAGGCCTGAATGAAGTAGTTCGGCCAGATACTCCAGAATGTTGGGCATATCTATGTTTGATACATCTTTACCTCTTTCTGAGCTCCAAATGGCAAACCTTTTCCATTTCCCAGCATAGTTTCTTCTTGTTGAAGGCCTGCGTGCTTCAAGAATAATGTCTTTAACTCTTTGTGAAAGCTGTGGATTAGCAGCTGCTATGTGATGTTCCATGCAGTCAGTTGCAACGTTTTTAGGTTTGGATGCATGGTGCTGTAGTTGTTCTGAGTTAGCATCAAAGGCATCAGGGTATTGGCCACATATTGTTCGAGACATGTTCCTCAGCAGTGGGTACCAATGCTGTCTTGGCCAGTTTGGAGCTATCAGGATCATCCTTGGACGCTCCTCCTTGATTTTTAGTAATACTTTGTGTATCAAGGGAAGAGGTGGGAATGCATATGCTGTTAGTCCTTTCCAGCTGAAGGAGAGCGAGTCCACTTTCCATGCTAGTGGGTGGAATGTCCTTGTGCAGAATTTTTGAGCTGGTGATTGAGAGGTGATGCTAATAGATCTATCTGAGGCATTCCCCATTTCTTCGAGATGGTCTTGAAGATGTCCGGGTGCAGCTGCCATTCGTGGACATCCGATGTAGTCCTGCTTAACATATCTGCTAGAGAGTTTTCTTTTCCTGGTACAAATATTGCCTGTAACTGGATGTTGTAGCTGAGTGCCAGGGTCCACAGTTCCAAAGTCATTCTGCATAGGGGGTAGGAATGAGTGCCTCCCTGTTTGTTGATGTACCACATGACTGTGGTGTTGTCTGTCCTTATCATCAACTGGCCTTCCTTGAGAAATGGTCTGAACTTTTGGATTGCCAGTTTTACTGCCAGCATTTCTTTTAGGTTGATGTGCAGGTGAAGTTGATCCTGTGTCCACAATCCTTGCACGCATTTGTCCAGCATATGTGCCCCCCATCCTAGGTCTGAAGCATCTGTTGTGATGGTCTGGCTTGCTTGACCTTTGCGAAAGGGCAGGCCTGGGTTTGACTGGCATGCGTGAGCCCACCATAGGAACTCCTGTTTTAAGCATGGTATTAGTGGGATTTCCGCTTCTAGGCTGTGTCTGTGTTGGGACCATAAATTCTTTAGGTACCACTGAAGCTTTCTCATATGTAGTCTGGCAAATGGAACCAAGATTATGCATGATGCCATGAAACCCAAGGCCTGCAGTACCTTTCTTGCTGTTAACTTGTTCAGATTTGTTAGTGCCAAGAAGTAAAGAGGGAGTTCTTTTGTTTTTCTGTAGTTAGGAATGCCATTTGTCTTACTGTGTCCAATTCCGCCCCAGGAAAGTCCTTGTCTGGGATGGTATCAGCCTTGACTTTTGTAAATTGACTGTGTATCCCAGTGCTTGAAGCAAGTAAATGACCCTTTGTAAATCTGTTGTCAGCTTGCTTTTGTTGTCCCTTGTATCAGACAGTCGTCCAGGTATGGATAAATTTGAATTCCTGTAGTCTGCAATGGGCGATTACTGATGCCAGGCATTTTGTGAATACTCTGGGCAGTAGATAAGCCAAAGGGCAATGCTGAGAATTGATAGTGCTCTGATCCTGCAAGAAATCTGAGGTATCTTCTGCAGATAGGTCGAATGGGGACGTGCAGGTATGCCTCCTTGAGATCTAGAGTTACCAGCCAACACTCCTTGCCCAGCATGGGAAGAAGTTGCTGTAGGGTCAGCATTTTGAATTTTGGGACAATGATGTAAGTATTTAGGGTAGACAGGTCTAGAATAGGTCTCCAATTTTTTTCCTTTCTTGGAACTAGGAATAGTCTGGAGTAGAACCCCTTTCCTTGCTCTGTTGGCACTTTTTCCACAGCTCTCATGTTTGCTAATTCCATTATCTGCTGTAGAGCCTCTGTTTTTTGATTTGGAGGTAGGTTTGGCATTCCTCTTTTGACTGGTAAAGTGTGGAAGTGGAACCGGTATCCTTGATCTATGGTTCAGAAATCCACTTGTCCTTTGTTATGTGGTGCCAGTTTTTGAAAATAAGGTTAGCTTTCCGCCTAGAGGAGCTGCTATTTGTTCCCTGGTTGGCGGATTTAGGTTAAGTCACTGTGGCTGTGTTGATGTAGAGGCAGGTGTTGATTCTGTGCCTCTGTTGTTACCTTGCCACTGTCGCCCTCTGTAGGCACCTCCTCTGGATTGGTTTCTGCCTCTGGAACGCCTATTCCTGCCCCTTTGAGGTCTTGTGGAGTCAGGAAAGGACCAATTTTTGGCAGGCCAGTTCCTGCTAAACCTTGGGGTTGAACCTGCAAGAATTCTTTAACTGTCTGGACTGATTTTGCCTTTTCTTCCATTTTCTTCATAACCTGCTGGGCAGGTGTACCAAACAAACTTGATTTATCCATAGGAGCATCAAGCAATTTAGATTTAACATGATCCGTAAAGCTTGCTCCTTTAGCCATGCATGCCTTCTAATTACTGTGCCAGTCATGGCTGATCTAAATGAAGCCTCCAGTGCATCATAGCCACATTTTAAAGAATGGTTACTAACCTGCTGTATGTTATTTACCATTTCTAATACATATTCTTATCAAGAGATTCATCAGTGGTTAGCTTTTTAGTTAACTGATCAAGCATAAACTCTTGGTATTGTATCATGTGAAACTGACAATTTAAAGCTCTAGCTGAAAGAGTGGCTGAAGTGTAAACCTTTTACCCCATCTGTCTAATGACCTTGCTTCCCTTTCAGAAGGAACAGGGTTTTAGCTATGGTCGCTACTGCCTTGGGACCCTGGGATATAGTTTCGGGTCTGCAAGAGGGGCCTTGTAGAGGTGGTGATGAGTATCTGGCACCCTGTAAAATCTGTCTGGTTTGGCAGGGGCTGGGGTAAAGAATCTGGAGCGGAGCAGGCACCACTGAAAGCACCACCCACCACAGAGAGAACAGGAGGGATAGCTAAGGGCCTGTGCTGTGGTAGGTGCAAAAAGTCCTAAGTCTTTTCCTGGAGTCTGAAAATCCTGTTGCTGCCATTGGAACTGTTCTCATGGCATGCAAGGTTTCAAAGGAGAATTCTTCTGAGGGGAAGCAGCTGGAATGGATTCTTCAGCATCAGAATCTTCAAAATTGGAGAAAGGAGCCTCTGGCTGGTCAGTTATGTCTGATTCATCAGCAGAATCATCAGAGGACACTGGCTCAGGGGCTCTGCCCTAGGTCTCTCTTTTCTGGGGCTGAGAGGCCCTGTCTGGGTGAGATTGAGATCCTCTAATTAATGAAATTAAATCTTCTGCCAAGGTAAGCATTTGAGAACTGGCAGAGGGCCTGGTGGAGGGGGGTTTAACAGGCACTGTTTTAGTAGTCTTGGCTGCTTTAGCCCTGGCGAAGGCCTTAATGGACATGGCTGCTGGAGGCCTAGCAGCACCACGTGCTGGGGTAGAGACATCCAAGGGAATGGTGTCTGATAAATCAGTGGTAAGCACCGTAGTGGTTAAAATTTCTGAGGCCGATTCAAGAGTGTTTGCAGGGACCTCAGTTGTAGTGATAGTTTCAGGTGTAGTTTGATCAGTTTTCTGTTTCGCCGAAACCGAGACACTCGCGTTTGCTTAACCATGGTTTCGCCGAAACCGCTGGACCGAAAGTATCGGTCTTTTCTTTATGCTTTTGGCAGAATGCGATGTTGGAGGGACCGACGGCATAATGTACACAAAGTCAGCACCGAAAAACTGTTCTGCAACTCTGACCGACGCCTGCTGCTCGGTTGAAAGAAGCACAGGACGAACAGGCTGCTACGTCGTGGGCTGGGCCTAAACAGGGCAGGCAGTAAGAGTGGAAATCTTTATGAGGTATTTGTTTCCCACAGGTTAAACAATTATTAACTTTTTCTGACATCGGCAGAGGCAAGAAAGAGTCCCCAACGGGTACTTAGCTTTAGAAGTCTTCAAGTAGTATTCGGTAGAAGTAATCTCTGGATCCGACCGACCGCACTTGCTAACAGCTTCTGCGGCGCCACGCCGCAAGAAAGACTGAAGAAAATGGCGCGGCTGATGCTTATATACCAAGGCCAACAGAGATGACGCCGGGTGAAGTGCGACATCAGCCGTAGCCGGACCCGGACTTTGGAATCCGGCCGACTGAAGGGCTGCCTGACGACAGGACAACCCCGGTTGTTATGACTGCAGATGCATCCATGAAGGACATCTGCCTATGTACATCCAAGGTATGCAGCAGTCTTTCCCCCCTGTTCTGTGGATTGGGAAAGAAGGTAGGTAGGTGGATTGCCTGGTTTAAAGACACTCTGGATACCACCTTAGGCATAAATGTAGGATTAGTTCTCATGGACACCCTATCTTGATGGAAGATTAGGAAGGGTTGCACTGCCATTAAGGCCTGTAGTTCTGAAACCCTCCTTGCTGAGGTAATTGCCAGTAGGAAAGCAGTTTTCCATGACAGGTGTTGCAGATCTGCTGTTGCTGCTGGTTCAAACGGAGGGAGTGTCAACTTTTCTAGCACAAAGTTCAAGTCCCATGCTGGTAATGGTGGTTTCCTAGGAGGTTTTACATTCTTGATCCCTCTGAGGAACTGCCTGACTAGAGGATGCGAAAAGACAGGTGGATCAAGCTGTATTCTGCTGAAATAGCTGATGCATGTATCTTGATGGAGGAATAGGACAGGCCTGTATGTAGAAGCTCTGCCAAGTACTCCAGAATGTTAGCAATATCTATGTTCGACATCTTTTCCTCTTTCAGTACTCCAAATGACAAACCTTTTCCATTTTCCTGCATAGTTCCTTCTTGTTGAAGGTCTGCGGGCTTCAAGGATAATGTCTTTAACCCTTTGGGAAAGGTCTGGGTTAGTTGCTGCTATGTGATGTTCCAGGCAGCCAGTTGCAAGGTTTTTAGGTTTGGATGCATGATGTTGCAGTTGTTCTGAGTTAACATCAAAGGCATCAGGGGTATTGACCACATTCTCTCCTGAGACATGCTCCTCAGCAATGGGTACCAGTGTTGTCTTGGCCAATTCGAGCTATCAGGATTATCCTTGGACGCTCCTCTTGATTTTCAGTAGTACCTTGTGCATCAAGGGAAGAGGTGGAAATGCATATGCTGTCAGGCCTTTCCAGCTGAAGGATAGAGAGTCCACCTTCCATGCAAGTGGGTGGAATGTCCTTGTGCAGAATTTTTTGAGCTGGTGATTGAGTGGGGATGCGAATAGATCTATTTGTGGCATTCCCCATTTCTTTGTTATGGCCTTGAAGATGTCCGGGTGTAGCATCCATTCGTGAGCATCCGAGGTGGTTCTGCTTAACATGTCTGCTAGGGTGTTCTCTTTCCGCACAAATATTGCCTGTAACTGGATGTTGTAGCTGAGAGCCAGATTCCAAAGGTCCAAAGTCATTCTGCATAGGGGGTATGAATGAGTGCCTCCCTGTTTGTTGATGTACCACATGACTGTGGTGTTGTCTGTCCTTATCATCAAATGGCCTTCTTTGAGGAATGGTCTGAATTTTTGGATTGCCAGTTTTACTGCCAGCATTTCTTTTGGTTTATGTGCAGGTGCAGCTGGTCTTGAGTCCACAATCCTTGTATGCATTTGTCCAGCATGTGCGCCCCATCCTAGGTCTGAGGCGTCCGTTGTGATGGTTTGGCTTGCTCGAAAGTTGTGGAAGGGTAAGCCTGGGTTTGACTGGCATGCTTGAGCCCACCATAGGAACTCCTGTTTTAGGCATGGGATTAGTGGGATTTCTGTTTCTAAGCTGTGCCTGTGCTGAGACCATAAATTCTTTAGGTACCACTGTAGCTTTCTCATATGCAGTCTGGCATATGGGACCAAGATTATGCATGATGCCATGAAGCCCAAGGCCTGCAGAACTTTTCTTGCTGTTAGTTTGTTCTGCTTTGTTAATGCCAAGAAGTAAAGAGGGAGCTCTTTTGTTTTTCTGCAGTTAGGAATGCCATTTGTTTTACTGTGTCCAATTCACCAAGAATGTTCTTGTTTGGGATGGTATCAGCCTTGACTTTTGTAAATTGACTGTGTATACCAGGGCTTGTAGCAAGTAAATGACCCTTTGTAAATCTGTTGTCAGCTTGCTTTTGTTGTCCGCTTGTAACAGGCAGTCGTCCAGGTATGGATAAATTTGGATTCCTGTAGTCTGCAGTGAGCGATTACTGATGCCAGGCATTTTGTGAATACTCTGGGCGCAGTAGATAAACCAAAGGGCAATGCTGAGAATTGATAATGCTCTGATCCTGCAAGAAATCTGAGGTATCTTCTGCAATTTGGTCGAATGGGGACGTGCAGGTATGCCTCCTTGAGATCTAGAGTTACCAGCCAACACTCCTTGCCCAGCATGGGAAGAAGTTGCTGTAGGGTCAGCATTTTGAATTTTGGGACAATGATGTATGTGTTTAAGACGGACAGGTCGAGAATAGGTCTCCAACTTTTCTCTTTTCTTGGTACTAGGAAGAGTCTGGAGTAGAATCCTTTGCCCAGTTCTGTTATTGGTACTCTTTCCACAGCTCTCATCCTTGTTAATTTCGCTATCTGCTGTAGAGCTTCTATTTTTTGATTCGGAGGTAGGTTTGGCATTCCTTTTTTTACTGGTAAGGTGTGGAAGTGGAACCGGTAGCCTTGGTCTATGGTTTGCAAAATCCACTTGTCTTTTGTGATATAGTGCCAATTTTTCGAAAATAGGGCTAACTTTCCGCCTAAAGGTGCTATTTGCTCCCTGGTAGGCGGTGTCAGAGCCAAGTCACTGTGATTGTCCTGTTGTGTCTGTGCCTCGGTTATTGCCTTGCCACTGTCGTCCTCTGTAGGCACCTCCTCTGGATTGATTTCTGCCTCTAGAGCTTCTATTCCTGCCCCTTTGGGATTTTGTGGAGTCTGGAAAGGACCAATTTTTGGCAGGCCAGTTCCTGCTAAACCTTGGGGGCTGAACCTGTAAGAAATCTTTAACTGTTTGTACAGATTTTGCCTTTTCTTCCATTTTCTTCATTACTTGCTGGGCAGGTGTACCAAATAGACTGGCCTTATCCATAGGAGCATCTAACAGCTTTGCTTTAACATGATCCGTAAGACCTGTTCTTTCAACCATGCATGCCTTCTTATCACTGTGCCAGTCATGGCTGATCTAAATGAAGCCTCCAGTGCATCATAGCCACATTTTAAGGAATGGTTACTAACCTGTTGGATGTTATTCACCATTTCTAATACATATTTCTTATCTAAGGATTCATCAGAGGACAGTTTTTAGTTAACTGATCAAGCATAAACTCTTGGTATTGGATCATATGAAACTGACAGTTTAAAGCTCTAGCTGAGAGAGTAGCAGAGGTGTAAACTTTTACCCCCATCTCTAAGGACCTGGATTCCCTTTCAGAAGGAATAGGGTTTTTGCTGTGGTCGAGGCTACTGCTTTAGGCCCCTGGGATATAGTTTCGGGATCTGCAAGTGGGGCCTTGTATAGGTGGTGATGAGTGTCTGGCACCCTGTAAAATCTATCTGGTTTGGCAGGGGCTGGAGGTAAAGAATCAGGAGCAGTGCTAACATCTTTTAATGCATCATCCACAACAGGCAGTACAGGAGGTATAGCTAAGGGCCTATGTTGTGGTAAGTGCAGAAAAGTCCTAAGCCTTTTCCTTGAATCTGAGAAATCTTGTCCCTGCCATTGGAATTGTTCTCTCATGGCATGTAAGGTTTCAAAGGAAAAATTCTCTGGTGGAGAGGGAGCTGGATAGGAATCATCAGCATCGGAAACTTCATATGAAGAAAAGGAGCCTCTGGCTGGTCTGTAATGTCTGAGTCATCTGCAGAATCATCAGAGGACACTGGCTCAGGGGCTCTGCTCTAGGTCTCTTTTCTGGGGCTGAGAGGCCCTGTCTGGGTGAGATTGGGATCCCTAATTAAGGATATTAAATCTTCTGCCAGAGTAAGCATTTGTGAACTTGAAGTGGGCCTGTGTGAGGGGCTTAACAGGCACTGATTTAACAGATTTGGCTGCTTTAGCCCTGGCAAAGGCCTTAATAGACATGGCTGCAGGAGGCCTAGCAGCACCACGTGCTGGGGTAGAGACATCCAAAGGGATGGTGTCTGATAAATCACTAGGAACCACAGTTGTAGGCAAAATTTCTGAGGCCGATTCGACTAAGGTAGCAGGAGCCTCAGTAGTAGTCATGGATTCGCTGAAGATTGACCGTTTTCGGTTTCGCCGAAACTGAGACACTCGCGCTTGCTTAACCGTGGTTTCGCCGAAACCGCTGGACCGCAGTGTCGGTCTTTTTCGCTTTTTTAACAATTTGGGTAGTCAGAGGATCCGACGGCATAATGTACGCAAAATCTGAGCCGAAAACTGTTCAGCAACTCCGACCGACGCCTAAGTGTTCGGTTGAAGGAAGCACAGGCCGAACAGGCTGCTACGTCGTGGTCTGGGCCTAAGCAAGGCAGACAGTAAGAGTGGAAATCTTTATGAGGTATTTGTTTCCCCACAAGTTAAACAGTTATTGACTTTTTCTGACATCGGCTGAGGCAAGAAAGAGTCCCCAACGGGGTACTTAGCTTTTTAGTAGTCTTCAAGTAGTATTCGGTAGTAGTAATCTCTGGATCTGACCGACCGGCACTTGCGAACAGCTTCTGCTTCGGGCGCCACGCGGCAAGAAAGACTGAGGAAAATGGCGTCGGCTGATGCCTTTATACCCGAAGACCAGCAGAGTGACGTCGGGTGAAGTGCGACATCAGCCTAAGCCGGACCCAGACTTTGGAATCCGGCCGACCGAAGGGCTGCCTGACGACAGGACAACCCATTTGTTATGACTGCAGATGCATCCATGAAGGACATCATCATTAAATGCATCATCCACAACAGGCAGAACTGGAGGTATAGCTAAGGGCCTATGTTGTGGTAAGTGCAGAAAGGTCCTAAGCCTTTTTCTTGAATCTGAGAGTCTTGTCCCTGCCATTGGAATTGTTCTCTCATGGCATGTAAGGTTTCCCCAAAGGAAAATTCCTCTGGAGGAGAGGCAGATGGAATGGATTCATCAGCATCGGAATCTTCATAAGTAGAAAAAGGAGCCCCTGGCTGATCTGTAATGTCTGAGTCATCCGAAGAATCATCAGAGGACACTGGCTCGGAGGGCTCTGCTCTAGGTCTCTTTTCTGGAGGCTGAGAGGCCCTGTCTGGGTGAGGTTGGAATCCCCTAATTAAGGAGATTAAATCCTCTGCCAGAGTAAGCATTTGTGAACTAGAAGTGTGCCTGTGTGAGGGGGCCTTAACAGGCACTGATTTAACAGTTTTGGCTGCTTTAGCCCTGGCAAAGGCCTTTATAGACATGGCTGCAGGAGGCCTAGCAGCACCACGTGCTGGGGTAGAGACATCCAAAGGGATGGTATCAGATAAGTCACTAGGAACCACAGTAGTAGGCAAAACTTCAGAGGCCGATTCAACTAAGGTAGCAGGAGCCTCAGTAGTAGTCATGGATTCGCTGAAGATTGACCCGCTTTCAGTTTCGCCGAAAACCGAGACACTGCTGCTTGCTTAACCGTGGTTTCGCCGAAAGGGACCGCGAAAGTGTCGGTCTTTGTCTTTGCGCTTTTCACAATTTGGGTAGTCGGAGGATCCGACGGCATAATGTACGCAAAATCTGAGCCAAAACTGTTCAGCAACTCCAACCGACGCTTGCCGCTCGTCGGTTGAAGGAAGCACAGGCTAAACAGGCTGCTACGCCGTGGTCTGGGCCTAAACAAGGTAGGCAGCAAGAGTGGAAATCTTATGAGGTATTTGTTTCCCACAAGTTAAACAGTTATTTACTTTTTCTGACATCGGCTGAGGCAAGAAAGAGTCTCAACGGGTACTTAGCTTTTAGAAGTCTTCAAGTAGTATTCAGTAGTAGTAATCTCTGGATCTGACCGACCGCACTTGGCTAACAGCTTCTGCTTCGCCACGCGGCAAGAAAGACTCAGGAAAATGGCGCCGCTGATGCTTTTACCCGAAGACCAGCAGAGATGACGGGTGAAGTGCGACATCAGCCAAGCCGACCCAGACTTTGGAATCCAGCCGATCAAGGGCTGCCTGACGACAGGACAACCCATTTGTTATGACTGCAGATGCATCCTTGAAGGACATCCTGTAATATCTGTCAGGCTTAACAGGAGCAGGAGGTAAGGAGTCAGGGTCAGGCTAGACTCTGAAAACACATCATCTACAATATCTAACACAGGTGGAATGGCTAGAGGCCTGTGCTGAGGTAGTAAAAGGAAGTCCCTGAGCCTCTTTAGATTCAGAAAATCTTGGCTCTCCCAGTGGAAGTGCTCCTCATGGTATGTAAGGTTTCCCCAAAAGAGTAGTCCTCTGGAGGAGAAGCTGAAGGAATAGATTCTTCAGCATCAGAATCCTCATGGGGAATAGAATATTCCTGGTCAGAAGAGGATCAGAAGAAATAGAAACCTGATCTGAAGATTCATGGTCCGTCTCTTGCCTAGGCCTCTTATCAGGAAGGGGATGGGAACCCTGATCACGGTAATCAAGTCTTCGCCATTTTGAGCATCTGTTTTTGGGCATGGAGGCCTGTCCACGTGGCTCTTGAGTTTGTTTCTTTGTCCTGGAAGGTGCTTTAGTCTTTGCCTTGAAGCTGAAGTCGGTTTAATGTATAGATGTTTAGGTCTGAATACACCTCAGAAGCCGGTGCCTGCTCAGCTGCCCGACCCATCTGAAGTAATAGTGTCCGAGGCTCCAATACCTTGAGTCTTCAGCGGCATAGCAGACTCCACGGGAGTCGGTAGCGCCTGCTACTCTAAAGTAGCGGTGTCAGGGGCTGCGAAGTGTCATCGGGAACCGCGACTGGCTTAGGAGAAGCTTCGCCGGTTTTCGCCTCGGTTGTCTTTTTCTTTATGCTTTTGTGAACTCTAGTAGTCGGACGGCTATCCAACGACATTTATGGATAATTAAACCTGCGTCTAAAATAGTTTAATGCAAAATCCTACCGACGCTTAATAGTGCTTGGTTAAATCTAGCACAAAACCGACAACCTGAAACGTTATGGTCAGGGCCTAGGCAAGCAATACAGTAAGTCCTGAAGAGGTATTTGCTTTCCACAAGAAATACAATTATTAACTTTTTCTGACATCGGTCTGGAGCAAGAAAAAGTTTCCCCAATGGGGTACTTAGCTTTAATGAAGGCTTCGGATCTGAAATTCAAATTTGAAAATTTCAGAAGTCGGCCGACCCGCACTTGCGAACTGCTTCTGCTTCGGCACCACGCCGCAAGAAAGACTAAAGAAAATGGCGCCTGCTGCTTTTTATACCCCTGACCTGACGCCAGGGAAGGGGTGACAGCAGCCGACGCATGACCCAAGACTTTGGAATTCAGGCCGACTGAGGGCAACCTGCCAGCAGGATTACCCAAATGTAATGACTGCAACAGTGAAACACGAAGAACATCAGGGGGAATGGCTAAAGGTTTGTGCTGAGGGAGAAGAAGGACTCCCTGAGCCTCTTTTTTGATTCTGAGAAGTCTTGACTCTCCCAGTGGAAATATTCTCAAAATATGCAAGGCTTCTCCAAATGCATAATCCTCAGGAGGAGATGCAGATGGAATAGACTCCTCAGCATCAGAATCCTCATAGGGAGGTATAGACAACTCCTGATCAGAAGAGGAATCAGAAGAAATAGAAACCTGATCTGAAGATGCATAATCAGTGTCGCGCCTAGGTCTCTTATCTGAGGGGATGGGTACCCTGATCAAGGTAATAAGGTCTTCAGCCATTTTGATCATCTGTTTTTAGGCATAGAAGCCTGTGCACGTGGCTCATGCGCCAGTTTTTTAGTTTTAGAAGTTGCTTTTGTCTTTGGTTTTGCAGCTGTCGCCTGTTTGATGTACAAATGATGAAGTCTGAATACACCCTCAGAAGCCGGTGCCTGCTCAGCGCTCAGGACCCATCCGAGGGAGATGCATCTGTCGCTACCAATACCTTGAGTATCTTGCGGCATGCCAGACTCCACATCAGTGTCGGTAGAGGCCTGCGACTCAAGGTAGTGGGTATCAGGGCCATGGCGCTTCACTGAGTACTGGCGAACCGCGACTGGCTTAGAAGCTTCATCGGTTTTGGATCTCATTGCCTTTCTCTGTCTTTTTGCTTTTTATGTATCAGTAGTCGGATTGCTATCCGATGACATCTCTGGATAGTTAAATCGGTTTCCAAAATACTTTTTAATGCAAAATATACCGACGCTTAATAGTGCTGGTTAAATCTAGCACAAAACCGACAGCCAGGCACGCTTGTGATCAGGGCCTAGGAAAGGAATACAGTATAAATGGAAATCCTTATGAGGTATTTGCTTCCCACAAGTAATACAATTATTAACTTTTTCTGACATTGATAAAAAGCAAGAAAAAGTTTCAACGGGTACTTAGCTTTAGTGAAGACTTCGGTTCTGAAACTCAAACTCAATATTTCAGTAGTCGGACCGGGCGCTATGAAATGCTTCTGCCGGCACCGCGCTGCAAGAAAGACTAAACAAAATGGCGCCGGCTGCATGTTTTATACCCTAACGACCTGACGCCATGGAAGAGAAGACAGCAACTGACGCAGGACCCAAGACTTTGGAATTCAGGCTGACTGAGGGCAACCTGCCAGCAAATTACCCAAATGTAATGAATGCAACAGTGAAACACGAAGAACATCAGTACAGTGGCAAATCGAGCTCTGGATTTAGAAAAGATAGGCAAGTGGTAATGCTTGGTGAAATTATGTACAGAGCTCCAAGTAGCATCTTGTAGGTTGCCCCTATTAGGGACCTCTCTGAGAAATGCCACAGAGGTAGATGCAGCCCTGGTGGAATGTGATCTTATCCCCATGTGGGGTAGGGTTTTCATGGTGCTTGTAGCAGAAATGAATGCAATGGGCTATCCATTTGGAAATGGTTTGTTTTTAAATGGCCTTCTGCTCTGCCCCTGCAGCAAAGCTAACTAGCAGCTGTTCAGATTTTCTGATAGATTCTATTTGGACAGGACTAAGCCTAAGTTATCTGTGCACGTCCAGAGAGTGCAGTATTCATTTCCTTTTGTTTTTGGATTACGGAAAAAAGTAGGCAAGTGAATGGACTGATTTAGGGCCACACCAGACACCACCTTGGGCATAAAGGAAGGATTGGTCCCGAGGCAAACCCTGTCCGCATGGAAGATAAAGTACAGTTTTGTACCTACCATAAATGTAGATGTCCGAACAGGATAGCATCTGCAGTCATAACAAATGGGTTGTCCTGTCGTCAGGCAGCCCTTCGGTCGGCCGGATTCCAAAGTCCGGTCCGCTTCGCTGATGTCGCACTTCACCCAACGCCATCTCTGCTGGTTCGGGTATAAAGGCATCAGCCGACGCCTATTTTCTTCAGTGTTTCTTGCCCCAGATGCCAATTGCCCTCTTGAAAGCTAAATTTTGATAAATGCCAATGTTTCCAAAATAATAGAAGGCAAACACAACAAATAAACATGTATGTACAAACAAATACTCCATAAGAGACCCCCCAGCTAGCTATTAGGAGGGTAATTACCCTAGGAGTACCACAGAGGGAAGGAGGAGGGTATCTTGACTGCAGATGCTATCCAGTTCGACATCTAGATTTATGGTAGGCACAAACTGTACTATGTCCTTCATGGATGCATCTGCAGTCATAACAAATGGGTAGAATACCATAGCCAAACTAGGGAGGAGGAATAATAATTATGGAGTAGTCAGGATCCCTTGCAGTACAGCAGTGGCAAACCCTGCTCGATCTAGAATACAGAGGTAAATTATAATGCTTGGCAAATGTATGCACGGAGGTCCAAGTAGCCAGCCTCAATAATGTCCTTGGTTGCCACTCCTCTTAAGAAAGCTGTGGTAGTGGCTGTAGCCCTTGTAGAATGAGGTCTTATGTCCTGTGGAATTGGTTTTCCATGGTAGGAGTAATAGAATCTTATGCAATTTCCTATCCATTTGAGATTGTTTGTTTGGAAATTGCTTTTCCTTCCCTTCCTGTTGCATAGGCTACAAAGAGCTGGTCGGTTTTTCTGTTACCCTTGGTTCTGTCCAGGTAGTAGCGAATTGTCTGTGTACATCCAAGGTATGCATTATTCTTTCACCTGTTCTGTGGATTGGGAAAGAAGGTAGGTAGGTGGATTGCCTGGTTTAAGGACACTCTGGATACCACCTTAGGCATAAATGTATGATTAGTTCTCATGGACACCCTATCTTGATGGAAGATTAGGAAGGGTTGTACTGCCATTAAGGCCGGTAGTTCCGAAACCCTCCTTGCTGAAGTAATTGCCAGTAGGAAAGCAGTTTTCCATGACAGGTGTTGCAGATCTGCTGTTGCTGCTGGTTCAAACGGAGGGAGTGTCAACTTTTCTAGCACAAAGTTCAAGTCCCATGCTGGTAATGGTGGTTTCCTAGGAGGTTTTACATTCTTGATCCCTCTGAGGAACTGCCTGACTAGAGGATGTGAAAAGACAGGTGGATCAAAGCTGTATTCTGCTGAAATAGCTGATGCATGTATCTTGATGGAGGAATAGGACAGGCCTGTATGTAGAAGCTCTGCCAAGTACTCCAGAATGTTAGCAATATCTATGTTCGACACATCTTTTCCTCTTTCAGTACTCCAAATGACAAACCTTTTCCATTTTCCTGCATAGTTCCTTCTTGTTGAGGGTCTGCGGGCTTCAAGGATAATGTCTTTAACCCTTTGGGAAAGGTCTGGGTTAGTTGCTGCTATGTGATGTTCCAGGCAGCCAGTTGCAAGGTTTTTAGGTTTGGATGCATGATGTTGCAGTTGTTCTGAGTTAACATCAAAGGCATCAGGGGTATTGACCACATTCTCTCCTGAGACATGCTCCTCAGCAATGGGTACCAGTGTTGTCTTGGCCAATTCGAGCTATCAGGATTATCCTTGGACGCTCCTCTTTGATTTTCAGTAGTACCTTGTGCATCAAGGAAGAGGTGGAAATGCATATGCTGTCAGGCCTTTCCAGCTGAAGGATAGAGAGTCCACCTTCCATGCAAGTGGGTGGAATGTCCTTGTGCAGAATTTTTGAGTTGGTGATTGAGTGGGGATGCGAATAGATCTATTTGTGGCATTCCCCATTTCTTTGTTATGGCCTTGAAGATGTCGGGTGTAGCATCCATTCGTGAGCATCCGAGGTGGTTCTGCTTAACATGTCTGCTAGGGTGTTCTCTTTTCCGCACAAATATTGCCTGTAACTGGATGTTGTAGCTGAGAGCCAGATTCCAAAGGTCCAAAGTCATTCTGCATAGGGGTAAGAATGAGTGCCTCCCTGTTTGTTGATGTACCACATGACTGTGGTGTTGTCTGTCCTTATCATCAAATGGCCTTCTTTGAGGAATGGTCTGAATTTTGGATTGCCAGTTTTACTGCCAGCATTTCTTTTGGTTTATGTGCAGGTGCAGCTGGTCTTGAGTCCACAATCCTTGTATGCATTTGTCCAGCATGTGCCCCATCCTAGGTCTGAGGCATCCGTTGTGATGGTTTGGCTTGCTCGAAAGTTGTGGAAGGGTAAGCCTGGGTTTGACTGGCATGCTTGAGCCCACCATAGGAACTCCTGTTTTAGGCATGGGATTAGTGGGATTTCTGTTTCTAAGCTGTGCCTGTGTTGAGACCATAAATTCTTTAGGTACCACTGTAGCTTTCTCATATGCAGTCTGGCATGGGGACCAAGATTATGCATGATGCCATGAAGCCCAAGGCCTGCAGAACTTTTCTTGCTGTTAGTTTGTTCTGCTTTGTTAATGCCAAGAAGTAAAGAGGGAGCTCCTTTTGTTTTTCTGCAGTTAGGAATGCCATTTGTTTTACTGTGTCCAATTCCGCTTCAAGAATGTTCTTGTTTGGGATGGTATCAGCCTTGACTTTTGTAAATTGACTGTGTATACCAGGGCTTGTAGCAAGTAAATGACCCTTTGTAAATCTGTTGTCAGCTTGCTTTTGTTGTCCGCTTGTAACAGGCAGTCGTCCAGGTATGGATAAATTTGGATTCCCTGTAGTCTGCAGTGAGCGATTACTGATGCCAGGCATTTTGTGAATACACTGGGAACAGTAGATAAACCAAAGGGCAATGCTGAGAATTGATAATGCTCTGATCCTGCAAGAAATCTGAGGTATCTTCTGCAATTTGGTCGAATGGGGACGTGCAGGTATGCCTCCTTGAGATCTAGAGTTACCAGCCAACACTCCTTGCCCAGCATGGGAAGAAGTTGCTGTAGGGTCAGCATTTTGAATTTTGGGACAATGATGTATGTGTTTAAGACGGACAGGTCGAGAATAGGTCTCCAACTTTTCTCTTCTTGGTACTAGGAAGAGTCTGGAGTAGAATCCTTTGCCCAGTTCTGTTATTGGTACTCTTTCCACAGCTCTCATCCTTGTTAATTTCTATCTGCTGTAGAGCTTCTATTTTTGATTCGGAGGTAGGTTTGGCATTCCTTTTTACTGGTAAGGTGTGGAAGTGGAACCGTAGCCTTGGTCTATGGTTTGCAAAATCCACTTGTCTTTTGTGATATAGTGCCAATTTTTCGAAAATAAGGCTAACTTTCCGCCTAAAGGTGCTATTTGCTCCCTGGTAGGCGGTGTCAGAGCCAAGTCACTGTGATTGTCCTGTTGTGTCTGTGCCTCGGTTATTGCCTTGCCACTGTCGTCCTCTGTAGGCACCTCCTCTGGATTGATTTCTGCCTCTAGAGCTTCTATTCCTGCCCCTTTGGGATTTTGTGGAGTCTGGAAAGGACCAATTTTTGGCAGGCCAGTTCCTGCTAAACCTTGGGGGCTGAACCTGTAAGAAATCTTTAACTGTTTGTACAGATTTTGCCTTTTCTTCCATTTTCTTCATTACTTGCTGGGCAGGTGTACCAAATAGACTGGCCTTATCCATAGGAGCATCTAACAGCTTTGCTTTAACATGATCCGGTAAGACCTGTTCTTTCAACCATGCATGCCTTCTTATCACTGTGCCAGTCATGGCTGATCTAAATGAAGCCTCCAGTGCATCATAGCCACATTTTAAGGAATGGTTACTAACCTGTTGGATGTTATTCACCATTTCTAATACATATTTCTTATCTAAGGATTCATCAGAGGACAGTTTTTTAGTTAACTGATCAAGCATAAACTCTTGGTATTGGATCATATGAAACTGACAGTTTAAAGCTCTAGCTGAGAGAGTAGCAGAGGTGTAAACTTTTTACCCCCATCTCTCTAAGGACCTGGATTCCCTTTCAGAAGGAATAGGGTTTTTTGCTGTGGTCGAGGCTACTGCTTTAGGCCCCTGGGATATAGTTTCGGGATCTGCAAGTGGGGCCTTGTATAGGTGGTGATGAGTGTCTGGCACCCTGTAAAATCTATCTGGTTTGGCAGGGGCTGGAGGTAAAGAATCAGGAGCAGTGCAAACATCATTAAATGCATCATCCACAACAGGCAGTACAGGAGGTATAGCTAAGGGCCTATGTTGTGGTAAGTGCAGAAAAGTCCTAAGCCTTTTCCTTGAATCTGAGAAATCTTGTCCCTGCCATTGGAATTGTTCTCTCATGGCATGTAAGGTTTCCCCAAAGGAAAATTCCTCTGGTGGAGAGGCAGCTGGAATGGATTCTTCAGCATCGGAATCTTCATAAGAAGAAAAAGGAGCCTCTGGCTGGTCTGTAATGTCTGAGTCATCTGCAGAATCATCAGAGGACACTGGCTCAGGGGGCTCTGCTCTAGGTCTCTTTTCTGGGGGCTGAGAGGCCCTGTCTGGGTGAGATTGGGATCCCCTAATTAAGGATATTAAATCTTCTGCCAGAGTAAGCATTTGTGAACTTGAAGTGGGCCTGTGTGAGGGGGGCTTAACAGGCACTGATTTAACAGATTTGGCTGCTTTAGCCCTGGCAAAGGCCTTAATAGACATGGCTGCAGGAGGCCTAGCAGCACCACGTGGGGTAGAGACATCCAAAGGGATGGTGTCTGATAAATCACTAGGAACCACAGTTGTAGGCAAAATTTCTGAGGCCGATTCGACTAAGGTAGCAGGAGCCTCAGTAGTAGTCATGGATTCGGCTGAAGATTGACCGGTTTTCTCGGTTTCGGCCGAAACTGGGACACTCGGCTTTGCTTAACCGTGGTTTCGCCGAAACCGGACCGCGAGTGTCGGTCTTTTTCTTTGCGTTTTTTAACAATTTGGGTAGTCAGAGGATCCGACGGCATAATGTACGCAAAATCTGAGCCGAAAAACTGTTCAGCAAACTCCGACCGACGCCTAAGTGTTCGTCGGTTGAAGGAAGCACAGGCCGAACAGGCTGCTACGTCGTGGTCTGGGCCTAAGCAAGGCAGGCAGTAAGAGTGGAAATCTTTATGAGGTATTTGTTTCCCACAAGTTAAACAGTTATTGACTTTCTGACATCGGCTGAGGCAAGAAAGAGTCCCCAACGGGTACTTAGCTTTTAGTAGTCTTCGAAGTAGTATTCGGTAGTAGTAATCTCTGGATCTGACCGACCGGCACTTGCGAACAGCTTCTGCTTCGGGCGCCACGCGGCAAGAAAGACTGAGGAAAATGGCGTCGGCTGATGCCTTTATACCCGAAGACCAGCAGAGTGACGTCGGGTGAAGTGCGACATCAGCCTAAGCCGGACCCAGACTTTGGAATCCGGCCGGCCGAAGGGCTGCCTGACGACAGGACAACCCATTTGTTATGACTGCAGATGCATCCATGAAGGACATCATCATTAAATGCATCATCCACAACAGGCAGAACTGGAGGTATAGCTAAGGGCCTATGTTGTGGTAAGTGCAGAAAGGTCCTAAGCCTTTTTCTTGAATCTGAGAGTCTTGTCCCTGCCATTGGAATTGTTCTCTCATGGCATGTAAGGTTTCCCCAAAGGAAAATTCCTCTGGAGGAGAGGCAGATGGAATGGATTCATCAGCATCGGAATCTTCATAAGTAGAAAAGGAGCCCTGGCTGATCTGTAATGTCTGAGTCATCCGAAGAATCATCAGAGGACACTGGCTCGGAGGGCTCTGCTCTAGGTCTCTTTTCTGGAGGCTGAGAGGCCCTGTCTGGGTGAGGTTGGAATCCCTAATTAAGGAGATTAAATCCTCTGCCAGAGTAAGCATTTGTGAACTAGAAGTGTGCCTGTGTGAGGGGGCCTTAACAGGCACTGATTTAACAGTTTTGGCTGCTTTAGCCCTGGCAAAGGCCTTTATAGACATGGCTGCAGGAGGCCTAGCAGCACCACGTGCTGGGGTAGAGACATCCAAAGGGATGGTATCAGATAAGTCACTAGGAACCACAGTAGTAGGCAAAACTTCAGAGGCCGATTCAACTAAGGTAGCAGGAGCCTCAGTAGTAGTCATGGATTCGCTGAAGATTGACCCGTTTCTCAGTTTCGCCGAAACCGAGACACTCGCTGCTTGCTTAACCGTGGTTTCGGCGAAACCGGACCGCAGTGTCGGTCTTTGTCTTTGCGTTTTTTCACAATTTGGGTAGTCGGAGGATCCGACGGCATAATGTACGCAAAATCTGAGCCGAAAAACTGTTCAGCAAACTCCAACCGACGCCTAAGCGTTCGTCGGTTGAAGGAAGCACAGGCTAAACAGGCTGCTACGTCGTGGTCTGGGCCTAAACAAGGTAGGCAGCAAGAGTGGAAATCTTTATGAGGTATTTGTTTCCCACAAGTTAAACAGTTATTTACTTTTTCTGACATCGGCTGAGGCAAGAAAGAGTCCCCAACGGGGTACTTAGCTTTTTAGAAGTCTTCGAAGTAGTATTCAGTAGTAGTAATCTCTGGATCTGACCGACCGGCACTTGCGAACAGCTTCTGCTTCGGGCGCCACGCGGCAAGAAAGACTCAGGAAAATGGCGTCGGCTGATGCTTTTATACCCGAAGACCAGCAGAGATGACGCCGGGTGAAGTGCGACATCAGCCGAAGCCGGACCCAGACTTTGGAATCCAGCCGACCGAAGGGCTGCCTGACGACAGGACAACCCATTTGTTATGACTGCAGATGCATCCTTGAAGGACATCCCTGTAATATCTGTCAGGCTTAACAGGAGCAGGAGGTAAGGAGTCAGGGGTCAGGCTAGACTCTGAAAACACATCATCTACAATATCTAACACAGGTGGAATGGCTAGAGGCCTGTGCTGAGGTAGTAAAAGGAAGTCCCTGAGCCTCTTTAGATTCAGAAAAATCTTGGCTCTCCCAGTGGAAGTGCTCCCTCATGGTATGTAAGGTTTCCCCAAAAGAGTAGTCCTCTGGAGGAGAAGCTGAAGGAATAGATTCTTCAGCATCAGAATCCTCATGGGGGGAATAGAATATTCCTGGTCAGAAGAGGGATCAGAAGAAATAGAAACCTGATCTGAAGATTCATGGTCCGTCTCTTGCCTAGGCCTCTTATCAGGAAGGGGATGGGAACCCCTGATCACGGTAATCAAGTCTTCGGCCATTTTGAGCATCTGTTTTTTGGGCATGGAGGCCTGTCCACGTGGCTCTTGAGTTTGTTTCTTTGTCCTGGAAGGTGCTTTAGTCTTTGCCTTTGAAGCTGAAGTCGGTTTAATGTATAGATGTTTAGGTCTGAATACACCCTCAGAAGCCGGTGCCTGCTCAGCGGCTCCGGACCCATCTGAAGTAATAGTGTCCGAGGCTCCAATACCTTGAGTCTTCAGCGGCATAGCAGACTCCACGTGGGAGTCGGTAGCGGCCTGCTACTCTAAAGTAGCGGGTGTCAGGGGCTGCGAAAGTGCCTCATCGGGAACCGGCGACTGGCTTAGGAGAAGCTTCGTCGTCGGTTTTCGGCCTCGGTTGTCTTTTTCTTTGCGTTTTTTGTGAACTCTAGTAGTCGGACGGCTATCCAACGACATTTATGGATAATTAAACCTGCGTCTAAAATAGTTTAATGCAAAATCCTACCGACGCTTAATAGTGCGTTGGTTAAATCTAGCACAAAACCGACAACCTGAAACGTTATGGTCAGGGCCTAGGCAAGCAATACAGTAAGTCCTGAAGAGGTATTTGCTTTCCACAAGAAATACAATTATTAACTTTTTCTGACATCGGTCTGGAGCAAGAAAAAAAAAGTTTCCCCAATGGGGTACTTAGCTTTAATGAAGACTTCGGATCTGAAATTCAGATTTGAAAATTTCAGAAGTCGGCCGACCCGCACTTGCGAACTGCTTCTGCTTCGGGCACCACGCGGCAAGAAAGACTAAAGAAAATGGCGTCTGCTGCTTCTTTTATACCCCTGACGACCTGACGTCAGGGAAGGGGTGACAGCAGCCGACGCAGGACCCAGGACTTTGGAATTCAGGCCGACTGAGGGCAACCTGCCAGCAGGATTACCCAAATGTAATGACTGCAACAGTGAAACACGAAGAACATCAGGGGGAATGGCTAAAGGTTTGTGCTGAGGGAGAAGAAGGACTCCCTGAGCCTCTTTTTTGATTCTGAGAAGTCTTGACTCTCCCAGTGGAAATATTCCCCTCAAAGTATGCAAGGTTTCTCCAAATGAATAATCCTCAGGAGGAGATGCAGATGGAATAGACTCCTCAGCATCAGAATCCTCATAGGGAGGTATAGACAACTCCTGATCAGAAGAGGAATCAGAAGAAATAGAAACCTGATCTGAAGATTCATAATCAGTGTCTTGCCTAGGTCTCTTATCTGGAGGGGGATGGGTACCCCTGATCAAGGTAATAAGGTCTTCAGCCATTTTGATCATCTGTTTTTTAGGCATAGAAGCCTGTGCACGTGGCTCATGCGTCAGTTTTTTTTAGTTTTAGAAGTTGCTTTTGTCTTTGGTTTTGCAGCTGTCGTCTGTTTGATGTACAAATGATGAAGTCTGAATACACCCTCAGAAGCCGGTGCCTGCTCAGCGGCTCAGGACCCATCCGAGGGAGATGCATCTGTCGCGCCAATACCTTGAGTATCTTGCGGCATGCCAGACTCCACATCAGTGTCGGTAGAGGCCTGCGACTCGAAGGTAGTGGGTATCAGGGGCTGCGAAGGCGCTTCACTGAGTACTGGCGAACCGGCGACTGGCTTAGAAGCTTCATCGGTTTTGGATCTCTATTGCCTTTCTCTGTCGTTTTCTTTGCGTTTTTTTATGTACTCCAGTAGTCGGATTGCTATCCGATGACATCTCTGGATAGTTAAATCGGTTTCCAAAATACTTTTTTAATGCAAAAATATACCGACGCTTAATAGTGCGTTGGTTAAATCTAGCACAAAACCGACAGCCAGGCACGTTGTGATCAGGGCCTAGGAAAGGAATACAGTATAAATGGAAATCCTTATGAGGTATTTGCTTCCCACAAGTAATACAATTATTAACTTTTTCTGACATTGATAAAAAGCAAGAAAAAAGTTTCCCCAACGGGGTACTTAGCTTTAGTGAAGACTTCGGTTCTGAAACTCAAACTCGAATATTTCAGTAGTCGGCCGACCGGCGCTTGCGAAATGCTTCTGCTTCGGGCACCGCGCGGCAAGAAAGACTAAACAAAATGGCGTCGGCTGCATGTTTTATACCCCTAACGACCTGACGTCATGGAAGAGAAGACAGCAACTGACGCAGGACCCAAGACTTTGGAATTCAGGCTGACTGAGGGCAACCTGCCAGCAAATTACCCAAATGTAATGAATGCAACAGTGAAACACGAAGAACATCAGTACAGTGGCAAATCGAGCTCTGGATTTAGAAAAGATAGGCAAGTGGTAATGCTTGGTGAAATTATGTACAGAGCTCCAAGTAGCATCTTGTAGGTTGCCCCTATTAGGGACCTCTCTGAGAAATGCCACAGAGGTAGATGCAGCCCTGGTGGAATGTGATCTTATCCCCATGTGGGGTAGGGTTTTCATGGTGCTTGTAGCAGAAATGAATGCAATGGGCTATCCATTTGGAAATGGTTTGTTTTTAAATGGCCTTCTGCTCTGCCCCTGCAGCAAAGCTAACTAGCAGCTGTTCAGATTTTCTGATAGATTCTATTTGGACAGGACTAAGCCTAAGTTATCTGTGCACGTCCAGAGAGTGCAGTATTCATTTCCCTTTGTTTTTTGGATTACGGAAAAAAGTAGGCAAGTGAATGGACTGATTTAGGGCCACAGTAGACACCACCTTGGGCATAAAGGAAAGATAAGTCCTGAGGGAAAACCTGCCGGCATGGAAGATAAAGTACAGTTTTGTACCTACCATAAATGTAGATGTCCGAACTGGATAGCATCTGCAGTCATAACAAATGGGTTGTCCTGTCGTCAGGCAGCCCTTCGGTCGGCCGGATTCCAAAGTCCGGGTCCGGCTTCGGCTGATGTCGCACTTCACCCAACGTCATCTCTGCTGGTCTTCGGGTATAAAGGCATCAGCCGACGCCATTTTCTTCAGTGTTTCTTGCCCCAGATGCCAATTGCCCTCTTGGAAAGCTAAATTTTGGATAAATGCCAATGTTTCCAAAATAATAGAAGGCAAACACAACAAATAAACATGTATGTACAAACAAATACTCCATAAGAGACCCCCCCCCCCAGCTAGCTATTAGGAGGGTAATTACCCTAGGAGTACCACAGAGGGGAAGGAGGGAGGGTAATCCTGACTGCAGATGCTATCCAGTTCGGACATCTAGATTTATGGTAGGCACAAAACTGTACTATGTCCTTCATGGATGCATCTGCAGTCATAACAAATGGGTAGAATACCATAGCCAAACTAGGGGAGGAGGAATAATAATTATGGAGTAGTCAGGATCCCTTGCAGTACAGCAGTGGCAAACCCTGCTCGGGATCTAGAATACAGAGGTAAATTATAATGCTTGGCAAATGTATGCACGGAGGTCCAAGTAGCCGCCTCAATAATGTCCTTGGTTGCCACTCCTCTTAAGAAAGCTGTGGTAGTGGCTGTAGCCCTTGTAGAATGAGGTCTTATGTCCTGTGGAATTGGTTTTCCATGGTAGGAGTAACAGAATCTTATGCAATTTCCTATCCATTTGGAGATTGTTTGTTTGGAAATTGCTTTTCCTTCCCTTCCTGTTGCATAGGCTACAAAGAGCTGGTCAGTTTTTCTGTTACCCTTGGTTCTGTCCAGGTAGTAGCGTAATTGTCTGTGTACATCCAAGGTATGCATTATTCTTTCACCTTTGTTTTGTGGATTGGGAAAGAAGGTAGGTAGGTGGATTGCCTGGTTTAAGGACACTCTGGATACCACCTTAGGCATAAATGTAGGATTAGTTCTCATGGACACCCTATCTTGGTGGAAGATTAGGAAGGGTTGTACTGCCCTTAGGGCCTGTAGTTCCGAAACCCTCCTTGCTGAAGTAATAGCCAGTAAGAAAGCAGTTTTCCATGACAGGTGCTGTAGATCTGCTGTTGCTGCTGGTTCAAACGGAGGGAGTGTCAACTTTTCTAGCACAAAGTTCAAGTCCCATGCTGGTAATGGTGGTTTCCTAGGAGGTTTTACATTCTTGATCCCTCTGAGAAACTGCCTGAGTAGAGGATGTGAAAAGACAGGAGGATCAAAGCTGTATTCTGCTGAAATAGCTGATGCATGTATCTTGATGGAGGAATAGGACAGGCCAGTATGTAGAAGCTCTGCCAAGTACTTCAGAATGTTAGCAATATCTATGTTCGACACATCTTTTCCTCTTTCAGTACTCCAGATGACGAACCTTTTCCATTTTCCTGCATAGTTCCTTCTTGTTGAGGGTCTGCGGGCTTCAAGGATAATGTCTTTAACCCTTTGTGAAAGGTCTGGGTTAGTTAATTTTATGTGATGTTCCAGGCAGTCAGTTGCAAGGTTTTTAGGTTTGGATGTATGATGTAGTTGTTCTGAGTTAACATCAGAGGCATCAGGGGTATTGGCCACATTTTCTCCCGAGACATGCTCCTCAGCAATGGGTACCAGTGTTGTCTTGGCCAGTTCGGAGCTATCAGAATTATCCTTGGACGTTCCTCTTTGATTTTGAGTAGTACCTTGTGTATCAAGGGTAGAGGTGGGAATGCATATGCTGTCAGGCCTTTCCAGGTGAAGGAGAGAGAGTCCACCTTCCATGCAAGTGGGTGGAATGTCCTTGTGCAGAATTTTTTGAGTTGGTGATTTTGTGGGGAAGCGAATAGATCTATTTGTGGTATTCCCCACTTCTTTGTGATGGCCTTGAAGATGTCCGGGTGTAGCATCCATTCGTGAGCATCCGAGGTGGTTCTGCTTAAGATGTCTGCTAGGGTGTTCTCTTTTCCCGGTACAAATATTGCCTGCAACTGGATGTTGTAGCTGAGAGCCAGATTCCACAGGTCCAAAGTCATTCTGCATAGGGGGTAAGAATGAGTGCCTCCCTGTTTGTTGATGTACCACATGACTGTGGTGTTGTCTGTCCTTATCATCAAATGGCCTTCTTTGAGGAATGGTCTGAATTTTAGGATTGCCAGTTTTACTGCCAGCATTTCTTTTTGGTTTATGTGCAGGTGTAGCTGGTCCTGAGTTCACTTTCCTTATGCATTTGTCCAGCATGTGTGCCCCCCATCCTAGGTCTGAGGCATCCGTGGTGATGGTTTGGTTTACTCGGAAGTTGTGGAAGGGTAAGCCTGGGTTTGACTGGCATGCCCGTGCCCACCATAGGAACTCCTGTTTTAAGCAAGGGATTATTGGTATTTCTGTTTCTAAGCTGTGCCTGTGTTGAGACCATAAATTCTTTAGGTACCACTGTAGCTTTCTCATATGCAGTCTGGCATGTGGGACCAAGATTATGCATGATGCCATGAAGCCCAAGGCCTGCAGAACTTTTCTTGCTGTTAGTTTGTCCTGCTTTGCCAATTGTAAGAAGTAAAGAGGGAGTTCTTTCTGTTTTTCTGCAGTTAGGAATGCCATCTGTTTTACTGTGTCCAGTTCCGCCCAGGAAAGTTCTTGTTTGGGATGGAATCAGCCTTGACTTTTGAAAATTGACTGTGTATCCCAGGGCTTGTAGCAAGTAAATGACCCTTTGTAAATCTGTTGTCAGCTTGCTTTTGTTGTCTGCTTGTAACAGGCAGTCGTCCAGGTAAGGATAAATTTGGATTCCCTGTACTCTGCAGTGAGCGATTACTGATGCCAGGCATTTTGTGAATACTCTGGGCACAGTAGATAAGCCAAAGGGCAATGCTGAGAATTGAAAGTGCTCTGATCCTGCAAGAAATCTGAGGTATCTTCTGCAATTTGGTCGAATGGGGACGTGCAGGTATGCCTCCTTGAGATCTAGAGTTACCAGCCAACACTCCTTGCCCAGCATGGGAAGAAGTTGCTGTAGGGTCAGCATTTTGAATTTTGGGACAATGATGTATGTGTTTAAGATGGACAGGTCGAGAATAGGTCTCCAGGTTTTTTCTTTTCTTGGTACTAGGAAGAGTCTGGAGTAGAATCCTTTTCCCTGTTCTGTTATTGGTACCCTTTCCACAGCTCTCATCTTTATTAGTTCTGCTGTCTGGTGCAGGGCTTCTATTTTTTGATTTGGGGGCAGGTTTGGCATTCCTCTTTTTACTGGTAAAGTGTGTAAGTGGAACCGGTAGCCATGGTTTATGGTTTGCAAAATCCACTTGTCTTTTGTAATATAGTGCCAATTTTTCGAGAATAAGGCTAACTTTCCGCCTAATGGTGCTGCTATTTGCTCCTTGGTAGGCGGATTCAGGGTCAAGTCACTGTGATTGTCCAGTTGCAGTGGCAGTGGTTGCTTCTGTGCCTCGGTTATTACCTTGCCACTGTCGTCCTCTGTAGGCACCTCCTCTGGATTGATTTCTGCCCCTAGAGCGTCTGTTCCTGCCCCTTTGGGACCTTGTGGAGTCAGGAAAGGACCAATTTTTGGCAGGCCAGTTCCTGCTGAACCTTGGGGGCTGAACCTGTAGGAAATCTTTAACTGTTTGTACAGATTTTGCCTTCTCTTCCATTTTCTTCATTACCTGCTGGGCAGGTTCCCCAAATAGACTGGCTTTGTCCATAGGAGCATCCAATAGCTTAGCTTTAACATGATCCGGCAAGACCTGTTCTTTCAACCATGCAAGTCTTCTTATCACTGTGCCAGTCATGGCTGATCTAAATGAAGCCTCCAGTGCATCATAGCCACATTTTAAAGAATGGTTACTGACCTGCTGGATGTTATTTAGCATTTCTAATACATATTTCTTATCTAAAGATTCATCAGAGGACAGCTTTTTAATTAACCTGATCAAGCATAAACTCTTGGTATTGGATCATGTGAAACTGACAGTTTAAAGCTCTAGCAGAGAGAGTAGCAGAGGTGTATACTTTTTTCCCCCATCTCTCTAAGGACCTGGATTCCCTTTCAGAAGAAATAGGGTTTTTTGCTGTGGTCGAGGCTACTGCCTTAGGCCCCTGGGATATAGTTTTGGGGTCTGCAAGTGGGGCCTTGAATAGGTGGTGATGAGTGTCTGGCACCCTGTAGAATCTATCTGGTTTGGCAGGGGCCGGAGGTAAAGTATCAGGAGTGGTGCAAACATCATTAAATGCATCATCCACAACAGGCAGTACTGGAGGTATAGCTAAGGGCCTATGTTGTGGCAAGTGCAGAAAGGTCCTAAGCCTTTTTCTAGAATCTGAGAAATCTTGTCCCTGCCATTGGAATTGTTCTCTCATGGCATGTAAGGTTTCCCCAAAGGAGAATTCCTCTGGTGGAGAGGCAGCTGGAATGGAATCTTCAGCATCTGAGTCTTCATAGTTGGAAAAAGGAGCCTCTGGCTGGTCTGTAATGTCTGAGTCATCCGCAGAATCATCAGAGGACACAGGCTCGGGGGGCTCTGTTCTAGGTCTCTTTTCTGGGGGCTGAGAGGCCCTGTCTGGGTGAGATTGGGATCCCCTAATTAAGGATATTAAATCTTCTGCCAGAGTAAGCATTTGAGAACTAGAAATGGGCCTGAGTGAGGGTGGTTTAACAGGCACTGTTTTAGCTGCTTTAGCCCTGGCAAAAGCCTTAATAGACATGGCTGCAGGAGGCCTAGCAGCACCACGTGCTGGGGTAGAGATATCCAAGGGGATGGTGTCTGATAGCTCAGTAGGAACCACAGTTGTAGGCAAAAGTTCGGAGGCTGATTCAGATAAGGTAGCAGGAGCCTCAGTAGTAGTCATGGATTCGGCTGAAGATTGACCAGTTTTCTCGGTTTCGGCCGAAGCAGAGACACTCGTGGCTTGCTTAACCGTGGTTTCGGCCGAAACCGCGGGCCGCGAGTGTCGGTCTTTTTCTTTGCGTTTTTTAATAATTTGGGTAGTCGGAGGATCCGACGGCATAATGTACGCAAAATCTGAGCCGAAAAACTGTTCAGCAAACTCCGACCGACGCCTAAGCGTTCGTCGGTTGAAGGAGGCACAGGCCGAACAGGCTGCTACGTCGTGGTCTGGGCCTAAGCAAGGCAAACAGTAAGAGTGGAAATCTTTATGAGGTATTTGTTTCCCACAAGTTAAACAGTTATTGACTTTTTCTGACATCGGCTGAGGCAAGAAAGAGTCCCCAACGGGGTACTTAGCTTTTAGAATTCTTCAAGTAGTATTCGGTAGTAGCAATCTCTGGATCTGACCGACCGGCACTTGCGAACAGCTTCTGCTTGGCCACGCGGCAAGAAAGACTGAAGAAAATGGCGTCGGCTGATGCCTTTATACCCGAAGACCAGCAGAGATGACGTCGGGTGAAGTGCGACATCAGCCGAAGCCGGATCCGGACTTTGGAATCCGGCCGACCGAAGGGCTGCCTGACGACAGGACAACCCATTTGTTATGACTGCAGATGCATCCATGAAGGACATCTAAGAGTTCCACTGCTATGAGGGCCAGTAATTCAGACACTCTTCTTGTTGAAGTGATGGCTAAAAAGAAGGCTGTTTTCCAAGAAAGGAATTTCAACTCTGCTGTAGCAGCTGGTTCAAAGGGGGGGAGCTTTTCCAATACAAAGTTAAAGTCCCAGGCTCGGGTGGGAGATCTCCTGGGGGTTTTTAAATTTTTGGCCCCTCTAAGGAATTGCTTTAGGAAGGGGTGAGAGAAGAGGGGTGGCTCAGTATTATAATGTACTGAAATGGCAGAGGCATGAATTTTAACTGACGAGACGGATAGGCCCTTTGTGCAGCATTTCTGTCAAGTACTGCAGAATATGAGGTAAGCTGGGCACCGTTGTGCCCATCCCCTGAGCCTGGCTCCAGGAACAATATCTTTTCCACTTTTCAGCATAGGATTTTCTAGTACTAGGCCTCCTTGCCTCCAGAATGACATCCAGTACCTGCTTACTGAGGGATGCTAGGGGAGAGCTCAAGGAATTAGCCAGGCTGCAAGGTTCAGGGTTTGAAGCAGAGGGTGCAGAATCTGGCCCGCCTGCTGGGACAGCAGGGAAGGAATCTGAGGCAGGTGCCATGGTTGTAGCAGTGTCATACTGCGCAAGAGGGGGTACCAGTGCTGGTATGGTCAGTCTGGTGCAATCAGTATTGTCCTTGGCTTGTCCTGTTTGATCTTTAGTAGAACCTTCGAGAGGAGAGGCGGGGGGGGGGGGGAGACATAAACCGAGAGACATTCCCAGGTAAAGGACAGGGCATCCACTTTCCAAACTTGACTGTGGGGAATTCTTGTGCAGAATTTGTTTAATTGGTAATTCTGAGGGGAGGCAAACAGGTCTACCTCTGGAGTCCTCCATTTACTCAAGAGGTTGAATATTTTGGGTTCTAGTTTCCATTCGTGTGGGTCCATGAGATTCCTGCTTAAGTAGTCTGCCAATGAATGTAGTTTATCTGGCAGGAATTGTGCTTGCAGGTGTACTTGGTAGCTCAAGGCTGTGTCCCTGTCCCACAGAGCTACGGCTAGTCTGCAGAGAGGGTACAAGTGGTTCCTCCCTGCTTATGTACAACATAACTGTGGTGTTGTCAGTCTTTACCAGCATATGTCCTGGAAGAATACGGTCTTTGAAGGCTGTCAGAGCATTCTGTACAGCTAACATTTCTTTTTGATTGATATGCAGGTGCATTTGTCTCGGGTTCCATTTGCCATGAATGCACTGCCCTGCCATGTGAGCCCCCCATGCATAGTCTGATGCGTCTGTTAAGGTTTGGGTGGCAGGGAGTAGCGTGGAAGGGAGTCCCTTGTGGCAGCAGGCTTCTGCCCACCAGAGGAACTCTGTCTTTATACAAGGAATGATAGAAATCATTGCTTCCAGGTCCTGAGAATGTTGGCACCATAGGCGTTTTAGATACCACTGGTGTTTCCTCATATGCAGTCTTGCATATGAAATTAGTAGAATGCAAGAGGCCATAAACCCCAGAGCTTGCAGCATTTTCCTTGCAGATAGCTGGGGTTTTGGGGCTAACAGTTTGAAGTAGGTTGCCAAATAAACTTGTTTCTCCGGAGTGAGGAATGCCATCTGGGAAGCTGTGTTCAAGCTTGCTCCCAGGAATACAATCTGTTGGCAGGGTACTAGGTGAGATTTCTTTTCGTTGGTGTACCCCAGTGAGGTTAGAAGTTTCTTTACGAATGCCAGGTGTTGTAATAGCAAGTCTTGGCTTTCTGCCTGAATCAGACAATCGTCCAAGTGTGGTTATATCTGAATATTTCTCTGCCTGCAAAATGCAATGGCTGGAGCTAGACACTTTATAAACACCCTGGGTGCAGTACATAAGCCAAACGGAAGTGCAGAGAAAGTACAGTTGTGTACACTTACCATAAATGTAGATGTTAAGAGTGTATTCACTGTTGCAGTCATTGCATTTGGGTAATCTGCTGGCAGGTTGCCTCAGTCGGCCTGAATAACGAAGTCTTGGGTCCTGCGTCAGTTGCTGTCTCCTCTTCCATGTAGTCAGGTCAACAGGGGTATAAAACATGCAGCAGACGCCATTTCATTCAGTTTTTCTTGCCCCAGATGTCAGGTGCCCCCCAAATGGGGAGCAAAAATATATATATAAACAAACAGTAAATATATAAATGCATTTTTAGAAACAAACTTTACCTTCCAACTAAAAGCAAATACACCACAAATGCTTTTGAGTATAGTGAAGGAAAGAAAAGGTATAGAATGGGGGATGGCGGGTGGGTAACCCGGAGTGCAACAGTGAATACACTCGAACATCTACATTTATGGTAAGTGTACACAACTGTACTATGTTCTTCGTGTTTCACTGTTGCAGTCATTACATTTGCGTAGAATCCCAAAGCTATAGATGGGAGGATGGAACTAAACAGCATTAGGAGCGGCTATAAGGCCCTGCAGGACTGCAGCGGCAAAGCCTGCCCTGGATTTGGAGAAGAGAGGTAAATGATAATGCTTTGTAAAGGTATGAACAGAGCTCCAAGTAGCAGCTTCTAAAACATCTTTGGTTGGGACCTCTCTGAGAAAAGCTGCTGAAAGAGAGGCGGCCCTGGTAGAATGTGATCTGATCCCCTTGGGCACAGGTTTACCATGGTGCAAATACCATTAACGAATGCAGTGGCTTATCCATTTAGAAATAGTTTGCTTTGATATAGCGCTCCCCTATGAGCCTGCAGCAAATGCTACTAGTAGTTGCTCAGACTTTCTTAGAGATTTGGTCCTGTTTAAGGAGAATCTTAGTTGTCTGTGTATGTCCAATGAATGTAGAATCCGCACCCCATTGTTCTGCGGATTTGGGTAAAATGTTGGCAGGTGAATGGTCTGGTTAAGAGCCACACTGGATATCACCTTAAACATAAAAGAAGGATTGGTCCTGAGGGACACCCTGTCCGGGTAAAATATAATGAAAGGCTCCACTGCCATGAGAGCCTGTAGTTCTGAAACCCTTCTTGCTGAAGTGACTGCCAAAAGAAAAGCTGTTTTCCAAGATAGAAATTTTATATCCGCAGTAGCTGCTGGTTCAAAAGGAGGCAGGGTGAGTTTTTCCAGTACAAAAATGAGGTCTCATGCAGGAGATGGTGCTCTTCTGGGAGGCCTTAAATTTTTGGCCCCCTCTAAGATGCTGTTTAAGCAGTGGATGAGAAAAGAGGGGAGGCTCTGTGTTGTAATGATCCGAGATGGCAGAAGCATGGATTTTTATTGAAGAAAAATATAGGCCCTTGTCAAGCATCTCAGTTAAATATTGTAAAATCTGAGGAATATTGGGATTTGCTGTGGATATTCCTTGTGCTTGGTTCCAAGCACAAAATCTCTTCCATTTATCAGCATAAGATTTTTCTAGTCCTAGGCCTTCCGGTTTCCAAAATAACATCCATCACAGATTTACTGAGATGTGTGATTTGAATAATTAGTTGATTAGCCATGTTGCAAGATTCCGAGTTTGGAGCAGTGTGTGCAGAATTTGATAGTTCTGCTGAGACAGTAGATGAGGTATTTGAAGCAAGTACCATGGAGGAAGATATGACATGTTCCTTAGAAGCGGGTACCAGTGCTGGCGAGGCCAGTCCAGACCAATTAAGATAATTTTTGTTTTTTCCTGTCTGGCTTTTAGTAAGACCTTGGAGAGAAGAGGAAGAGGGGGAAAGGCATAGACTGATAGGTTTTTCCAAATGAAGGATACAGCATCTAATTTCCATGCTTTTTTGTGATGAGCTCTTGCGCATAATTTGTCCAACTGATAATTTTGAGGAGAGGCGAACAGATCTATGTTTGGGCTCCCCCATTTCTGTGTTAAGATGCTGAAGATTTGTGGATCCAGTTTCCATTCGTGCCGGTCCATAAGATTTCTGCTTAGGTCGTCTGTCAGTATTTTGCTTTCCTGGTAGGAATTGAGCTTGGAGATGTATTTGGCAAGTCAATGCTGTGTTCCACAAGGCCATGGCTAGTCTGCAAAGGGGGTAGGAATGTGTACCCCTTTGCTTGTTATGTACCACATAACTGTGGTGTTGTCCATCTATCAGTAGCTGTCCTGGATGAAGTAAGTCCTTGAAGGCTGTCGGAGCATTCTGAACAGCTAGCATTTCATTCTGGTTGATATGCAGATGCATTTGGATTGGGCTCCATTTGCCATTAATGCATCTCCCTGTCAGGTGGGCCCGCCAAGCATAGTCTGATGCGTCTGTAGTTAGGGTTTGGGTGGCAGGGGGGTAGAGTGAATGAAAGCCCCTTGTTTTGGTGACGTCTCTGCCCACCAAAGATACTCCTGCTGTAGGCAGGGAATGAGAGGAATCAGTTTCTAGGCTGTGACAAAGTTGACTCCATAAACTTTTCCTCATATGCAGTCTCGCATATGGAATTAGTAGAATGCAGGATGCCATGAACCCCAAAGCCTGCAGAATTTGTCTTGCAGATAACTGGGTTCTTGTTGCCATTTGTTTGAAGTATGCTGTCAGTTGCCTTTGTCTGGCTTGAAGTAAGCCATCTGGGCAGTTGTATTCAAGCATGCACCCAGGAATGTAATTATTTGAGAGGGTACCAGTTGTGATTTCTTTTCGTTTATGGTGTATCCTATGTTGAAGAAGAGTGTCCTTGTCCTCTGCTTGAATGAGACAATCGTCCAGATAAGGATAAATTTGAATGCTGCTTTGTTTGCAGAATGCAATTACTGGTGCCAGGCACTTTTGTAAAGACCCTGGGCGCAGTAGATAAGCCAAAGGGCAGTGCAGAGAATTGGTAATGCAAAAAACCTGCTTTGAAGTGGAGGTATCTTCTGCATTATTCCCTTATTGGTATATGCAGGTATGCCTCAAGTCTAGAGTTACTAACCAAGCACTCTTGCCTAGCATAGGCAGTAGCTGTTGTAAAGTTACCATTTTGAATTTTGGAATGTCCAGGAACGTGTTCAGAATCAATAAGTCCAGTATTGGGTGCCATGAATTGTCTTTTCTGGGTACCAGGAAAAGTCTTGAAAAAATCCTTGTCCGTTTTCCTTTTCTGGTACCGGTTGAATAGCCCCCATATCCATGAGGGACATGACTTGTTTCTGGGCCTCTGCCCACTGATTTTGTGGCAGATCCGGCCATCCACTTGGAATTGGCAAAGTATGGAAATGAAATCTGTACCTCTGGGATACTATGTTTAATACCCACTTGTCCTGGGTAATAAACTGCCAACTTTGAGCATGAAGTGCTAATTCCCCCCCTAAGGGGGTTGCCAAAAGATAAGTGTTTGGTGATGGTAGAGGAAAGTCATTGAGACAGCTTACTGTAAGGTTGTGGTTTGTTTCCTTCATATTTGAAGGTGGAAGCACCCCATTGCTTTGACCTGTAAGAACCCTGTGATTAATATTTGGAGTCTTTTGAGCACCTGAATTTGCCCTGATTGGCTCTGTTGGACACAGGAAAAGACCAATTTTTAGTAGGCCAGTGCCTACTGAACCTGGGTGGTTGCACTTGCAAGAAATCTTATACAGTTTGCATAGATTTAGCTTTGTCTTCCATTTTCTTTAAAACCTCTTCTGCCTTATTACCAAACAGAGTATCATGCTGCAAAGGGGCATCTAACAATTTAGCTTTAACATGATCAGGCAGATTTTGCTCCTTGAGCCAGGCATGCCTTCTAATCACAGATCCAGTAACGGCGGCCCTACAAGAGGCCTCCAAGAAATCAAAACCACATTGCAAGGTATGCTTTCCAACCTGTTCTGCTGAATGCAATAAATCCTGTAACTCTATTTTCCACACAATCAGAAATCAGCATAATTTTCTGTTTCAGTAAGCCCATAACAATCTGTTCATATTTAAGTATATGAAACTGGCAGTTTAAAGCCCTGATTGCCAAGGAAACATTCTTACCCCATCTATCCAGCGCCCTGGAATCTCTATCAGAATGGGTAGGATTTTTGGCTGTAGAAACCTTTACATCCTTGGGACCCTGAGAGAAAGTCTCAGGATCAGCAGCAGGATTTTTGAAAAGAAATTTGTGGGAGTCAGGAACCCTGTAATATCTGTCCGGCTTACTAGGAGCTGGAAGCAGGGAATCAGGAACCATGCTTGATTCTGAGAACACATCAACAATATCTAATACAGGAGGCATTGCCAAAGGCCTATGCTGAGGAAGAAGAAAGAAATCCCTAAGCCTCTTTTTTGATTCAGAGAAGTCTTCTCCCAGTGAAAATGCTCCCTTAAAGTATGCAAAGTCTCTCCAAAAGAGAAATCCTCAGGAGGAGATGCAGATGGGATGGATTACTCTGCATCAGAATCCTCATACGGTGGAATAGAAAATTCCTGATCAGAAGAGGAATCACAGGAAATGGAAACCTGATCTGAAGATTCATAATCAGTGTCTTGCCTAAGCCTCTTAGCGGGGGGGGGGGGGGTTGGGAACCCCTGATCAAGGTAATTAAATCTTCAGCCATTTTGATCATCTGTTTTTTAGGCATAGGGGGCCTGAGCACGTGGCTCATGCGTCAGTTTTTTGGACACAAGTTGTTTTTTACTATTTTTGTTGCTGGTGTCGGTTTAATATAAAAATGTTGAGGTTTGAAAACACCCTCAGAAGCCGGTGCCTGCAAAGCAGCTCTGGACCCATCTAAGGGAGAGACATCTGCGGGTTCAATACTTTGAGAATCTTGTGGCATACCGGACTCCGAATGGGTCTCGGTAGAGGCCTGCGACTCAAAAATAGCAGGTATCAGGAGCTGCAAAAGTGCCTTACTGAGTACAGGCGACTGGCTTAGGAGAAGCTTAGTCATCTGTTTTGGACCTCGCCGGTCTGTCTTTTTCTTTGCGTTTTTTGTGAACTCCGGTAGTCGGATTGCTAACAGACGACATTTCAGGATAGTTAAATCTTGAACCAAAATATTTAGAAGCAAAAATATACCGATGTTTAATAGTGCGTTGGTTAACTTTAGCACAAAACTGACAGCAAGGCACGTTACGATCTGGGCCTAGGCAAAGAATACAGTACAAATGAAAATCCTTATGAGGTATTTGCTTCCCACAACTATTGCAATTATTAACTTTTACTGACATCGGTAAGGAGCAAGAAAAAGTTTCCCCAATGGGGTACTTAGCTTTAGTTTGAAGACTTCGGTTCTGAAACTCGAACACGAAAATTTCAGGAGTCGGCCGACCGGCACTTGTGAACTGCTTCTGCTTCGGGCACCACGCGGCAAGAAAGACTGAATAAAATGGTGCCGGCTGCATGTTTTATACCCCTGTCGACCTGACGTCATGGAAGAGGAGACAGCAACAGATGCAGGACCCAAGACTTTGTTATTCAGGCAGAGTGAGAGCAACCTGCCAGCAGATTACCCAAATGTAATGACTGCAACAGTGAAACATGAACATCTGAAAGATCATGGAGGCCGCCCAGAAACGTAGGTATTGTCTGCAGGATCCACTTATAGCGATGTGCAGGTAAGCTTCCTTTAAGTCTAGGGGTGCCAGCCAGGCATCCTTGGATAGCATAGGGAGAAGCTGTTGAAGAGTTAGCATTTTGAATTTTGGAACCACCAGAAAGGTGTTGAGAATAGAGAGGTCCAGGATAGGACGCCAGGAGTGGTCTTTTCTGGGTACCAGAAAAAGTCTTGAATAAAAACCTTGTCCCCTTTATTCTGCTGGGACAGGTTGAATAGCCCTGATACTGAGAAGAGAGAAAGTACAGTTTTGTACCTACCATAAATGGAGATGTTCGAGTGTTCACACTGCTGCAGTCATCACACTTGGGTTATCCGGCTGTCAGGCGGTCCCGCAGTCGGCCCGAATTCCAAAGTCTTGGTCCGGCGTCGGGTGCCGTCACTTCTTCCCTGACGTCAGTGCGCCAGGGGTATACAAGATGCATCAGACGTCACTTTCTTCAGTTTTTCTTGCCCCAAAGTAAGCAATACATATTGCTAATCAAAAATATACAATAAAAACAATACCTTCAGTTACCAGCAAATACACCCCAAAGGTTGTATAGGATAGAAAAGTATAGATAAGTCCAGCTAGTTCAAAGGGGATGGAGGGAGGGTAACCTGGACTGCAGCAGTGTGAACACTTGAACATCTACATTTATGGTAGGTACAAAACTGTACTAGGTTCGTGTTACACTGCTGCAGTCATTACACTTGGGTAGAATCCCAAAGCTGAGGTTGGGTGGCTGGGCTATAAAGAGTTAGGATTGGCTATGAGGCCCTGCAGAACTGCAGTGGCAAATCCTGCTCTGGATTTAGAGTAAAGAGGCAGGTGGTAATGCTTGGTAAAGGTGTGCACTGAACTCCAAGTTGCAGCCTCCAAAATGTCCTCGGTAGGTACTCCTCTGAGAAAGGCTGAAGTGGCTGTTGCCCTGGTGGAAAGTGGCCTAATGTTATTTGGGACTGATTTTCCATGCTGTGTGTAGCAGTACCGAATACAGTGCCCTATCCAACTGGATATAGTCTGCTTTGAGATAGCCTTGCCATGTGATCCTGCAGCATATGCTACAAACAGCTGCTCAGTTTTCCTGAAAGCCTTTGTTTTGTCCAAGTAGAAGCGTAGCTGCCTGTGTATGTCCAAAGGATGCAGAAGTTTCTCCCCTTTATTCTGGGGGTTTAGATAAAAAGTTGGCAAATGGATGGTTTGGTTAAGAGCCACACTAGATATCACCTTTGGCATAAAGGTAGGGTTTGTCCTTAAAGATACCCTGTCCTGATGAAAAATTATAAAAGGTTCCACTGCCATTAATGCCTGTAGCTCTGAGACTCTTCGTGCTGAAGTTACTGCCAGGAGCAGAGCTGTTTTCCATGATAAAAATTTTATATTGGCTATATTGGCTGGCTCAAAAAGTGGTAGGGTCAGTTTTTCCAAAACTAAATTGATGTCCCAAGTTGGTGTTGGTGCTGTCCGGGGCGGTCTTATGTTTTTAACCCCTCTGAGGTACTGCTTTAGCGAGGGATGACAGAATAAAGGAGGATCCGTGTTGTAATGTGCTGAAATGGCAGAGGCATGGATCTTAATTGATGAGAAGGATAGGCTTCTGTCCAGCATCTCAGTTAAGTATTGTAAAATCTGAGGAATGTTTGGAACAAGAGGGTCAAGGCTTTGAGCCTGGTTCCAAGCACAGAATCTCTTCCATTTTTCTGAGTAAGCTTTCCTGGTGCTAGGCCTCCTGGCCTCCAAAATAACATCCATACCAGATTTAGAGAGAGGTGTTGTCTGTTTGACTAATGTATCTGCCATGCAGCCAGGTTTAGGATTTGAACTGACCGTGCAGGATCGGATTGTTTTGTTGTCAGAAGGTGTGGAATTTGAGGCAAAATCCATGGTGGGCCTTGAGCCAAGTTCCTTAAGATAGGGTACCAGTGCTGGCGTGGCCAGTCTGGAGCAACCAGGATCATCTCTGTTTTTTCTTGTCTGGCTTTTAGGAGTACCTTTGAAAGGAGAGGCAGTGGCGGGAAGGCATAAACTTTTAGGTTTTTCCAGCTGAACAGAAGAGCATTCACTTTCCATGCTTGTTTGTGTTAAGCCCTTGTGCAGAATTTTTGTAGTTGGCAATTCAGTGGGGAGGCAAAACGATCTATGTCTGGGCATCCCCACTTTTGCATTACCATACTGAAGATTTGTGGATTCAATTTCCATTCGTGAGGGTCCATGATATTTCTGCTTAGGTCGTCTGCCAGAGTATTTTTCTTTCCTGGCAGGAATTGTGCTTGCAGGTGAACTTGATAACAGCAACCAACAGCAGCAAACAAGAGTGAAAACAAACCAAAAAAGCAGGATGCAGGATAAAATTTATTGCTTGCAGGTGAACTTGATAAGTTAGAGCTGTGTTCCACAAGGTCATGGCTTGCCTGCATAGGGGATAAGAATGAGTGCCCCCTTGCTTGTTTATATACCACATTACTATAGTGTTGCCTGTGTTTAGTAGTAATTGTCCTGGGTGTAGAAGGTCCTTGAAAGCTGTTAGGGCATTTTTAACAGCCAACATCTCTTTTTGATTGATGTGAAGATGCATCTGGTCTGTGGTCCACTTGCCCTGAATGCATTTTCCTGCCATGTGTGCTCCCCAGGCGTAATCTGAAGCATCTGTTGTTAGAGTTTGCCTGGCTGTGGGTTGGGTAAAAGGCTGACCCTTGTTTAGGTGACATGCCTGTGCCCACCATCGAAACTCCTGTTGTAGGTGGGGAATTACTGGTATTACTGCTTCTAAACTGTGAGAGTGTTGAGTCCAAACACTTTTTAGGTACCACTGTAATTTCCTCATATGCAGTCTGGCATATGGTATTAGTGTAGTATGCAGGATGCCATGAATCCCAGGGCCTGCAGAATTTTTCTTGCAGTGAGATGGGACTTTCTTGCCAGCAACTGAAAATATTGGTCTGAGGCAAGAAAAAAGTTTCCCCAACGGGGTACTTAGCTTTATTGAAGACTTCGGATCTGAAATTAGACTTTGAAAATCTCAGGTGTCGGCCGACAGGCACTTGTGAACTGCTTCTGCTTCAGGCACCGCGCGGCAAGAAAGACTGAAGAAAATGGCGTCGGATGCATCTATACCCCTGGCGCACTGACGTCAGGGAAGAAGCGGCAGCACCCGACGCCGGACCAAGACTTTGGAATTCGGGCCGACTGCGGGACCACCTGACGGCAGGATAACCCAAGTGTAATAACTGCAGCAGTGTAACACGAACATCCTGCTGTTGGGCCTCCGCCCACTGATTTGGGGGTATGTCTGGCCAACCATTTGGGCTTGGTAATGTGTGGAAGTGGAATTTGTATCCTTGGGAAACAGAGTTCAAAACCCATTTGTCCTGGGTAATGAGTTCCCAGTTTTTTTGCATGCAGGGTGAGCTTTCCTCCTAAGGGAGCAGGTAGTAAAGCAGAGCTTGGAAGGTTTAAGGTTAAGTTACTGTGCCATTTTTCCGTAGCGGGGTGGCTTACTAGTCCCCGCTTTGGAAGTGGAGCCCTCCACTGCTTAGATCTGTATGTAGTCTGAGACTGCAGCCTAGGTGGTCTGCTGTTACTGGGTTTGGACTGGAAAGGACAAGTTCTTTGAAGGTCAATGCCTACTGAATCTGGGAGACTGTACTTGTAGGAACTCTAACAGTTTGCATAGATTTAGCTTTCTCCTCCATCCTTTTGAGGAGTTCTTCTGCTTTGTTGCCAAAAAGGCGGTCTTGGTTTAAGGGAGCATCCAGTAATTTAGTTTTAACATGATCTGGCAAGTTTTATTCCTTAAGCCAAGCATGCATTCTAAGTACAGACCCAGTGACAGTAGCCCTGCAAGATGCTTCTATGGCGTCAAAACCACATTGCAAAGTATGTTTACCAACTTGTTCTGCAGAATGCATTAAATCTTGCAATTCTTTGTGTTCAGCAAAGTCAGGAATCAAAATCATTTTCTGTCTAAGTAGTCCCATAATATGCTGATACTTTTAACATATGAAACTGGCAATTTAAAGCCCTAATGGCCAAAGTAGCAGAAGTGTATACTTTCTTACCCCATCGGTCCAAGGCTCTAGAATCTCTATCAGAAGGGGTAGGACTTTTGGCAGCAGTAGCCTTAATGCCTTTTGGTCCTTGGGAAATGGTCTCTGGATCCGCAGAAGAGTTCTTGAAGAGGAACTTGTGAGAGTCAGGTACTCTGTAGTACCTCTCAGGTTTTCTGGGAGCTGGAGGTAAAAGTGTCTGGGGTAAGGCTATATTCCAAGAAAGCATCATCTATAATGTCCAGACTAGGAGGGATAGCTAAAGGCCTGTGTTGAGGTAGGAGTAAAAATTCCCCAAGTTGCTTTTTGTCGTCAGAGTAATCCTGGCTTTCCCAGCGGAAATGCTCCCCAAGAGTGTGCAATGTTTCACCGAAAGAAAAATCTTCTGGAGGGGAAGCAGAAGGAATGGAATCCTCTGCATCAGAATCCTCATAGGTAGATAATGGCAAATCCTGGTAATCAGAAGAAACAGAAATATCAGATACCTGATCAGAAGGAAAATCAGTTCTAGGTCTCAGAGGGGGAAAACTGGCTTCCCCTAATTAAGGTAATAAGGTCTTCAGCCATTCTATGCATTTGCTTTTTAGGCATATGTGCCTAAGCATGCGGTTTGGAGGTCGGTTTTCTAGGCTTGGTGCGAGTTTTAGGCCTGGATGAAGAAGATGTCTGTTTAGAATGCAAGTCTGTAGGCCAAAATACACCCTCAGAAGCCGGTGCCTGCACAGCGGCTCCGGACCCATCCAAGGTAGAGACACCCACAGGTTCCATAGTCGAAGTATCTCATGGCAAGCTGGACTCCGAATGGGTCTCAGTAGAGGCCTGCGAATCTGAAGTAGCGGGTATCAGGGGCTGGGAAACCACCTCACTGAGTACCGGCGGACTGGTGACTAGCTTAACGGAAGCGTCGTTACAGTTTTGGACCTATGCGGTCTGTCTCTGTCTTCATCCTTACGTTTTTTTCTGAAGAACAGTATTCGGATGGCTTACAAAAGCCATTTCAGAGTACGGATACAGAGTACTAAAATAATCTGCTGCAAATATAGCCAGACAATGAATAGTTCGGGGATTTAACAAGGCATAAAACCAACAGCGAGGGATGTTGTGGTCTGGGCCTAAGCAGGGAATGCAGTACGATTGAAAATCTTAATGAGGTATTTGCTTTTCCACAAGTAAGACAATTGTTAACTTTTACTGACATCGGTTAGAGCAAGAAAAAAGATCCCCAACAGGGTACTTATCCTTTTTTGAAGACTTCGGTTCTGAAACTCGAAAAAGAAAATTTCAGGAATCGGCCGACTGGCACTTGCGAACTGCTTCTGCACCGCACTTCAAGAAAGACTGATGTAATGGCATCGGTTGCATGTTTTATACCCCTGACGACATGACGTCATGGAAGAAGAGACTGCATCCGATACAGGAATCCAAGACACTGGTATTCAGGCCGGCTGAGGGCTACCTGCAGGCAGATAACCCAAATGTGATGACTGCAACAGTGAAACACGAAGAACATCTGCTTCGGGCTCCACGGCAAGAAAAACTGATGTATTGGCATTGGCTGCCTTACTTTATACTACTGATGACCTGACGTCAGTCCTGAAGTGACAGCAACTGACACAAAAATACTAAGCCTTTGGTATTCGGGCTGGCCAAGGGCTACCCTTGCAGGGATAACCCAAATGTGATGACTGCAACAATGAAACACGAAGAACATCACTTGGCGTAGAACTGTCATTTGGAAAGTTCTGAGAGCTTGTGCATGCAGTAACCTTTATGGCCCACGTTCTCTCAGCCACATCAGACATCTCACACACCTTGGAGGGAGTGAAAGCTTTTGAATACTGGCCATACATACACGAGACTAGAGGAGTAAATCCATATGCAGAATACTGCAACATGGGAATAGAAGGACCTCTCCCTCGAAATAAGATGCGAGCATCACAATCTTGTCTGGTGCTAGGCAAGCCATCATCTCCCTTGTCAGAATTAGATACCCTAGGAACACCCATCTTGGAAGGGTATTGGGGAGAATTCTTTGAGGTTTATGGTAAAATCCTAGACCTGACATAGCAGGGAGATGGTGAAGGATAGGTGCTGTAGGGCTGTGAAAAGGAAAGTTGTGTAAAATCTTGCCATAAGCATATATATCCCTCTCTTCCATGTTGCAGTATTCTACTTGAGGGTTTACCCTTCATCCTCTCCAGTTTGTCCGGCCAGGTTTTCCAAAGATTTTCAGTCCCTCTTGGTTCGCTGGATGTCTGACGTGGCTGCAGGAACGTGAGACATAAAAGTGACGTCTACATGCACCAGCCCTCAGAACATAGTAAAAGCCCCACTCGGAGCCAGTCCTGGAAGGACATACCCTTGTCCAATATCACCCTGGAGAGCAAGTGCAGTCAAACAAGTGGGGGAGGTGGGTGGGAAGGAATACTGCAACATGGAAGAGAAGGACATCTATGGTTAAGGTAAAATTTTACACAATTTTCCTATGTCCTTCTATTCTAATGTTACAGTATTCTACTTGTGGGCGAGTGCAAAAGCTCACTTAGAATTGGGAGGTGGCCTAGATGAAGTTTCTAGGAATCAGTGTTGGGATAGCACTGGCAAACCCCGTCCTGGCTCTGGAGATATGGTCTAGTTTTTAGTGTTTTGTGAAGGTGTGAACTGAGGACCAACTTAGCTGCCTTAAGTATGGAGTTGGTGTCTAACCCTTTAAAGAAGGCTCCAGAAGAGGCAATTGCTCTGGTGGAGTGGGTCTTGACATGGCCCTGCAAGTTCTTACCATGGTGTAGGTAGCAGAAGAAATGGCCCAAGAGATCCAGGCAGAAATGTTCTGTTTGCTCACAGCTGTCCCCCAAGGTCCTGGGGTGGAAGGAGACAAACAGCTGGAACGGCTTCCTAAAGGGTTTGGTTTTATGAAGATAAAACCCAAGTTGTCTGTGGACGTCTAGGGAATGTAACACTCTCACTATCCCCCTGTGGGTTAGGGAAGAAGGTGGGTAGGTGGATGGGCTGGTTCAAGGACAGGTCAATCACTACTTTGGGAATGAATGACTAGTTTGTCCTGAGGGTCAACCTGATCAGGTGGAAGAATAGGAGAGGTGGTGTAGCAGCAAGAGCTTGCAATTCTGAAACCCTTCTTGCGGACGGCAGAGCTACCAGCAATACAGTTTTCCATGTGCAAAATTTTAAGGTGGCCTGGTCTGCTGGCTCAAAAGGGGCTAGAGCGAGTTTTTCTAGAACACAGTTTAGGTCCCAGCAAGGGGGAGACAGTTTCCTGGGTGGTCTTGCGTGTAATACACCTTTAAGGGAAAGTTTGGAAGGGAGTCTGGATGCAAGGAGGGGATCCAGGGGGAGGCAGGCAGAGACAGCAGACAGGTGTACCTTCAGAGATGAGTAAGACAACCCTGTCTGCAAGAGTTCACACAGGTATGACAGAATGAGAGGCATATCGCTTTCCAGCAAGCCCAATTGTCTTTTGTGACACCAAACAGAAAACCTTTTCCATTTAGAGAGATAGGATTTCCATGTGTTGGGTTTCCTGGCCTCCTGCAGAACAGCGAGCACGTCCTCATTAAATAGGTGTCTGAAGGGGATCAGAATCCTATCAGCCACAGGGTGAGGTGCATGGATTGCCACTGTGGGTGCACCTGGGTCCTCATGTTGTGTGTGAGCAGATCCACTGAAGGGGGTAATTTGTGGTGACTGCCCTTGGACAGGTGAAGAAGAGGGAACCAGTGCTGTCTTAGGACCCACTATCATTGGGAAGGGAAGGGTGTCATTGTGCTACTTATGTATCGTTTATTGTCAATATTTAAAATGCATTTCCTTTTATTTAACTGTTTTAATGTTGTCACTTCCTGTGGATTTTATATAGAAGAAAGTATGTTTTTGTAATGTGCTATCTGATGAAGTCTAGATTACCTAGATGAAAGCGCTCATCACCTGTGGAATTTATCATCTTGCTGGATTAAATAAAGTGTTTCCTGCTTTACACCATCAGAGTTTCATTTGGAACGCGCACGTACGTGTGTGGGACCAATCCATTTTGTCCTAGTGCAGTAGCCAGGAAGCTGTCTGTTTACGGAGGACACAAACAGGTCTATTTGTGGAATACCCCACCTGTGGACCATAGTCAGGAAAAAGTACAGTTTTGTACCTACCATAAATGTAGATGTCCGATAGATATGCAACTGCAGTCATAACATATGGGTTGTCCTGCCTCAGGCAGCCCTCGGTCGGCCGGATTCCAAAGTCTGGGTCCGACGTCGGCTGATGTCGCATTTCTCTCCGACGTCAGAGCGGTTGGAGTATATAAGCATCAGCCGACGCCATTTTCTTCAGTGTTTCTTGCCCCAGATGCCAGGTGCCCTCCAAGGAAGGCTGTAATCAAATTGGAAGACAAAAACAAGATTCCAGACAAAGTAAGCAAGCAATAAACAGATACACCATAACAGATATCCCCAGCTAAGAGAAACAGGGATAGGAGTGGACCCAAGGCATAGAGGGGTATGGAGGGAGGGAAAATCCGACTGCAGTTGCATATCTATTGGACATCTACATTTATGGTAGGTACAAAAACTGTACTATGTCCTTCAAGAATGCAACTGCAGTCATAACATATGGGTAGAATACCATAGCTTAGCTGGGGGAGGAGGAATGCTCTAGGAAAGAGATGGTGTGGCAATCAAACCCTGCAGGACTGCCGAAGCAAAGCCTGCTCTGGAATCTGGAGTATAGAGGGAGATTGTAGTGTTTGGAGAATGTATGCACGGAGCTCCATGTAGCAGCTTCTAGAATGTCCTTTGTAGGCACCCCTCTTAAGAATGCTGTAGAGGTGGCTGTAGCTCTGGTGGAGTGTGGTCTGACAATGGCTGGAACATTCTTCCCATGGAAGGAATAACAAAATCTGATGCAATGTCCAATCCATTTTAAAATAGTCTGTTTTGAAATTGCTTTTCCTTGTACTCCAGGGGCGTAAGCTACAAAAAGTCGATCAGACTTCCTACTGGTCTTGGTCCTGTCCAGGTAGTAGCGAAGTTGTCTGTGAATGTCCAAAGTATGTAACAGTCTTTCCCCTTTGTTCTCAGGATTGGGGAAGAAAGCAGGCAGATGAATAGCTTGATTTAAAGAAACTCTAGATGCCACCTTTGGCATAAAGGTAGGGTTGGTTCTTAAGGAGACCCTGTCTCTGTGAAAGATTATGAACGGTGGTATTGCCATTAGGGCCTGTAGTTCCGAAACCCTTCTTGCTGAGGTAATTGCCAACAGGAAAGCTGTCTTCCATGAGAGAAATTCTAAGTCCACTGAAGCTGCTGGCTCAAACGGAGGTAGAGTCAGTTTTTCTAGGACAAAGTTGAGGTCCCAAGCTGGCACTGGAGCCTTTCTTGGTGGCTTAATGTTCTTGATTCCCCTGAGGAATTGCCTTATCAAAGGATGTGAAAACACAGGCGGATCAGTATTATATCTAGCTGAAATAGCTGAAGCATGTATCTTTATGGAAGAATATGAGAGTCCATTCTGTAGCATATCTGCCAAGTATTCCAGGATGAGTGGGATGTTCAATAATGATGCATCATGTCCCTTGCTGGCATTCCAAATGCTGAATCTCTTCCATTTTGCTAAGTAAACCTTTCTGGTGGATGGTCTTCGAGCTTCTGTTAATATCCGCTGAACTTCCTTGGAGAGAGATAGATTGAGGTTGTTCATGGGATCTCCCAGGCTGTTAGCTGTAGTGTCTGAAGGTTTGGATGCACTGTTTTGAAGTTGTGTTGAGTCAAAAGTAGGGGCCATTGTGGAAGGGCCCACTTCTTGTTGCGATACATGTTCCGTAGTAGTGGGTACCAGTGTTGCCTTGGCCAGCCTGGAGCTATAAGGATCCCCTTGGGTCTCTCTGCTTTGATCTTTAGTAATACTGTGGTCATCAGTGGCAGAGGTGGGAATGCATAGATTGTTAGGAAGTTCCAGTTGAATGAAAGAGCATCTATTTTCCAAGCTCGTGGATGGTATGTCCTTGAACAGAATTTCTGTAGATGATGGTTGAGGTGAGAGGCAAATAGGTCTACTTCTGGCCTGCCCCATGTCGAGGTGAGATGTGTGAAGATCTTCGGATGTAACCTCCACTCGTGTGGATCTATGAAATTCCTGCTTAGGCTGTCCGCCAGCACATTGTCTTTGCCTGGAACAAACTGGGATTGTAACTGTATGTTTAGGCTCAGTGATTTTTCCCAAAGATTCATTGTCAGTCTGCAAAGGGGGTAAGAATGGGTGTCCCCTTGCTTGTTTATATACCACATCACAGTGGTGTTGTCTGTCCGTATCAATAAATGGCCTTGCTGAAGTTGTTGTCGAAAGGCCTCGATGGCATGCATTACTGCCAGCATTTCCTTTTGGTTTATATGCAGATGTGTTTCCTTTGGAGACCATTGTCCTTGTATACATCTGCCTTCCATGTGCGCCCCCCATCCAAGGTCTGAGGAGTCTGTGGTCATGGTCTGTGTTATCTGAGGTTTTTTGAATGACATACCTGTGTTTGCCTGGCTTACCGAGGCCCACCATAGGAATTCCTTTTGTAGGCATGGAATGAGCGGAATGGTTGCCTCTAAGTTGTTGCTGTGCTGAGACCATAGGCTTTTTAGGTACCATTGAAGCTTTCATGTGTAGCCTTGCCAATGGAACCAGGAGAATGCAGGATGCCATGTAACCCAGGGCCTGTAGGAATCTCCTTGCAGTCATCTGGGTGAGTTTTGCCAAACCTTTGAAATGAGTTAACTTCTCTTGCTTGTCTTCTGTCAGGTAAGCCATTTGAGAGGCTGTCTAGATTGGCTCCTAAGAAAGTTATTTGCTGGGATGGTTGAAGTCTTGACTTTTGGAAGTTGACTGTGTATCCCAGAGCCTGAAGTAATTGTATGACATAGTTCAAGTTTCTTGTCAACATCAATTTGTCGTCCGCTTGTATGAGGCAGTCATCCAGGTACGGGTAAATTTGGATCCCCTGGAGCCTGCAATGAGCAATTACTGAAGCCAGGCATTTTGTGAATACTCTGGGCGCAGTAGATAAGCCAAATGGCAATGCTAAGAATTGATAATGCTCTGGCCCTGCAAGAAATCTGAGGTATCTTCTGCAGCTGTGTCTGATAGGGACATGCAGGTATGCCTCCTTGAGGTCCAGAGTAATCAGCCAAGACCCCTTGCCCAGCATGGGAAGGAGTTGCTGTAGAGTCAGCATTTTGAACTTTGGTACTATGAGAAAAGTGTTTAATGCGGACAAATCCAGTATTGGTCTCCATTGAGTTTCTTTTCTTGGAACAAGGAACAGTCTTGAGTAAAACCCCTGGCCTTGTTCTTGTTGTGGAACTCTCTCTATTGCTTTGATCTGAGCAAGCAGAGAAATTTGCTTGATAGCCTCTGCCCTCTGGTTTTGTGGTAGGTTTGGCATGCCTTGTTTTCTTGGTAAGGTATGAAAATGGAACCTGTAACCTTGATCTATAATGTCCAAAATCCATTTGTCCTTTGTCAATCTGTGCCAATTGTCTGAAAACAGAGATAATTTTCCGCCCAAGGGAGCTTCTATTTGCTCCTTGGTCAGCGGACGTAGAGGAAAGTCATTGAGATTGTGCCTGTGGGGCAGGGGAGACCCCTGTGTCACTTCTTTGGTTTGCTGGCTGCCATTGTCTTCCCCTGTAAGGACCTCTGTATTGTCCTCTTCCTCGGCCACGCCTGTTTTTACCCCTTTGAAATTTTTCAGGATTAGGAAAGGACCAGTTTTTTGAAGGCCAATTCCTGCTGAACCTGGGGGGCTGACCTGGAGGAAATCTTTGACCGTCTGAACTGATGTTGCTTTTTCCTCGATGGACTTTAACACATTTTTAGCATTAGCACCAAAAAGCTTGTTCTTTTCAAAGGGTGCATCCAGAAGTTTTGCCTTAACATGATCTGGTAAAGGTTGTTCTTTTAACCATGCATGCCTACAAATGACTGCCCCTGTCATAGCTGCCCTACATGAAGCTTCCAATGCATCATATCCACACTGCAGAAAGTGATTGCTGACTTGCTGAGAATTATGTATAGCTTCCTGCAAAGACTTCCTGTCTAAAGGATCAGGAGAGGCCAATGTTTTCTGTAAATCATCTAACAGGAAATCCTGATATTGTAACATATGAAAGAGGCAATTCTGAGCTCTCATAGATAAAGTAGTGGAGGTGTAGACCTTTTTACCCCATCTCTCTAATGACCTAGCTTCCCTGTTGGAAGGCAAGGGATTTTTAGAGGTGGAAGCTGAAACACCTTTAGGTCCCTGAGAAATAGTTTCTAAATCAACAGCATGGGCCCTGAATAAATGGGAAGGTGTTTCTGGGACCCTGTAATATCTGTCTGGCTTGGCTGGAGCAGGAGGAAGAGAATCAGGGGTAACACTGGAGTCAGAATATAGATCATCCAAAACATCAAGCACATGAGGAATAGCTAAGGGCCTGTGCTGGGGCTTTTTAAGGAAGGTTCGAAGGTGCTTTCTGGAATCAGAATATTCCTGGCCTTGCCACTTGAAATGTTCCCTCATGGTATGCAGTACTTCCCCAAAAGAAATATCCTCAGGAGGGGAGGCCGAGGGGATGGAATCCTCTGCATCCGAGTCCTCACAGGTCTGGAAGAGCTCTTCCTGGCCATCGGAGTGGACAGAGTCCTCAGAATCTTCATCTGAAGGGATAGGGTCAGAGGGTTCAACCCGGGGTCTCTTATCAGAAGGAGGCTGGGATCCTCTCTCAGGATGGGCCTGTGAACCTCTAATCATGGAAATTAAGTCTGCGGCCATAGTCATGATTTGTGTCTCAGGAGTAGGCTGGCTGGCTGCCTTAGCACGAGTGTAGGCCTTAATAGACATGGCCATAGGAGGCCTAGCAGCACCACGTGCAGGAGTGACCTTATCTACAGCAATGGTCTCGGGCATTTCCTCGGTTTCAGTATCCGGAGGAAAAACTATAACTGGCGTCGGAGTGGTATCCGGTATCGGAGTCGTCGGTAATGCGGTGTCTTCGGTTCGGAGCGGTGGAATAACCGTCTCAGGAGGAACCAGAGCACTCGCGGTAGGTTTTGGCGTGGAGTCGGTGGTAGACGTGGGCCGAGGATGTCGGTCCCGGTCTTTTCGTTTCTTGGGAGTTTGCGATGTTGGAAGTTCTGACGGCATTGCATAAGCAAATTTTTTGCCGAAAAAGTCTTCAGTGAACTCCGCCCGGCGCCTGAGAGTGCGCTTATTGAAGCGAGCACAGGCGACACAGGCCGAGACGTCGTGGTCTGGGCCAAGGCAAGGAAGACAGTAAGAGTGGAAATCCTTATGAGGTATTTGTTTACCACAAGACAGACAATTGTTAACTTTTTCAGTAATTTCTGACATCGGCTGAGGCAAGAAAAAGGTCCCCAACGGGGTACTTAGCTTTTTTGATGACTTCAGATTCGAAGAGTACAGGTGCTGACCGACCGGCACTTGCGAACTGCTTCTGCTTCGGGCACCGCGCGGCAAGAAAGACTGAAGAAAATGGCGTCGGCTGATGCTTATATACTCCAGCCACTCTGACATCGGAGAGAAATGCGACATCAGCCGACATCGGACCCAGACTTTGGAATCCGGCCGACCGAGGGCAGCCTGAGGCAGGACAACCCATATGTTATGACTGCAGTTGCATTCTTGAAGGACATCATGTCTTTGCAGCATTCATCTGTGGTTGTTGGAAATGGTTTTGCTTAGGTAATCTGCCTGGAAGTTGTGCAGGGATGGGATGTAGGCTGCCTGATGGGTGATCCCCTATGAGGTAGCCAGTTCCCACACCCGCAAAGCTGGTCTGCAGAGAAGTTAGGATTTGGTCCCTCCCTGCTTGTTGAAATACCACAGGACTGTGGTGAGGGCCCTGCTCTAAGGTAGGGCTGGAAGGCCTGTAGAGCAAGGAGGATGGCTCTCATTTCTCTCACATTTGTGTGATCATGTTTGTGTCGGTCAACAAACCTTGTACTTTCCTTTTTCCCCAGAGTTGCTCCCCAGCCCAGGTCTGTGGCATCTGTGAACATGGTCTGGGAGGGAGAGGGTATTTGCAGAGGCAGTTCTGGGTTTTGGGCTACCTGAGCCACTCACAAAGTACAGTTGTGTACACTTGCCATAAATGTAGATGTTAACGAGTGCATTCACTGTTGCAGTAACACACTTGGGTTATCTGCCTGCAGGTAGCCCTCAGTCGGCCCGAATACCAGAGACTTATTATTTCTGCATCGGTTGCTGTGGCTCCAGGACTGACGTCAGGTCGTCAGGGGTATAAAAAAAGACAGCAGACTCCATTACATCAATTGTACTTGCCTCAAATGTCAGGAGCCCCCCAATAGGAAGCTAAGTTACAGTGGAGGAAAACACCACCAGTAAAAAGTAAATACCAATACCCCTGAAACAGAGGGGGGGGGGTAAAAAGCCTAGAAAGATTAGAGAGAGAGAGACCAGGGGGTTTGAGGGAGGGAAACCAGGACTGCAACAGTGAAGGCACACGAACATCTACATTTATGGTAAGTGTACACAACTGTACTATGTTCTTCGCATTTCACTGTTGCAGTCATCACACTTTGGGTGGATTCCCAAAACTGAAGAAGGGCGGAGGCAGTCAAGAAGACTTGGGGCTGGCTAGAATGCCCTGCAGGACTGCTGTTGCAAAACCTGCCCTGGATTTAGAGAAGACAGTCAAATGGTGTGTACTGAACTCCAGGTAGCAGCTTCTAGGATGTCCCTGGTAGGGACTCTCCTGAGAAATGCAGTAGAGGTAGATGTTGCCCTAGTGGAATGTGTTCTGACCCCCTGCGGGGTTGGTTTCCCATGGATTTGACTCCGTTGGTTTAATATTATTCATTTCATTTTTTTTCCTCTGTGTGTTGTTAATAAATTGCTTTATTACATATTATACGCCTAGTGGATCGATTTTTCACCACTGAAGCCATTCTGGTTCATCTGTTTTGCGGCTTTTTGTTTGTATTGGTTTCCCATAGTGCTTGCAGCAGAAATGGATGCAATGTGCTATCCATTTAGATACTGTTTGTTTAGAAATGAACTTGCCCTCTGCCCCTGTTGCAAAAGCTGACTAATAAGTGGTCTGATTTTCTGAAATCCTTAGTCCTATTCCTGGTAAAATCTGAGCTGTCTGTGCACGTCCAAGGAGTGCAAGATTATTTTCCCTTTATTTTGAGGATTAGGGAAAAAGGTTGACAAATGTTTGGATTGATTGAGAGGCACACTGGACACCACTTTAGGTATAAAGGAAGGGTTTGCCCTGAGAGAGACCCTGTCAGCATGGAAAATTATGAAGGGTTCCACAGCCATAAGAGGTTGTAGTTCAGACACTCTTCCAGCTGAAGTGATGGCTAGAAACAATTCTGTTTTCCAAGAGAGGAATTTTAAGTCTGCTGACGCTGCAGGCTCAAAAGGTGGAAGTGTGAGCTTTTCCAGTACAAAGTTAAGGTCCCAATCACGGGTGGGTGCTCTCCTTGGTGGCCTTAAGTCATTTGCCCCTCTCAGGAACTGTATGACAAAAGGGAGCGAGAAGAGAGGTAGCTCAGTGTTGTAATGAACCGAAATGGCTGATGCATGTATCTTAATGGAAGAGGACAGGCCTTTGTGGAGTAGATCTGCTAAGTAATCTAGAATTAAAGGCACGGAGAGCACAGTTGCGTCCTCTCCTTTAGATAGGCTCCAGGAGCAGCATCTTTTCCACTTATCCACATACGATTTCCTTGTACTGGGTCTTCTGGCTTGAAAAATGATAACCAGCACCTGTTTGCTTAGAGCTGCTGGGATAGGATTCAAGGGAAAAGAAAGGCTGCAAGATTTAGGGTATGCAGTTGCGGATGCAAAATCTGCCCATCCTGCTGAGAGAGCAGGGTTGGGTTCTGGTGTAGGTGCCATGGTGGCACCGACATCAAGCTGCACAGGAGTGGGTACCAGTGCTGTTGTGGCCAGTCTGGGGCAATCAGAATTGTCCTCGGTCTGTCCCGTCTTCATTTTGAGTAATACTCGAGAGAAGGGGCAGCAGTGGCAATGCGTAAATTGAGAGATTTACCCACTGAAAAGATAGGGCATCCACTTTCCAGGCCCTGCTGTATGGGTTCCTGGTGCAGAATCTGCTGAGCTGGTGGTTGTAGGGAGAGGCAAAAAAGTACACTTCTGGGGTCCCCCATTTCTGAATCAGAAGGTTGAAGGTGCTGGGCACTAACTGCCACTCTTGTGGGTCTAGGAGATTTCTGCTCAAGTCTGCCAGTTAATTTAGTTTGCCTGGCAGGAATTGAGCTTGCAGATGGACTTGCATGTCCAATGCCATGTTCCACAGAGCCATGGCTAGACTACAGAGTGGGTAGGAATGGGTTTCCCCCCTGCTTGTTGATGTACCACACAACTGTGGTGTTGTCTGTTTTTATTAGAAGTTGTCCTGGAAAGAGTAGGGATCTGAAAGCTGTCAGGGCATTCTGCACAGCTAGCATCTCTTTTTGGTTGAAGTGCAGAAGAATCTGACTTGGGTTCCAGTGGCCCTGTATGAATTTGCCGTCCATGTGTGCTCCCCAGGCATAGTCTGATGAGTCTGTGGATAGGGTCTGGGCGGCGTGGGGTTAAGTAAAGGTCAGTGCCTTGTGGTTGCATGCTTCTGCCCACCAAAGGAACTCAGGGTATGATAGGAATGACTGTTTCCAGGTCCTGAGAATGTTGGCACCAAAGACTTTTTAAGTACCATTAAAGTTTCCTCATATGCAGGCTTGGATATGGAATTAGCAGTATACATGAGGCCATCAATCCTAGGACCTGCAGTATTGTTATTCCAGATACCCGGGTTCTGGTGGCCATTTGTTTGAAGCAGGCTGTCAGATGGAGTTGTTTTTCTGAAGTGAGGAATGCCATCTGGGATGTTGTGTCCAAGCTTGATCCCAGGAATACAATCTTTTGACTGGGTACCAGTTTTGATTTCTTTTCGTTGGTGTACCCCAGGGAAGTGAAGGTTTTTCACAAATGTCAGATGCTGTAAACCTGCAACAGCAATTTCCGACTCGTCTGAATCAGTCGTCCAAGTATGGGTAAATTTGGATAATTCTCTGCTTAAAGTATGAAATGGCTGGAGCCAGGCATTTTCTGAATACTCTGGGTGCAGTGGATAAGCCAAAGGGAAATGCAGAGAACTGATGATGCATAGATTCAGCCCTGAAATGTAGATACTTCCTGCAGCACTACCTTATAGGGATGTGCAGATAGGCTTCTTTTAAGTCTAGGGTGACTAACCAGGCATCCTTGGCTAGCATAGGTAGAAGCTGTTTTGAATTAATTTTGGTACCACCAGGAAGGTGTTAAGAATTGAAAGATCCAGGACTGGGCGTCAAGAGCCCTCTTTTCTGGGTACCAAGAAGAGTCTGGAAGAGAATCCATGACCTATCTGTCCCACTGGAACCGGCTGAATAGCTCTGATGGAGAGCAGGGACAGAACTTGGTTTTGAGCATCAGCCCACTGGTTTGGAGGAAGGTCTGGGAACCCTCTTGGGGTTGGCAGTGAGTGGAAGTAAAATTAGTACCCCTGGGCTACAATGTTGAGGACCCATAGGGTCTTGTGTAATGGACATCCATTTTTTTTGCATGAAGGCAAAGTTTTCCTCCTAGGGGCACAAGCAATTGGGCAGAGGTGGGGAGTGGAGTAGAGAAGTCATTTTGATTTTTTTCCATAAGGAGGTGGCTTACAACTCCCTGCTTTGGGGGTGGGGGCACTCCACTGCTTTGATCTCTACATACCCTGAGACTGTAGTCTGGGTGGTCTGTTTCCCCTGGGTCTGGTTTGAGATGGCCTGAAGGGGGGTGGAAAGGACCATTGTGTGGAAGGACAATGCCTACTGAAAATACAGTTGTGTACACTTACCATAAATGTAGATGTATTCACTGTTACAGTCATTACATTTGGGTAATATGCTGGCAGGTTGCCCTCATTCGGCCTGAATAACAAAGCCTTGGGTCCTGCGTCGGTTGCTGTCCCTTTTTCCATGACGTCAGGTCGCCAAGGGTATAAAACATGCAACTGACGTCATTTTCATCAGTGTTTCTTGTCCCAGATGTCAGGTGCCCCCTCAAATAGGTATATATATATATATATATATATATATATATATATATATATATATATATACACACACACACACATGTAATTTAGAACACAAAAAATATACCGCCAAATAAAAGCAAATACAATAAAAAGGCTTTTAAGCATAACAGAAAGAAGAGGTGAAAAAGGGGGCTGGCGGGTGGGTAAGCAGGACTGCAACAGTGAATACACTCGAACTCTAACATCTACATTTATGGTAAGTGTACACAACTGTACTATTGTTCTTCGTGTTTCACTGTTGCAGTCATTACATTTGGGTAGAATCCCAAAGCTATGGTTGGGAGGACGGAATTATACAGCAGTAGAAGCAGCTATAAGGCCCTGCAGGACAGCAGTGGCAAAGCCTGCTCTGGATTTTGAGAAGAGAAGAAAATGGTAATGCTTGGTGAACGTATGAACTGAGCTCCAGGTAGCAGCTTCTAGAATGTCTCAGGTAGAAACCCCTCTGAGAAAGACTGCAGAAGTAGATGCAGCCCTGGTGGAATGGGATCTGATTCCCCTTGGGGACAGGTTTACCATGATGCATGTAGCAGAAATGAATACAATGGCTTATCCATTTTGAAACTGCCTGCTTTGAGATGGCCTTTCCCTCTGCCCCTGCAGCAAATGCCACTAGTAGTTGTTCAGATTTTCTTGAAAGATTTTGTCCTGTTTAAGTAAAAATCTAAGTTGCCTGTGTACATCCAATAAATGCAGAATCCGCTCCGCCTTGTTCTGTGGATTGGGAAAGAAAGTTGGCAAATGAATGGTCTGATTAAGAGCCACACTGGATACCACTTTAGGCATAAAGGATGGATTGGTCCTGAGCGCTACTCTGTCTGGGCAGAAAATAATAAAAGGCTCCACTGCCATGAGAGCCTGTAGTTCTGAGATCCTTCTAGCTAAAGTGACTGCTAAAAGAAAAGCTGCCTTCCAAGAGAAATTTTATGTCCGCAGTAGCAGCTGGATCAAAAGGAGGCAGGGTGAATTTTTCCAACACAAAACTGAGGTCCCATGCAGGAGTTGGTGCTCTCCTGGGAGGTCTTACATTTTTGGCCCCTCTGAGATGCTACTTTAGCAGGGGATGAGAAAAGAGGGGAGGCTCTGTGCTGTAATGAGCTGAAATGGCACAGGCGTGGATTTTTATGGAAGAGAAAGGCCCTTGTGCAACATCTCAGTTAAATATTGCAGAATCTGAGGAATATTGGGCATTTCAGTGCTTATTCCTTGTGCCGGATTTCCAGGCACAGAATCTTTTCCATTTATCAGCATAAGATTTTCTAGTGCTTGGCCTTCTAGCCTCCAAAATGACATCTATCACAGGTTTGCTGAGAGATGTAACTTGTGAAATTAGTAGATTAGCCATGCTGCAAGATTCACAGTTTGGAGCAGAGTGTGTAGAATTTGAAAGTTCTGCTGAGACAGTAGATAAGGTGTCTGAGGGCAGGTACCACGGAGGAAGGTTGACATATTGCATAGGAGCGGGTACCAGTGTTGGCGAGGCCAGTCTGGAGCAATCAGAATCATTTTTGTTTTTTCCTGTCTGACTTTTAGTAATACCTTGGAGAGCAAAGGCAGAGGAGGAAAAGCATAGACTGATAAGTTTTTCCAGCTAAAGGATAGAGCATCCACTTTCCAAGCTTTTTTGTGATGGATTCTTGTGCAGAATTTGTCCAACTGACAGTTTTGGGGTGAGGCAAAAAGATCTATGTCTGGGCTTCCCAATTTGCGTGTGAACATGCTGAAGATTTGCGGATCCAGTTTCCATTCCTGCGGGTCCATAAGATTTCTGCTTAGTTCGGCTGCCAGAGTATTTTGCTTTCCTGGCAGGAATTGAGCTTGTAGATGTATTTGGTAAGACAAGGTTGTGTTCCACAAGGCCATGGTTAGTCTGCAAAGGGGGGTAAGAATGGGTACCACCCCACTTGTTTATGTACCACATATGACTGTGGTGTTGTCAGTCTATCAGTAGTTGTCCTGGATGAAGAAAGTCCTTGAAAGTTGTCAGAGCATTCTGTACAGCTAGCATCTCTTTCTGGTTGATATGCAGGTGCATTTGATTTGGGCTCCATCCGCCCTGAATGCATCTCCCTGCCAGATGCGCCCCCCCACCCCCCAAGCATAGTCTGATGCGTCTGTAGTCAGGGTTTGGGTGGCAGGGGGTGGAATGAATGACAGTCCCTTGTTTGGGTGACAGGCCTTTGCCCACCATAGGAACTCTTGCTGCAGGCAAGGAAGGATAGGAAAGTACAGCTTTGTACCTACCATAAATGTAGATGTTCGAGTGTATATACTGCTGCAGTCATCACACTTAGGGTTATCCTGCCGTCAGGTGGTCCCCGCAGTCGGCCGAATCCCAAAGTCTTGGTCCGGCGTCAGTTGTCGTCGCTTCTTCCCTGACGTCAGTGCGACAGGGGTATAAAAGAGGCAGCCGACGCCATTTTCTTCAGTTTTTCTTGCCCCAGATGTCAGGTGCCCCCAATTAGGAAGGCAATACAAATATCTATGCAAAATACCTTAGTAGATAAACAATAGTACTAGCTGTTAGCAAATACACCATATAGGCCTGCATCCATTAGATTGATGTGCATGGAGTTATAACTAACACCCTGGTTTGTAGAGGGGATGTTGGGGGGGTAACCTGGACTGCAGCAGTATATACACTCTAACATCTACATTTCTGGTAGGTACAAAACTGTACTATGTTCATCGTGTAATACTGCTGCAGTCATCACACTTTGGGTGAATCCCAAAGCTAATGATGGGTGGCTGGTACTAAACTGGGTTAGGTGAAGCTAGGATGCCCTGCAGAACTGCAGTGGCAAAACCAGCTCTGGTTTTTGAGTATAACGGAAGGTGGTAGTGCTTGGTAAAGGTGTGCACTGAACTCCAAGTAGCTGCCTCCAGAATGTCCTTGGTTGGAACCCCCCTGAGAAAGGCTGCTGAGGTTGCTGTAGCCCTGGTAGAATGGGGCCTAATTTTAACAGGCACTGCTTTCCCATGGTGCAAGTAGCAGAAACGGATACAATGTGCTATCCATTTGGAGATGGTCTGTTTTGAAATGGCCTTTTCTTGTGAACCTGCATCATAGAATACAAAGAGTTGGTCTGTTTTTCTGAAGGTCTTTGTCTTATCCATATAGTAACGTAGCTGTCTGTGAATGTCCAAAGAGTGAAGGAGTCTTTCTCCTTTATTCTGGAGGTTTGGATAAAAGGTGGGTAAATGAATGGTCAGATTCAAAGCCACACTGGATATTACCTTTGGCATAAAGGTAGGGTTAGTTCGTAAAGAGACTCTGTCCTGATGGAAAATGATGAAAGGTTCCACTGCCATAAGTGCCTGTAGTTCTGAGACCCTGCGTGCTGAGGTGATAGCCAGCAACAGAGCTGTTTTCCATGACAAGTACTGTAGTTCTGCTGAGAAGGCTGGTTCGAAAGGAGGCAGTGTTAATTTTTCTAAAACAAAGTTGAGGTCCCAAGCTGGCGTTGGGGGGTTTTCGGGGGGGTCTTATATTCTTAGCCCCTCTGAGAAACTGCCTTAGTAAAGGGTGTGAGAATATGGGAGGATCCGTATTATATTGAGCTGAAATGGCTGAAGCATGGATCTTAATGGATGAGAAAGAAAGGCCTTTGTGTAGCATCTCAGTTAAGTATTGCAGTATTTGAGAAATGTTTGGTATCCAAGGATTTTTGCCTTTAACCTGGTTCCATGCACAAAATCTTTTCCATTTGTCTGAGTAAGTTTTTCTGGTGCTGGGCCTTCTGGCCTCCAAAATGACACTCAGGACGTCCTTTGAGAGAAGTGTTGATTGATAACTCAAGGTATTCTCCATGCAGCTAAATTTAAAGTCCTGAGCTGACTGTGAAGGATCGGAGAGTTTTGCTGAGTCAACAGAAATGGGAATTGAGGTAAGATCCATGGAGGGCTGTGAGTCAAGGTCCTTAGTAATGGGTACCAGTGCTGACGTGGCCAGTCCGGAGCAATCAGGATCATTTGAGGTCTCCCTGATCTGACTTTCAGTAATACCTTGATCAAGAGAGGTAGTGGTGGGAAGGCATAGACGTTCAATGCTGTCCAACCGAATGATAGGGTGTCCACTTTCCAGGTTAGGGAATGATAGGGCGTCCACTTTCCAGGCTAGGGAATGATTAAGTCCTTGTGTAAAATTTCTGTAGTTGGCAATTGTTGGGGGAGGCAAATAGATCTATGTCTGGGTGTCCCCACTTTTGAGTTATCATTGAAAATACTTGTGGGTGTAGTCTCCACTCGTGAGGATCTGCCAAATTTCTGCTTAATTCGTCTGCCAATATGTTTTCCTTTCCTGGCAGGAATTGTGCTTGCAGTTGTACTTGGAAAATCAATGCTGTGTTCCACAAGGTCATTGCCTGTCTGCATAAAGGGTAGGAGTGTGTTCCTCCCTGTTTATGTACCACATAACTGTGGTGTTGTCTGTCCTTATTAGTAGTTGTCCTGGATGCAAGAGGCCCTTGAAGGCTGTCAGTGCATTTTGCACAGCTAGCATCTCCTTTTGGATGATGTGTAGATGGCATTTGTTTTGCAGACCATTTGCCCTGTATGCACTGTCCTGCCATGTGTGCTCCCCAGGTGTAGTCTGAAGAATCTGTTGTCATAGATTGGTTTGCTGGAGGTAAGACAAAAGGAAGACCCTTGTTTAATTGACATGCTTGAGCCCACCATAGGAACTCTCTTTGAAGGCTGGGAATGAGAGGTATACTTGTTTCGAGGCTGTGCCTGTGTTGAGTCCATACACTTTTCAGGTACCATTGTAATTTCCTCGTATGCAGCTTTGCATGTGGAATTAGTTGAATGCAGGATGCAATGAACCCCAATGCCTGCAAGATTTTCCTTGCAGTGAGCTGGGTAAAAGTTGCCATTCAGTTGTTTTTGTTTATCTGGCGTGAGATAAGCCATCTGGGCCGTTGTATTTAAGCTGGCACCCAGGAATATTATGTCTTGTGAGGGTATTATCCTTGACTTCTTTTTGTTTACTGTGTACCCTAGGCAACTTAGCAGCTTTGTTACAAATGCCAGATGCTGTAATAGAATGGCCTTGCTGTCCGCTTGGATCAGGCAGTCATCCAGATATGGATAAATTTGTACTCCTCGTCTGCAGTATGCAATTACTGATGCCAGGCATTTCGTAAATACTCTGGGCGCAGTAGATAAGCCAAAGGGCAATGCAGAGAATTGATAATGCGTTGTACCTGCCAAAAATCTGAGGTATCTTCTGCAATCTTGTCTGATAGGGACATGCAGGTATGCCTCCTTGAGGTCCAACGTTACCAGCCAAGACTCCTTGCCCAGCATGGGAAGAAGCTGCTGTAGCGTGAGCATTTTGAATTTGGGTACCTCCAGGTAAGTGTTTAGAATTGAGAGGTCTAAAATGGGTCTCCAGGCTTTGTCCTTTCTTGGTACTAGAAATAGTCTTGAGTAAAAACCTTGACCTTGCTCCTTTTAGGTACCCTTTGAATTGCTTTCATATCCATGAGAGCTGAAATTTGCGTTTGTGCCTCTGCCCATTGGTTTGGAGGCAGATTTGGCATGCCTCTCATCCGTGGTAAAGTATGAAAATGAAATCTGTAGCCTTGAGTAATGATATCCAGAACCCATTTGTCCTTTGTTATGATGCGCCAATTTTGTGGAAATAGAGCCAGTTTTCCTCCCAAAGGTGCTGCCAGAGCAATTTTGCTTGGCAGGCGAAGAGGGAAGTCATTGTGTTTGTTTCCTGAAGGGTTGAGATCTTTCGTCTCCACCTCTGAGTTGTTGTGCCATTGTCTAGGCCTGAAAGAACCTTGTGGCTGGCCTCTGCCCCTTGGGCGTCTGCACCTACCCCTTTGGGGTCTGTCTGATGCAGGAAAGGAAAAGTTTTTTGATGGCCAGTTTCTGCTGAAACGGGGAGGTTGTACCTGTAAAAAATCTTTAACTGTCTGCATAGATTTTGCCTTTTCTTCCATTTTCTTTAAAACTTCCTCTGCTTTGACACCAAATAACACATCTTTCTGCAATGGAGCATCCAATAACTTTGCTTCGACATGTTCTGGTAAGGCTTGCTCTTTTAGCAAAGCATGTCTACGTATTACTGATCCTGTGACAGCTGCTCTACATGAGGCTTCCAATGAATCAAAACCACACTGTAAGGTATGCTTTCCCACCTGTTCTGCTACATGCAGCAAATCCTGCATCTCTTTGAAATCAGGTTGATCTGTCTGAGGGAGCATTTTCTGCTTTAACTGTGTAATCAAGTACTGCTGGTATTTTAGCATGTGGAACTGGCAGTTTAAGGCCCTCATGGCCAAAGTGGCAGACGTATACACTTTCTTCCCCCATCTTTCTAATGCTCTGGAATCTCTTTCAGAAGGTAGTGGATTCTTAGCAGTAGAGGCCTTAACCCCTTTGGGACCCTGGGAAATGGTTTTGGGGTCTGCAACAGAGCTTTTATATAGAAACTTATGAGAATCAGGAACTCTGTAGTATCTGTCTGGTTTAGCTGGTGCAAGAGGTAAGGAATCTGGGTTTAGACTAGATTCGGAGTAAACATCATCCAAAATGTCTAAAACTGGAGGAATTGCAAGGGGTCTATGCTGTGGGAGAAGAAGAAACTCACGGAGTCTTTTCTGAGAGTCAGAGTAATCTTGGCCTTCCCAGTGGAAGTGTTCCCTCATGGGGTGTAAAGTTTCCCCGAAAGAGTAGTCTTCAGGGGGGGAGACAGAGGGAATGGACTCTTCAGCATCTGAGTCTTCATAAGGAGGAAAGGAATAATCCTAGTCCTCAGAGTTAGCTGAGGAAATGGATGCTTGGTCAGAGGAAGTATAATCTTCCTCCAGTCTAGGCCTTTTGTCAGAAGGGGGTTGTGAACCCCTGATAAGGGTAATTAAATCCTCATCCATCTTAAGCATCTGTTTTTTAGGCATAAGGGCCTGTGGGGGGGACTGTGGACTCGGTTTCCTAACTTTTAAGGGGGCTTTAAGTTTAGCATAACACTTAATAGAGATAGTTGTCGGTTTGAAGACACCTTCAGAAACCGAAGGCCTGTCCAAAATCTCCTGATCACCGCCAGGGTTGGCGTCCGAGGGGGGAGATGGAACCGGCTCCTGAGGCCCAGCTGATTCGGTCTGGGAGGCAGTCAGAATTCTAAATCTGCAGTAGTCAGTGGCTGCGTAGGTGCCTCACTGAAAACCGGAGAACCGGCGGCAGGTCTTGCTGAGGCCTCGTTTGCCTGTCCTTATCCTTGCATTTTTTAATCATTGCTGATGTCGGTTGATCCGACGACATGCTATAATTAAATTTTCTGCCAAAATAATGTCGGGTGAAATCTGCCCGACGCTTGATTGTACGTTTGTTGAACCTAGCACAAAACCGACAACCAGAGATGTTGTGGTCTGGGCCTAGGCAAGGAATAAAATAAGAATGAAAATCCTTATGAGGTATTTGCTTCCCACAAGAAATGCAATTATTAACTTTGCCTGACATCGGTTTGAGGCAAGAAAAGTTTCCCCAACTTAGCTTTAGAGAAGACTTCAGGCTGAAATTCGATTTGAAAATCTCAGGAGCTGGCGACCGGCACTTGTGAACTGCTACCGCACGGCAAGAAAGACTGAAGAAAATGGCGTTGGCTGCCTCTTTTATACCCGTCGCACTGACGTCAGGGAAGAAGCGACGACAACCGACGTCGGACCAAGACTTTGGGATTTGTCCGACTGCGGGACCGCCTGACGGCAGGATAACCCTAAGTGTGATGACTGCAGCAGTATTACACGATGAACATTCATTGTTTCCAGGCTGTGGCAATGTTGACTCCATAAGTTTTTTAGGTACCACTGAAGTTTCCTCATATGCAGTCTTGCATATGGAATTAGAAGAATGCAGGAAGCCATGAACCCCAAGGCCTGCAGAATTTGTCTTGCAGATAACTGGGTTTTCGTGGCCACTTGTTTGAAGTAAATCATCAATTGGATTTGTTTGTCTGGCGTGAGGTAAGTCACCCGGGCAGTTGTATTCAAGCTTGCACTCAGGAATGTAATTTTTTGAGAGGGTACCAGTTGTGATTTCTTTTTGTTTATGGTGTACCCTAGGCAAATTAGGAGCCTTTTTACAAACGCCAGATGCTGAAGAAGAGTGTCCTTGTTTTCTGCCTGAATCAGACAATCGTCCAGATAAGGATAAATTTGAATGTTTCTTTGTCTGCAAAATGCAATTACTGGTGCCAGGCACTTTGTGAAGACCCTGGGCGCAGTAGATAAGCCAAAGGGCAGTACAGAGAACTGGTAATGCAAATAGCCTGCTTTGAAGCGGAGGTACCTTCTGCAAGATTCCCTGACTGGGATATGCAGGTAAGCCTCTTTTAAGTCTAGAGTTACCAACCAGGCATCCTTGCATAGCATAGGCAGTAACTGTTGTAGAGTCAGCATCTTGAATTTTGGAATGTCCATGAAAGTATTTAGAATGGATAAGTCCAGAAATGGACACCATGACTTGTCTTTTCTGGGTAGCAGGAAAAGTCTTGAATAAAAAACGTGCCCTTTTTCCTTTTCTAGTACAGGTTGAATAGCCCCCATATCCATGAGGGACATAACTTGTTTCTGGGCCTCTGCCCACTGATTTGGACGCAGATCTGGCCATCCATTTGGAATTGGCAACGTGTGGAAATGAAATCTGTATCCCTGGGATACTATATTAAAAACCCACTTGTCCTGGGTAATTAGATGCCAATTTTGTGCATGAACTGCTAGTTTCCCCCCAAAGGGGCTGTCAAAAGATAAGTGCTTGGAAATGGCAGAGGAAAGTCATTGAGACTGTTTGCCATAGGGGGGTGCCTTGCTACTTTCAGATTTGGAGGTGGAGGCATCCCATTGTTTTGTTCTGTAAGTTCCTTGTGACTGAAACCTGAAGCCTTTGGAGTGTCTGGGTTTGACCTGAGCGGCTTTGGTGGGTACTGGAAAGGACCAATTCTTAGTTGGCCAGTGCCTACTGAACCTGGGTGGCTGCACTTGTAAGAAATATTTTACAGTTTGCATAGTTTAGCTTTGTCTTCCATCTTTTTCAAAACTTCTTCTGCCTTATTACCAAAAAGACTGTCCTGTTGTAAAGGAGCATCCAACAATTTTGCTTTAACATGATCAGGCAGATTTTGCTCCTTGAGCCAAGCATGCCTTCTTATCACAGATCCAGTTACGGCGGGCCCTGCAAGAGGCCTCCAAGGAATCAAAACCACATTGCAAAGTATGCTTTCCAACTTGTTCAGCTGAATGCAATAAATCCTGTAACTCTATTTTCCACACAGTCAGAAATCAACATAATTTTCTTTCAGTAAGCCCATGACATGCTGCTGATATTTAAGCATATGAAATTGACAGTTTAAAGCCCTGATTGCCACGGATACAGACAAGTAAACCTTCTTACCCCCATCTATCCAGCGCCCTGGAGTCTCTATCAGAAGGGGTAGGACTTTTAGCAGTAGAAGCCTTAATATCCTTGGGACCCTGAAAAATGTATCAGGGTCAGCAGTAGGGTTGTTAAAAAGAAACTTGTGGGAGTCAGGAACCCTGTAATATCGGTCTGGCTTACTAGGAGCCAGAGGCAGGGAATCAGGAGCCATGCTGGATTCTGAGAAAACACAACAATGTCTAAAACAGGAGGTATAGCCAAAGGCCTATGCTGAGGAAGAAGGAGGAAATCCCTAAGCCTCTTTTTGGATTCTGAAAAATTCTGACTCTCTCAATGAAAATATTCCCTTAAGGTATGCAAAGTTTTTCCAAAAGAAAATTCCTCAGGAAGAGAAGCAGAAGGGATGGATTCCTCTGCATCAGAGTCCTCATAAGGTGGAATAGATAATTCCTGATCAGAAGAGGAATCAGAAGAAATGGAAACCTGATCTGAAGGCTCATAATCAGTGCCTTACCTAGGCCTCCTAGCAGGAGGGGGTTGGGAACCCCTGATCAAGGTAATTAAATCCTCAGCCATTTTGATCATTTGTTTTTTAGGCATAGGGGCCTGAGCACGTGGTCCATGCGTCAGTGTTTTAGACACAGAAGTTGGTTTTGGCCTTGTTTATGAGGATGACGTCTGTTTAATATACATATCTTTAGGCCTGAAAACACCCTCAGAAGCCGATGCCTGCTCAGCGGCTCCGGACTCATCTAAGAGAGAGACATCCGCAAGTTCAATACTTGAAGTGTCTCGCGGCATACCAGACTCCGAATGGGTCTCAGTAGAGGTCTGCGAATCAAAAGTAGCAGGTATCTGGGGCTGCAAAAGTGCCTCACTGAGTACCGGCGACTGGCTTAGGAGAAGCTTCATAGTCTGTTTTGTACCTCGACAGTCTCTTTTTCTTTGCGTTTTTGTGAATTTCGGTAGTCTTGCTAACTGACATTTTTGGATAGTTAAATCTTGAGCCAAAATATTTAGATTCAAAAATATACTGACACTTAATAGTGCGTTGGTTAAATTTAGCACAAAACCATCAGCAAGGCATGTTGTGGTCAGGGCCTAGGCAAGGAATACAGTACAAATGAAAATCCTTATGAGGTATTTGCTTCCCACAAGTAATACAATTATTAACTTTTACAGACATCGGTAAAGAGCAAGAAAAAGTTTCCCCAATGCGGTACTTCGCTTTAGGTTGAAGAATTCGGTTCAGAAACTCGAAAGCAAAAATTTCAGGAGTCGGCCGACCGGCACTTGCAAACTGCTTCTGCTTCGGGCACCACGCGGCAAGAAAGACCGATGAAAATGGCGTCGGCTGCATGTTTTATACCCCTGACGACCTGACGTCATGGAAGAAGGGACAGCAACTGACGTAGGACCTAAGACTTGGTTATTCAGGCCAACAGAGGGCAACCTGCCAGCAGATTCCCAAATGTAATGACTGCAACAGTGAAACACGAAGAACATCCTAGGGGGTTGCACTTGTAAGAATTCTTTAACAGTCTGCATAGACTTAGCTTTTTCTTCCACCTTTTTAAGAACCTTCTTCTGCTTTGATGCCAAACTGTCATTGCTCAAAGGAGCGTCTAGTAACTTCAATTTGACATGGTCTGGCAAGGTCTGCTCCTTCAGACAAGCATGTCTTCTCAGTAAAGAGCCAGTAACTGCTGCCCGGCAAGATGCTTCTAGGGCGTCAGAGCCACACTGCAAAGTATGCTTGCTGACTTAGCTTGCAGAGTGCATAAGCTCCTGCAATTCCTTATTTTCTGCACAGTCTGTAATGGTTGCCATTTTTTGTTTAATAAGTTCCATAATATGTTGCTGGTACTTCAGCATGTGCAACTGACAATTCAATGCCCTAACAGCAAGAGTTGCAGAGGTATATACCTTCTTAACCCATCTGTCCAAAGTTCTGGAATCCCTGTCCGAAGGGGTGGGATTCTTGGCTGTAGTTGCCTTGATACTTTTAGGCCCCTGGGAAATTATTTCTGGGTCAGCAGTAGGATTCTTGAAAAGAAATTTGTGAGCATCAGGTACTCTGTAGTACCCTGTCTGGTTTCCTAGGAGCAGGAGGTAAAGTATCAGGAATAAGAATGGCTCCATAAAAACATCATCAACTTCCAGGACGGGGGGGGGGGGGGGTATTGCGCTAAAGACCTGTGCTGTGGCAAACCTAGGAATTCTCTGAGTCTCTTTTTGGACAGAGGAAAGTCTTGGCATTCCCAGTGGAAATGCTCTCTTAAAAGTATGTAAGGTTTCACCAAAAGAAAAATCCTCTGGAAGGGAGGCAGAGGGAATGGATTCTTCTGCATCTGAATCCTCATAAGAAAATAAGGGCATGTCTTCATAATCAGATACCTCAGAGTCATCGGACTCCTGGTCTGCTGAAGCTGCAGGGGACTGGTCTCTTCCTCTTAGCAGAGGGAAGGCTAACTTCCCCTAATCAGCATAATAAGGTCTTCTGTCATTCTAAGCATTTGTCGCTGTGGCATGGGAGGAGGTGCATGCACTTTGATCATCGGTTTTCTAGGCATAACGCGTACTCTTGGCCTAAGAAACTCAGTAGTTTTAGATAAAGTCGTCGGTTTGAGTCAAACATCGACAGTGTGATGAACTGCCTCAGAAGCCAGTGCCTGCACAGCGGCTCTGGACGCATCCAAGATAGAGACACCCACAGGTTCCATAGTCTGAGAGTTTTGCAGCATACCGGACTCAGAGTGGGTCTCTGTAGAGGCCTGCGAATCCACTGAAGTGGGTATCAGGGGCTGCGAAAGCGCTTTACTGAGTACCGCCAAACTGGTGACTAGGTTAACGGAAGCATTGTCGGCAGCTTTGGACCTATGCGGTCTGTCTCTGTCTTTATTCTTACGTTTTTTTCAGAATATCGGTAGTCGGATGGCTTACCGAAGCCATTTCGGAATATAGAGATCGACAGTGAAATAATTTAGTGACGAGAGCCCGATGACAAATGGTTCGAGCATTGAACAAGGCACAAAACTGACAGCGAGGTACGTCGTGGTCTAGGCCTTAACAGGTGACACAGTAAGAATGAAAATGTCTGTGTGGTATTTGCTTTCCACAGACAAGACAATTGTTAACTTTTTCTGACATTGGTTAGAGCAAGTACAGTACAGTTTGAGTACACTTACCATAAATGTAGATGTTAGAGTGTATTCACTGTTGCAGTCATTACATTTGGGTAATCTGCTGGCAGGATGCCCTCAGTCGGCCTGATTAACAAAGTCTTGGGTCCTGTGTCGGTTGCTGTCCCTTCTTCCATGACGTCAGGTCAGAGGTATAAAACATGCAGCCGACACCATTACATTAGTTTTTCTTGCCCCAGATATCAGGTGACTCTCAAATGGGGAGCAAATAAAATTGGAACACACAAAAAACATCTCTCCAACCAAAGCAAATCCACGAAAAGGGCTTTTAAGCATAGTGAAAGAAAGAAGAGGTATAGGCAGAGAAAAATAGGGGACTGGAGGGAGGGTAACCAGGACTGCAACAGTGAATACACTAACATCTACATTTATGGTAAGTGTACACAACTGTATTATGTTCTTCGTGTTTCAATCTTGCAGTCATTACATTTGGGTAGATTCTCAAAGCTATGGTTGGGTGGAGGGAATTATACAGCATTACGACCAGCTATAAGGTCCTGCAGGACAGCAGTGGCAAAGCCAGCTCTGGATTTAGAGAAAAGTGGTAAATGGTAATGTTTGGTGAAAGTATGAACTGAGCTCCAGGTAACAGCTTCTAGAATGTCCCTGTTAGGAACACCTCTGAGAAAGGCTGTTGAAGTAGATGCAGCCCTGGTGGAATGGGATCTGATCCCCTGGGGGATAGTTTTTCCATGGTGCTTACAGCAGAAACAAATACAATGGCTTATTCATTTGGAAATGGTGTGCTTTGAAATAGCCTTTCCCTCTGCCCCTACAGCAAATGCTACCAGCAGTTGTTCAGATTTTCTTTGAGATTTAGTCCTGTTTAAGTAAAATCTAAGTTGTCTGTGTACATCCAATGAATGCAGAATCCGCTCCCCCTTGCTCTGTGGACTTGGAAAGAAAGTTGGCAAATGAATGGTCTGATTAAGAGCCACAGTGGATACCACCTTGGGCATGAAGGATGGAATGGTCCTGAGAGAGACCCTGTCCGCATGAAAAATGATGAAAGACTCCACAGCCATAAGAGCCTGTAATTCGGAAATCCTTCTAGCTGAAGTGACTGCTAAAAAGGAAAGCTGTTTTCCAGGAGAGAAATTTTAAGTTTGCAGTAGCAGCTGGCTCGAAAGGAGGGAGAGTGAGTTTCTCCAATACAAAATTAAGGTCCCAGACAGGGGTTGGAGCTCTCCTGGGTGGTCTTAAGTTTTTGGCCCCTTTGAGATACTGCATTAGCAGACGATGAGAGAAGTGGGGAGATTCTGTGTTGTAATGAGCTGAAATGGCTGAGGAATGGGTTTTTATGGAAGAAAAGGACAGGCCCTTGTGAAGCATCTCAGTTAAGTATTGCAAAATCTGAGTAATGTTGGGCACTGCTGTGCTTATCCCTTGAGAATGATTCCAGGCACAGAATCTTTTCCATTTGTCAGCATTAAGATATTCTAGTACTACGTCTTCTCGCCTCCAAAATGACATCCATCACAGGTTTGCTGAGGGATGCTAAGGGTGAATTTAGGTGATTAGCCACGCTGCAAGATTCAAAGTTTGGAGCTGAGTGTGCAGAGTTTGGTTGTTCTGCTGAGACAGTTAGTAAGGTGTCTGAGGCAGGTGCCAAAGTGGAAGGTGTGACAGACTGCGCAGGAGTGGGTACCAGTGTTGGCAAGGCCAGTCTGGAAAAATCTAAATCATTTTTGGTTTGTCCTGTTTGACTTTTAGTATAACTTTGGAGAGCAGAGGCAGAGGGGGAAAGGCACAGACTGATAGGTTTTTCCAGCTGAAGGACAGAGCATCCACTTTCCAGGCTTTTTTGTGAAGAGTTCTTGTGCAAAATTTGTCCAACTGATACGTCTGGGGTGAGGCAAAAAGATCTATGTCTGGGCTCCCCCATTTGCATGTCAACATGTTGAAAATCCATGGTTCCAGTTTCCATTCGTGTGGGTCCATGAGATTTCTGCTTAGTTCGTCTGCCAGAGTATTCAGCTTTCCTGGCAGGAATTGGGCTTGTAGTTGTACTTGATAGCTCAAGGCTGTGTTCCACAATGCCATGGCTAGTCTGCAGAGGGGGTAGGAATGTGTACCCTGCTGCTTGTTTATGTACCACATAACCGTGGTGTTGTCCATCTTTATCAGTAATTGTCCTGGATGAAGGTAGTCCTTGAAGGCTGTCAGTTCATTCTATACAGCTAGCATTTCTTTTTGATTTATGTGAAGGTGCATTTGATTTGGGCTCCATTTTCCCTGAATGCATTTCACTGCCAGATGAGCACCCCATGCATAGTCTGATGCATCTGTAGCTAGGGTTTGGGCAGCAGGGGGTGGTGTGAATGGCAGTCCCTTGCTCTGGTGGCAGGCCTCTGCCCACCATAGGAACTCTAGGCACAGGCAAGCTATGATAGGAATCATTGTTTCCAGGCTGTGACAATGCTGACTCCATAGACTTTTAAATACCACTAAAGTTTCCTCATATACAGTCTTGCATATGGAATTAGAAGAATGCAGGAGGCCATGAACCGCAAGGCTTGCCGTACTTGCCTTGCAGAAAGCAGGGTTTTTGTGGCCACCTGTTTGAAGTAAGTCAAACGAATTTGCTTCTCTGGCGTAAGGAAAGGCATCTGGGCAGTTGTATTCAAGCTTGCACCCAGGAATGTAATTTTTGGAGAGGGTACCAGTTGTGATTTCTTTTCGTTTACAGTGTACCCTAGACTAGTTAGAACCCTTTTTACAAATGGCAGATGTTTTAGAAGAATGTCCTTGTTTTATGCCTGAATTAGACAATTGTCCAGGTATGGATATATTTAAATATTTCTTTGCCTGCTAAATGCAATTACTGGAGCCAGGCACTTTGTAAAGACCCTGGGCGCAGTAGCCAAAGGGCAGTGCAGAGAAAGTACAGTTGTGTACACTTACCATAAATGTAGATGTTAGAGTGCATTCACTGTTGCAGTCATTACATTTGGGTAATCTGCTGGCAGGTTGCCCTCAGTCGGCCTGAATTCCAAAGTCTTGGGTCCTGCGTCGGTTGCGGTCTCCTCTTCCATGACGTCAGGTTGTCAGGGGTACAAAACAAGCAGCAGACGCCATTTTCTTTAGTTTTTCTTGCGCCAGATGTCAGGTGCCCCCTAAAAGGTAGCAAATATATATGTATACCAAGTATATATACATGCATCAATATAAACTAACTTCATCTTCAAGCAAATACATCACATAGGTTGTAGAAGCTAGAGAAGGAAAGATAAACTCCAGATTGAAAGGGGGGATTGTGGGTGGGTAACCTGGACTGCAACAGTGAATACACTCGAACATCTACATTTATGGTAAGTGTACACAACTGTACTATGTTCTTTGTGTTTCACTGTTGCAGTCATTACATTTGGGTAGAATCTCAAAGCTATGGTTGGGAGGGAGGAGCTAAACAGCATTAGGTGTGGCTATAAGGCCCTGCAGAACTGCAGTGGCAAAGCCTGCCCTGGACTTAGAGTAGAGAGGCAAATGATAATGCTTTGTAAAGGTGTGGAGAGAACTCCAAGTAGCAGCCTCTAGAATGTCTTTGGTTGGTACTCATCTGAGAAAGGCTGCTGAAGTAGCTGCAGCTCTGGTGGAATGAGACCCAATGCCCTTGGGCACAGGTTTACCATGGTGTAAGTAGCATAAATGAATACAGTGGCTTATCCACTTTGAAATAGTCTGCTTTGAAATAGCCTTTCCTTCTGATCCTGCAACATACGTCACTAGCAATTGCTCAGTTTTTCTTAGAGCTTTAGTCCTGCTCAAATAGAATCTTAGATGTCTGTGTACATCCAAGGAATGCAGAATCCTCTCTGCCTTGTTCTGTGGATTTGGATAAAAGGTTGGCAGATGAATAGTTTGGTTAAGAGCCACACTGGAAACTACCTTAGGCATAAATGTTGGATTTGTCCTCAGAGACACCCTGTCTGGGTAAAATATGATAAAAGGCTCCACAGCCATGAGGGCCTGTAGCTCTGAGACTTCTTGCTGAAGTAATTGTTAGTAGCAGAGCTGTTTTCCATGATAAGAACTTTATATCAGCAGTAGCAGCTGGTTCAAATGGAGGCAGCGTGAGCTTTTCCAACACATAATTGAGGTCCCATGCAGGTATTGGTGATCTTCTAGGAGGCCTTAAATTTTTGGCTCCTCTAAGATACTGCTTTAGCAAAGGATGTGAAAAGACTGGTGGTTCTGTATTGTAATGAGCCGAAATGGCAGAGGCATGGATTTTAATTGATGAGAAAGATAGGCCTTTGTGTCCAGCATCTCAGTCAAGTATTGTAATATCTGAGGAAAATTTGATTCTGCATCAGTTCCTCGTGCTTGATTCCAAGCACAGAATATCTTCCATTTATCAGCATAAGATTTTCTAGTACTAGGCCTTCTGGCTTCCAAAATGACATCCATCAGAGCTTTACTGAGAGGTGTTGTTTGTATAACGATATGATCAGCCATGCTGCCAGGTTCAGTGTCTGGAGTGGAGTGTGCAGGATCTGATTGTTTTGCTGGGACAATAGTTGAGGTCTTTGAGGTAAGGTCCAAGCTGGGTATTGAGACAAGTTCCTTAGGACTGGGTACTAATATTGGCAGGGCCAGTCCAAGGCAATTAGTATCATCTTTGGCTTTTCTTGTCTGACTATTAGGAGGACCTTGGGAAGAAGAGGCAGAGGAGGAAAGGCGTAAACTGGTAGGTTTTTCCTACTGAAGGACAGGGCGTCCACTTTCCATACTTGTCTGTGATAAGTCCTTGTGCAGAATCTCCTCAATTGGTAATTTTGAGGAAAGGCAAATAAATCTATGTCTAGGCTCCCCCACTTCTTTGTTATCATGCTGAAGACTTGTGGATCTAGTTTCCACTCGTGTGGATCCATAAGGTTTCTGCTCAAGTCTGCCAGAGTATTTTGTTTTCCTGGCAGGAATTGAGCTTGAAGATGTATTTGGTAAATCAAAGCTGTGTCCCCACAGTGCCATGGCTAATCTGCAAAGGGGGTATGAGTGCATGCCCCCATTTATGTACCACATGACCGTGGTGTTGTCAGTCTGCATCAGTAGTTGTCCTGAATGAAGTAAGTCCTTGAAGGCTGTCAGGACATTTTGAACAGCTAGCATCTCTTTCTGGTTGATATGTAGATGCATTTGTTTTGGTGTCCATATGCCCTGAATGCATCTTCCCGCCATGTGGGCCCCCCAAGCATAATCTGATGCATCCGTTAAGGTTTGGCTGGCAGAGGGTAGAGAGAAAGGCCTTGTCCTTTCTGGGTACCAAGAACAGTCGAGTAAAAACCTTGTCCTTTTTCCTGTTCTGGTACTGGATGAATGGCCCCCATATCCATGAGGGACGTAACCTGTTTCTGTGCCTCTGCCCATTGATTTTTTGGCAGATTTGGCCATTCGTTTGCCATTGGCAGAGTATGGAAATGGAATCTGTATCCGTGTGATACTATGTTTTGCACACACTTGTCCTGGGTTAACTGCCAATTTTGAGCAAAAAGTGCAAATTTTCCCCCTAGGGGTGCTGCCAAAAGATAAGTGCTTGGTGAAGGCAGAGGGAAGTCATTGGTGACATGCCTTTGCCCACCACAGAAACTCATGCTGTAGGCAGGGAATGAGAGGAATCATTGTTTCCAGACTGTGACAATGTTGTCTCCATAAACTTTTTAGGTACCATTAAAGTTTCCTCATATGCAGTCTTGCATATGGAATCAGCAGGATGCCATGAAGCCCAAATGCAGAATTTGTCTTGCAGATAACTGGGTTTTTGTTGCCATCAGTCTGAAGTAATCAGTTGCCTTTGTTTGTCTGATGTGAGGTAAGCCATTCTGGGCAGTTGTAATCAAGCTTGCACCCAGGAATGTTATCTTTTGAGAGGGTACCAGTTGTGATTTCTTTTCGTTTACTGTGTACCCTAGGCATGTTAGAAGCCTTGTCACAAACGACAGGTATTGAAGAATGCCCTTGTTCTCTGCTTGAATGAGACAGTCGTCCAAGTAAGGATATATTTGTATACTTCTTTGTCTGTAAAATGCAATCACTGGTGCCAAGCACTTTGTAAAGACTTGGGGCGCAGTAGATAAGCCAAAGGGCAGTGCAGAGAATTGGTAATGCATTGAGCCAGCCTTGAATCTGAGGTATCTTCTGCACGATTGCCTTATTGGGACATGCAGGTATGCCTCTTTTAGGTCTAATGTCACCAGCCAAGCATTCTTGCCCAGCTTGGGCAGAAGCTGCTGCAAAGTTAGCATTTTGAATTTTGGAATGTCCAGGTACGTGTTCAAAATCGATAAATCCAGTATTGGCCGCCAGGCCTTGTCCTTTCTGGGTACCAAGAACAGTCAAGTAGAAACCTTGTCCTTTTTCCTGTTCTGGTACTGGCTGAATGGCCCCCATATCCATGAGGGACGCAACCTGTTTCTGTGCCTCTGCCCATTGATTTTTTGGCAGATCTGGCCATTCGTTTGCCATTGGCAGAGTATGGAAATGGTATCTGTATCCGTGTGATACTATGTTTTCACACACTTGTCCTGGGTTAACTGCCAATTTTGAGCAAAAATTAGAAGTTATGTACTCACCATAACGTTCCATCTGAGTAGGTGTATTCATTTGTCTGCAACCTGTGGGTTATGGATCCGATATCGGATCCGAACCGGCATGGTTTACCAGCTATGATCCAAGCTCTCAGCTCCTCCCCTCACCCATAATGCCCTGCTCTACCATCATGACCTCAGATCGAGTTTGCCAATAGCAAAAAAAAACACCCTGAAAAGGGTAACACACCATATGCAGGAAACTGAAAGGCCAGGGGGATAGGAGGGCGGGATGGTTGCAGACAAATGAATACACCTACTCAGATGGAACGTTATGGTGAGTACATAACTTCTAAATCTGAAGTAGGAGATTCATTTGTCTGCAACCTGTGGGACAGAGTCCCCAGCTACCTGAATCTTGGACGGCCATCATGGAAGGATATTCCGGAGCACCATGAGCCAAATGATGCTCTACCCCTAGATGCAAGATCCAACTTATAGTGGGAAATAAAAGTATGAGATGACGCCCATGTGGCTGCTGCACAAATATCATCTAGAGGAATCCTAGCCTTAAAGGCTGCCGAGGTAGAAACTGACCGGGTTGAATGAGCGTGTACACTCTCCGGTGCGAGCCTTCCTGAAGCTTGATAAGCCAACAAGATACATTGTGAAATCCAACGAGACAGAGAGACTTTAGAGATTGGCTTGCCCAAATTAAATTTAGCAAAGGAAATGAACAACTGGTCGGATTGCCTATGACCAGCCGTCCTGTTTAGATAAAATCTAAGTTGCCTGTGAACATCTAAGGAGTGAAGCTTATATTCACCTTTGTTTTCATATTTAGGGAAGAAAACAGGGAGGTTAATAGACTGATTAATGTTTGCTTCAGAAGCTACTTTAGGAAGAAAGGACGGGTTGGTCCTGAGGTAAACACGGTCCGGATGAAAAACCAAGTAAGGAGGTTTAGCTGATAATGCTTGGAGCTCTGAAACTCTCTTGGCCGAAGTAATGGCTACTAAAAAGGCAGTCTTGAACGACAAGAATTTGAGATCTACCGTAGCCGCAGGTTTGAAGGGGGAGCGGTCAAAGCCTGGAGAACTAAAGAAAGGTCCCAGGGAGGAACCGCTTGTTTTACAGGGGGCCTGAGAAGGAAAGTACCTTTAAGGAAAATTTTACACAACTTGGCTGACATGAGTGGATTACAGTCATGACCAATGTGATAATGTGAAATTGCTGCCAGTTGTACTTTGACCGTGGAACTGCTAGCACCATCGTTAAAAAGAGTGGTTAAGAAATCAAGCACCAATGGGAGAGGAGCAGTGAATGGATTCAGGCCTTGCCGCTCCGCCCACAAAAAGAACCGTTTCCACTTGCTACGGTAGATTTTCCTAGTGGAAGGTTTATGAGCTGCCACCAGGATAGCCTTAACAGGGGACGAAATACCGAAAGTCCTGATCAAGAGTGGAACTGGAGCAGCCAAGCGGTCAGCTTCAGGTTGTCCAGGTTCGGAGGAGACAGGCAGGATGGATGAGTTATCAGATCCGGGATTGGATCTAGAATCCAAGGAGGATTCACAGAGTGAGACCTTAGGAAGGGGAACCAGATCTGTCGAGGCCAAAACGGAGCAATGAGAATCATTCTGCAACCCACCCGAGACGCTTTCTGAAGAACCTGGAGCATTAGAGGCAAGGGGGGATAAGCATACAGAAGACCGGGTGGCCAAGCATGCACCAGAGCGTCTCTTGGAGAGCCTCCAGGAGGAGGTATCAGAGCGAAAAAACTGTCGCACTTGGTGTTTGAGGGAGAGGCAAAAAGATCGCAAGAAGGAGTTCCCCACCGTGTGAATATGCGTTCCGCTACTTGAGAATTGAGAGACCACTCGTAAGGGGTTAGAATGGTGCGACTGAGTTTGTCCGCCAGGATGTTGGACCGACCCGGAATGTGCGTTGCTATGAGAAAGCGGTTGGTGGAGATTGCCCATTCCCAAACCCTCATGGCTTCTCGACAAAGAGGGTAAGACCTGGTTCCTCCCTGCTTGTTGATATAAGAGACAACCGACATGTTGTCCGATTGAATCGCAATTGTTCCCAAGGGAAGAAAGTCTTGAAGTGCTAGCAACGCTAAGAGCACCGCTCTCATCTCTAGGATGTTGATATGCAGTGAGGTCTCTGAATCGTTCCACGTGCCTTGGACGGTCCGGCCTGCAAATGCCCCCACCCGAGGCGGAGGCGTCCGTGGTCACCGTGGCGAGAGGGGGAGAAGCACAAAATGGGCGGCCTCTGTGGAGATCTGGGGAGTGAAGCCACCACAGGAGGGACCGCTTGCAAGCCTTGCTGATCGCAATGGGATGATGCATAGGAAGAGCAAGGTAAGACCACTGTACTAAAAGAGTCCACTGGAGGATGCGCATATGTAGTCTGGCGAGAGGAAGAAGTGCTATAGCAGACGCCATGGACCCTAGAGCCCTCAGGACCAACTCCGCCGGAACTTGATTTGTGTGGAGAATGGCCCGCACCTGGAGCTGCAGATTTTGAACTCTGCCCGCAGTGAGGAAGGCTTTTAAACTCCTTGTGTCTAACCTGGCCCCTATAAAATCTATTAAGTGAGAGGGTGCTAGGTTGGATTTTTTTGTATTTATAGTTATGCCCAGACTGGGAGCAAGATGGAGAAAGGAGTCTCACGCCAATAGTAGTAGATGCCTTGTTGGGGCGGTAAGGAGCCAGTCGTCTAGGTAGGGAAAGACCTGCACCCCCTGAAGCCTCAGGTGGGCCGCTACCACTGCTAGTACTTTGGTGAACACCCTGGGGGCTGTGGTGAGACCAAAGGGAAGGACCCGGAATTGGTAGTGACTGGCTCCTAGCCGGAAGCGGAGAAACCTCCTGGAGCGTCTGTCCATCAGAATGTGGTAGTATGCATCCTTGAGGTCTATGGAGCACATCCAGTGATTTTCTCCCAGAAGGGGGAGAATAGAGTGTACAGTGACCATTCGGAACTTCTCCTTGGGAACTGCCAGGTTCAAGAGAGAAAGGTCTAAAATTGGTCTTAGATCCCCCGTCTTTTTTGGCACTAAAAAGAACCTGGAGTAGAACCCTGATCCGATCTGGTCTGGGGGGATGGGCTGGATGGCTCTTTTCTTTAGCAGATGGCCAATTTCTGCCAAAGCGGCCTCCCTTTGACCGGGTGGGACGTCCGGAAGGGACTTCAATTTTGGTGTGTGACAAAATGGGATGTGGTATCCTCTGGATATTATCTGGAGAACCCAGCGGCCTGATGTTATGGACTCCCATGCCGCTAGGTGCTCCGAAAAACGTCCCCCGACTGCCTCCAGAGTGGAGCAGCCGGGCAACCCCTCAGGGCTGCTGCGCGGGTCGTTCAGAGAAAGGTTCTCTGGACCCGAAGTTCCTGGGAGCCCCTCTGCCTCTAGGGCGGCGTCCTCCCTGTCCTCCTCTGCCACGGAAGGACTGGTTGTCCGGAGCAGGCTGAGATTGCTGCGACTTCCGGAACCACATCTTCTTCTGACCCTTTTGGTTCCTAGAGTAGGGCCTCTGGGGTGCAGAGAAGCGGATTCCGACGGCAGACAGCGTCTTCCCGTCCTTCTCGCTCTGGGTCAAAGTGTCGCAAACGGTTTTGCCAAAGAGGGCACAACCATCAAAGGGGGCGTTCGCAGACGGCGCTTTGAAGGGCTCAGAAAAATCGCAGTGACGGAGCCAGGCCTGAAGTCTAGTGACTAGGCCTGCCCCTGCGCTCTAGCGCCTTCCGTAGCATGGGAGAGTAGCCGCATAGAGGTATTAGTAACTGATCTAAGAGTGGCCATGCGTGTGGAGTGCAGCATCTTGTCCTCCTCCGACATGGACTCTGGGGGAGATGCAGCGTATTCTTTAATGAGATCTCGCTGCATCCTAATGACGTGTGCCAGGTAGTTCAGCGCCCTTAGAAGGTCGCTGAACTAAACATCCGCTTCCCCAAGCGGTCCATCATCCGAGACTCCTTGCTCGGGGGATGGACTGAGGGACTCTCCTGAGCAAGTTCCCTCTTGGTGGCCGCCGCCGTCAACATGGCATCTACCGGAGGCCCCTTACTCCAATGGGCACGGTCGGACGGTGGGCTGAGGATCCTATCGGGCCTCTTAGGGATTGGCTCCACGGTGTCCGGTTCCTTCCACGCCCTGGTGGTAATGAGGTCCACCAGGGGTCGGCAGGGGACACCCAAGAGGTAGACGGGCCCGCTTCAAATGCCTCCAAGAACACGGACTCGTCCGAGGAAGACTTGGGGGCAGACCACCCCCCCAATACGGAGCATTTCCATGATGTCCCCAAATGAGACATCCTCGGGGGTGACCGTGGGGAGCCTTCCCCTTCCTCCAAGTCCGTGTCTTCCGTGAGAGACTCGGGGGAGTCAGTGTGCCTCCTTTTGCACGTATGCTTGCGAGGAATATCCTCTGGGGGGCTGTCAGAGGACTCCTCGCAGGCAGCAACCTGTTCCAGTGGAGCAGCTTGGGGCACAAGCGGGCTGTCCCAAGGGCCGGATGGTGGAAGCCTGACCCAGTGCAGAGGGAGCGGACGGAGCGAAACAAGTGCCGGGGTCCGGAGACCCTCAACAGGGCCCTCCACTACATCAAGCCAAGGAGCCGACCTCGACCAAAGGATCCGACAATCGGCTCCCCTCAGATCCGAAGAGTGGATCGGAGCGGCGCAAGCGCTTGGATCCGAAGGACAGTGCGCTCCGACACAGGCGGCGCCAAGAGTACTGATCCCCGGATCCGAGGCTCGGATCCAGGCTCCGAGGTCGGATCCGATGCACTCGAGGGCAGGGTCGGATCCGGTACAAAGTACTATCGGCGCCGACCCCCGCTCGGCTGCTCGGCTCCAGCTGCGCCGAGCCGGTAGCGGTCGGAGAAGGAGCAATCGGTTTGAAAAGGGTGTTGAGCTCCCCAGAGGGGAGGCAAGAGCACTCCCATCTGCATCTGGGCCTGGATGAACCTTCTCATCATCCGGTCCAGATCAGCATCGAGCTATAAGTAGATCTCGGCGAGGCTACTGAGGTAGGCCTGGAGTGCCTCCTCGATAGCCTCGACGGAGATCGGGTCTCCTCCTCCTCAGGTCGGTGAAAAACACACTGGAGACCGGGCCGAGAAGGAGGAGACCGAGCCGACAAGGAGCCGACAGCGGGCCGGGAGAAGCCGCTTGGCTGGCAGGGCGAAACAGAGGTCTCGCCGCTTATGGTGCTTCTCCTCCGGTCCTTTTCTTAGCATCCCTCTCCTCCGAACCAGAAGCGGGAGGTTGAGTCCCAGGAGGAGGAGGAGCCGCAGAAGGAATAACCGTGGTACGGTTACTCGAAGGAGCGGAGGTCGAGTCGAGTCCGGTAAAGGCCCGCCAAAACAAGCTTGGACCTCCGCTCCTTCAATGCCCTGGGGTTGAACCCTGCACAAATGGAACATCCAGATGTGAGGTGTTCAACCCCCAGGCATCTAACACACCGAGTGTGGCCATCAGCTGGGGAAAGCTTATGGCCACACTCGGAGCATTTAGAAAAAACAGACTTGGGTTGCTCAGACATCCCAATCTACAACAGTAGTTACTATAACTAAAAAGTAACTAAAGAAACACAAAATCACTCACAGGCCCAACACACACACACACTACGCTAACAGCGAGGGGAGGGATATAACTTTTAGATTAAACTCCAAAAAAAGTGAATATACCAAAGGGGAAACCTACACTTTCACACAAATAACCAAGAAAAAATCTTAAATCTTGCAATTTAAATACTGAAAACTAGCACTTAGCTTGAGAGCTTGAGAAACAATCCGGTCACCATGCACGGCAAACGAGATCTGGGGTCATGAGGGTAGAGCAGGGAATTATGGGTGAGGGGAGGAGCTGAGAGCTTGGATCCATAGCTGGTAAACCATGCCGGTTCGGATCCGATATCGGATCCATAACCTACAGGTTGCAGACAAATGAATCTCCTACTTCAGATTGCTAATTTTCCCCCTATGGGTGCTGCCAAAAGATAAGTGCTTGGTGAAGGCAGAGGGAAGTCATTGGGACTGTTTTCTGTAGGTTTGTGCTTTATCTCCTCCAGCTTTGCAGGTAGAAGCACCCCACTGCTTTGACCTGTATGAATCTTGCGCCTGGTATCTGAAACACTTTGGGCGTCTGGATTTGCCCCTTTGAGCTCTGACACAGGAAAGGACAGATTTTTTGTAGGCCAGTGTCTACTGAAACTTGGTGGCTGCACTTTTAAGAAGTCTTTTACAGTTTGCATAGACTTAGCTTTGTCTTCCATTTTCTTTAAAACCTCTTCTGCCTTAGTACCAGAGTATCATGCTGTAAAGGTGCATCTAGTAATTTAGCTTTAACATGATCAGGTAAATTTTGTTCCTTTAGCCAGGCATGCCTCCTAATCACAGATCCAGTAACTGCGGCCCTGCAGGAGACCTCTAAGGGATCAAAACCCCATTGCAAAGTAGGCTTTCCAACCTGTTCAGCTGCATGCAATAATTCCTGCAATTCTTTATTTTCTACACATTCAGAAATCACCATTTTCTGTTTGTGCAATCCCATAACATGTTGTTGATACTTGAGCATATGAAACTGGCAGGTTAAGGCCCTAACTGCCAAGGTTGCAGATGTATAAACCTTTTTTCCCCATCTATCCAGTGCCCTTGAGTCTCTGTCAGAGGGGGGTAGGATTTTTTGCTATTGAGGCTTTAACTCCCTTTGGATCCTGTGAAATAGTTTCAGGATCAGCAGCAGTGTTTCTAAATAAAGATTTGTGAGAGTCAGGGACCCTGTAATATTTGTCAGGCTTGCTGGGAGCCGGAGTTAAGGAGTCAGGGGACAAGCTGGACTCCGAGAACACATCATCTAAAACAAGGTGCATGTCTAAAGGCTTGTGCTGAGGGAGGAGGAAATCCCTGAGCCTCTTTTTGGATTCTGAGAAATCTTGACCCTCCCAATGAAAATGCTCCCTCAAAGTATGCAAAGTTTCTCCAAATGAATAATCCTCAGGAGGTGATACAGATGGTATAGACTCCTCTGTATCAGAATCCTCATAGGGAGGTATAGATAATTCCTGATCAGAAGAGGAATCAGACAAAAATAGAAACCTGATCTGAAGATTCATAATCAATGTCTTACCTAGACCTCTTATCAGGAGGGGGATGGGAACCCCTGATCAAGGTAATAAGGTCTTCAGCCATTTTGATCATCTATTTTTTTTAGGCATAGCGGCCTGTGCAAGTGGCTCATGCGTCGGTTTTTTTGCTTTAGAAGTTGCTTTTGTCTTTGGTTTTGCAGCTGTCATCGGTTTGATGTAAAAATGTTGAGGCCTGAATACACCCTCGGAAGCCGGTGCCTGCTCAGCGGCTCCGGACCCATCAGAAGGAGATACATCCGTGGGTCCAATACTTTGAGTATCTCGTGGCGTGCAGGACTCCACATGGGTGTCGGTAGGGGCCTGTGACTCGAAAGTAGCAGGTATCAGGGGCTGCAAAAGTGCCTCACTGAGTACCGGCAAACTGGCGACTGGCTTAGGAGAAGCTTAGTCTGTTTTGGACCTCGACTGTCTCTCTCTGTCCTTTTCTTTGCGCTTTTTATGTACTCTGGCAGTCGAATTGCTACCAGACGACATTTCTGGGTAGTTAAATCTGTTTCCAAAATACTTTGAGGCAAAAATATACTGAAGCTTAATAGTGCGTTGGTAAAATCTAGCACAAAACTGACAGCCAGGCACGTTGTGATCAGGGCCTAGGCAAGGAATACAGTATAAATGGAAATCCTTATGAGGTATTTGCTTCCCACAAGTAATACAATTATAAACATTTTCCGACATCGGAATGAAGCAAGAAAAAAGTTTCCCCAACGGGGTACTTGGCTTTAGTGAAGTCTTCGGTTCTGAAACTCAAACTCGAATATTTCAGGAGTCGGCCGACTGGCACTTGCGAAATGCTTCTACATCGGGCACCGTGCGGCAAGAAAGACTAAAGAAAATGGCGTTGGCTGCTTGTTTTATACCTCTGACGACCTGACGTCATGGAGGAGGAGACAGCAACTGACGCAGGACCCAAGACTTTGGAATTCAGGCCGACTGAGGGTAACCTGCCAGCAGATTACCCAAATGTAATGACCGCAACAGTGAAACACGAAGAACATCTGGGATTGGCAACGTGTGGAAATGAAATCTGTATCCCTGGGATACTACATTTAAAACCCATTTGTCCTGGGTTATAAGTTGCCAGTTTTCCCCCCAAAGGGGCGGCTAAAAGGCAAGTGTTGCTAATTGTAAAGGGAAGTCATTGAGATTGCTTACCATAGGGATGTGCCTTGTTGTTTCCAGATTTGGAGGAGGAGGCAGCCCACTGTTTTGTTCTAAAAGCCCCTTGTGACTGAAATCTGTAGCCTTTGGAATGTCTGGGTTTGACTTGAGTGGCTCTCGAAGGAAACGGAAAGGACAAGTTCTTAGTAGGCCACTGCCTACTAAATCTTGGAGGTTGCACTTGTAAGTAATCTTTCACAGTTTGCATAGATTTAGCTTTTTCTTCAATCTTTTTTAAAACTTCTTCAGCCTTATTACCAAAGAGACGGTCCTATTGTAAAGGAGCATCCGACATTTTTGCTTTAACATGATCAGGCAGAGTTTGCACTTTGAGCCAAGCATGCCTTCTTAGCACAGACCCAGTTACAGCAGTCTGCAAGAAGCCTCCAAAGAATCAAAACCACATTGCAAAGTAAATTTGCCAACTTGTTCAGCTGAATGCAATAAATCCTGTAAATCTTTATTTTACACACAATCAGAAATTAACAATTTTCTGTTTAAGCAGTCCCATGATATGCTGTTGATATTTAAGCATATGAAATTGACAGTTTAAAGCCCTGATTGCTAAGGTTGCAGAAGTGTAAACCTTCTTACCCCATCTATCCAGCGTCCTGGAAGATCTATCAGAAGGGGTACGATTTTTAGCAGTAGAGGCCTTAATGCCCTTGGGACCCTGAGAAATGGTTTCAGGATCCGCAATAGGATTTCTGAAAAGGAATTTGTTGGAATCAAGAAAGTACAGTTGTGTACCTACCATAAATGTAGATGTTAGAGTGTATTCACTGTTGCAGTCATTACTCTTGGGTTATCCTGCTGGCAGGCTACCCGCAGTCGGCCTGAATTCCAAAGTCTTGGTCCGGCGTCAGTTGCTGTCGTCTCTTCCCTGACGTCAGTGCGCCAGAGGTATAAAAGATGCAGCCGACTCCATTTTCTTCAGTTTTTCTTGCCCCATATGTCAGGTGCCCCCAAAAGAGTATGCCAAATAGTGCATGCATGTTTTTTGGCATATTCTAAGGTAAACATTTCCTTCATCTACAAGCAAATACACCACATAGATTGTATAGAATAGAGAAGTACAGATAAGACCCAGCAAAAGAAAGGGGGATGGAGGGAGGGTAATCTGGACTGCAACAGTGAATACACTCGAACATCTACATTTATGGTAGGTACACAACTGTACTATGTTCATCGTGTTTTGCTGTTTCCATCATTACTCTTGGGTTGAATCCCAAAGCTGAGGATGGGTGGCTGGGCTAAATAAGATTAGGAGAGGCTATGAGGCCCTACAGAACTGCAGTGGCAAAGCCTGCTCTGGATTTAGAGTAGAAAGGTAAGTGGTAGTGCTTTGTAAAAGTGTGCACTGAACTCCAAGTTGCAGCCTCTAAGATGTCTTTGGTTGGCACTCCTCTGAGGAAGGCTGCTGAAGTGGCTACTGCTCTGGTAGAATGAGGCCTAATGCCCTCAGGCACTGATTTGCCATGCTGCGAGTAGCAGAAATGAATGCAATGGCCTATCCATTTTGAAATAGTCTGTTTTGAGATAGCCTTTCCTTGTGATCCTTCAGCATATGCTACTAAAAGTTGCTCAGTCTTTCTGAAAGCTTTAGTTCTGTCCAAGTAGAAGCATAGCTGTCTGTATATGTCCAAAGAATGCAGAAGTCTCTCACCCTTGTTCTGTGGGTTTGGATAAAAGGTAGGCAAGTGAATGGTTTGGTTAAGGGCCACACTGGACACCACTTTAGGCATAAATGTAGGGTTCGTCCTCAGGGAAACCCTGTCTAGATGGAAAATGATAAAAGCAGCCATGAGTGCCCGTAACTCCGAGACTCGTCCTGCAGTGGTTATTGCTAGGAGCAGAGCTGTTTTCCAGGATAATAATTTAATATCCGCTGTTGAGGCTGGCTCAAAAGGAGGCAATGTGAGTTTTTCCAAGACATAATTTAGGTCCCATGCAGGTATTGGTGCTCTTCTTGGGGGTCTTATGCTTTTGGCCCCTCTGAGGAACTGCCTTAGTAAGGGATGAGAAAAAATAGGTGGTTCCGTATTGTAATGAGCTGAAATGGCAGAGGCATGAATCTTAATTGATGAAAAGGATAGGTCTTTGTACAGCATCTCAGTTAAATATTGTAAAATCTGAGGAATATTTGGTACAAACGTGTCAATTCATTGTTCCAAGCACAGAATCTCTTCCATTTTTCTGCATGAGATTTTCTGGTACTGGGCCTCCTGGGCTCCAAGATAACATCCATTACAGCTTTGGAGAATGGAGTGTTATGAATGGCTACATTATCCGCCATGCTGCCAGATTTAAGGTACTGATGTGGCTGTGCAGGATCGGATTGTTTTGTTGGATCAGTAAGTGAGAAGCTTGAGGTAATGTCCAGGCTGGTCCTTAAGACAAGTTCTTTAGGACTGGGTACGAGTGCTGGCGTGGCCAGGCTGGGGCAATCAGAATAATTTTTGGCTTCTCGTCTGACCTTTAGGAGTACCTTGGGGAGGAGAGGCAGTGGGGGAAAGGCATATGCTGTTAGGTTTTTCCAGCTGAAGGATAGGGCATCCACTTTCCATGCTTGCTTGTGGTAAATTCTTGTGCAGAATTTCTATAGTTGGCAGTTGTGAGGGGAGGCAAATAGATCTATGTCTGGGCATCCCCATTTCCTTGGTATCATGCTGAAGACTTGTGGATCCAGTTTCCACTTGTGGGGATCCATGAGCTTTCTGCTTAGTTAGTCTGCCAGAGTATTTATTTTTCCTGGCAGGAATTATGCTTGCAGGTGAACTTTATAAGTCAATGCTGTGTCCCACAAAGTCATGGCTTGTCTGCAAAGGGGGTAGGAATGTGTGCCTCCCTGCTTGTTTATGTACCACATTGACTGTAGTATTGTCCATCTTTATTAGTAGTTGTCCTGGATGAAGTAGATCCTTGAAAGCTGTCAGGGAATTCTGAACAGCTAGCATGTCTTTTTGATTGATATGAAGATGCATCTGGCTTGTGGGCCATGTGCCCTGAATACATTTTCCTGCCATGTGGGCCTCCCAGGCATAACCTGATGCATCTGTTGTTATTGTCAGCCTGGCTGTGGGTAAAGTGAATGGCTGTCCCTTGTTGTGGTGACTGGCCTGTGCCCACCATTGAAACTCCTGTTGCAGGCAGGGAATGAGGGTAATTAATGTTTCCAGGCTGTGGCAATGTTGAGTACAAACACTTTTTAGATACCATTGTAGTTTCCTCATATGCAGTCTGGCATATGGAATTAGCAGTATGCCATGAAGCCCAAAGCCCACAGAAGTTTTCTTGCAGATAACTGGGCCTTTGTTGTCAACATTTTGAAGAAGTAAGAAGTCAGTTGTCTTTGTCTGGTGGGAGATAAGCCATCTGGGCAGTTGTACTTAAGCTTGCACCCAGGAATACTATCTCTTGAGAGAGTACTAGTTTTGATTTATTTTCGTTTACTGTGTACCCTAGTCAAATTAGTAATCTTTTACAAACGCCAGATGCTGTAGTAGAATGTCTCTGTTCTCTGCTTGAACAAGGCAGTCGTCCAAGTAAGGATATATATTGAATTCCTCTGTCTGCAAAATGCAATTACTGGTGCCAGGCATATGGTGAAGACCCTGGGCGCAGTAGATAAGCCAAAGGGCAGTGCAGAGAATTGGTAGTGCATTGAGCCAGCTATGAATCTGAGGTATCTTCTGCAAGATTGTCTGATTGGGACATGCAGGTATGCCTCTTTTAGGTCCAAAGTAACAAGCCAAGCCTTCTTTCCCAGCATGGGCAGTAACTGCCGCAGAGTCAACATTTTGAATTTTGGAACGTCCACAAATGTGTTTAGAATAGACAGGTCCAGTATTGGTTGCCAGGCTTTGTCCTTTCTGGGTACCAGGAAAGGTCTAGAGTAAAATCCTTGTTCCTGCTCTTGTTGTGGTACTTGCTGAATGGCCCTCATGTCCATGAGGGATGAAACTTGTTTTTGTGCCTCTGCCCACTGACTGTGTGGCAGGTCTGGCATACCTTTTGCTCTTGGCAGGGTGTGAAAGTGGAACCTGTAGCCCTGAGACACTATGTTCAAGACTCATTTGCTCTGAGTAATCATGTGCCAATTTGGTGAAAAAAGTGCTAGTTTTCCCCCTAAGGGGGCTGCCAAAAAATAATTGCTTGGTTCTGGCAGAGGAAAGTCATTGGGACTGTTTCCTGTATGGTTGTGATTTGTCCTCTCCGCTTTTGGAGGTAGAAACACCCATTTGTTTAGGCCTGTATGAACGTTAGGGCTGGGATCTGCCTCTGGGGCATCTGTATCTGCCTCTTTGTGGCCTGACACTGGAAAGGACCAATTCTTTGTAGGCCAGTTCCTGCTAAATCTGGGTGGCTGTACCTGTAAGAAATCCTTAACTGGCTGCATGGATTTCGCTTTATCCTCCATTTTCTTCAACACCTCCTCTGCTTTAACACCAAACAAAGTATCATGCTGTAATGGAGCATCCAATAATTTTGCTTTAACATGATCAGGCAGACTCTCTGTTCCTTTAACCAAGCATGCCTTCTAATGACAGAACCCGTACCTGCGGCCCTGTATGAGGCCTCCAGTGAATCAAAACCACATTGCAAAGTATGCTTTCCCACTTGTTCAGCTACATGCAATAAATCTTGCATTTCCTTGTTATCAGAACAATCAGAATTTGTCAACATTTTCTGTTTAAGCAGTGACATTAAATATTGCTGATATTTAAGCATATGAAACTGACAATTTAAAGCCCTTACAGCCAAGGTAGCAGAACTGTAAACTTTTTTCTCCCATCTGTCCAGTGCCCTAGAATCCCTATCAGAGGGGACAGGGTTTTTTGCAGTGGAAGCCTCCTTGACCCCTTTGGGACCCTGAGATATAGTTTCTGGGTCAGCAGCAGGGTTTTTATATAGAAATTTATGAGAGTCTGGAACCCTGTAGTATCTGTCTGGCTTGGCAGGTGCAGGGGGTAGAGAGTCAGGAGACAGGCCGGACTCTGAAAATACATCTACAATGTCTAGAACAGGTGGAATAGCAAGAGGTCTGTGCTGAGGTAGTAAAAGAAAATCTCTGAGCCTTTTTTTAGATTCTGAATAATCTTGGCTCTCCCAGTTAAAATGCTCCCTCAAGGTATGAAGGGTTTCCCCAAAAGAATAATCCTCAGGAGGAGAGGCTGAAGGAATAGATTCTTCAGCATCAGAATCCTCATAGGGAGGAAAAGAGTATCCCTGTTCAGAAGAGGAGTCAGAGGAAATTGAAACCTGATCTGAGAAGTCATATTCTGTCTCTTGCCTAGGCCTCTTATCAGGAGGGGGATGGGAACCCCTGATCAAAGTAATTAGGTCTTCGGCCATTTTAAGCATCTGTTTCTTAGGCATGTAAGTCTGTCCTGGAGAATGCTGTACTTGTTTCTTTGTCTTTAGAGCTGTTTTAGTCTTTGAAGCTGAGGTAGGCTTGACATATAATTGTGTAGGTCTGAAAACACCCTCAGAAGCCGATGCCTACTCAGTGGCTCTGGACCCATCTGAGGGAATAGTTTCCGAGGGTCCAATACCTTGAGTATCCAGAGGCCTAGTCGGCTCCACGTGGGAGTCGGTAGCGGCCTGTGGCTCTGAGGTAGCAGGCATCAGGGGCTGCGAAAGCGCCTCACTGAGAACCGGCGACTGGCCTAGCGGGGGCCTCATCGTCGGTTTTGGACCTCGGATGCCTGTCCTTTTCCTTGCGCTTTTTGTAAACTCCAGTCGTCGGCTGTTCAGACGGCATTATATAATTAAACCTTCGGCCAAAGTAATGAAAGGCAAAATCGTACAGACGCTTAATAGTGCGTTGGTTAAATCTAGCACAAAACAGACAGCTAGCAACGTCGTGATCAGGGCCTAGGCAAGGAATACAGTAAGAATGAAAATCCTTATGAGGTATTTGCTTCCCACAAGAAATACAATTGTTAACTTTTTCTGACATAGGTCTGGAGCAAGAAAAAAGTTTCCCCAACGGGGTACTTAGCTTTAATGAAGACTTCGGATCTGAAATTCGATTTTGAAACTATCAGGAGTCGGCCGACCGGCACTTACAAACTGCTTTTGCTTCGGGCACCGTGCGGCAAGAAAGACTGAAGAAAATGGCGTCGGCTGCATCTTTTATACCCCTGGCGCACTGACATCAGGGAAGAGGCGACAGCAACCGACGCCGGACCAAGACTTTGGAATTCTGACCGACTGCTGGTAGCCTGCCAGCAGGATAACCCAAGAGTAATGACTGCAACATTGAAACATGATGAACATCCCTGTAGTATCTGTCTGGCTTACAAGGAGCTGGAGGCAGAGAATCAGGAGCCATACTAGATTCTGAAAAAACATCAACTATGTCTAGAACAGGAGGTATAGCCAAAGGCCTATGCTGAGGAAGAAGAAGAAAATCCCTAAGTCTCTTTTTAGATTCAGAGAAATCCTGACTTTCCCAGTGGAAATGTTCCCTTAAAGTATGTAAAGATTCCCCAAAAGAAAAATCCTCAAGGGGGAGAAGCAGAAGGAATGGAATCTTCTGCATCAGAATCCTCATAAGTTTGTATAGACAAATCCTGTTCATTAAGAGAGTCAGAAGAAAAGTACAGTTTTGTACCCACGATAAATGTAGATGTTCGAGTGTTCACCCTGCTGCAGTCATCGCACTTGGGTTATCTTGCCGTCAGGCGGTCCCGCAGTCGGCCTGAGTTCCAAAGTCTTGGTCTGGCATATAGCTAGATAAAAATAAAATACCTTTAGGCACAAGCAAATACACCACAGAGGTTGAATAGGATAAAGTGGTATAGATAAGTTCAGCTAGCTCAGAGGGGATGGAGGGAGGGTAACCTTGACTGCAGCAGGGTGAACACTCGAACATCTACATTTATGGTAGGTACAAAACAGTACTATGTTCGTCATGTTACCCTGCTGCAGTCATCACACTTGGGTTGAATCCCAAAGTTAAGGATGGGAGGTGGAGTTAAACAGGGTTAGAAGGAGCTAGTAGGCCCTGCAAAACTGCAGTGGCAAAACCAGCTCTAGTCTTAGAATATAGAGGTAAGTGATAGTGTTTGGTGAAGGTGTGCACTGAACTTCAAGTTGCAGCTTCCAGAATATCCTTGGTTGGCACTCCCCTGAGAAAGGCTGCTGATGTAGCTGTAGCCCTGGTGGAGTGGGACCTAATGTTAGCAGGTACCGGTTTCCCAAGGTGCGTGTAGCAGAAACGTATGCAATGCCCTAATGGTCTGTTTTGAGATGGCTTTTCCTTGTGATCCTGTAGCATAGGCTACAAAGAGCTGGTCAGAATTTCTGAAAGCCTTAGTTTTATCCAAGTTAGTAATGTAATTGCCTGTGAATGTCCAAAGAGTGCAGGAGTCTTTCTCCTTTGTTCTGGGGATTTGGGAAAAAGGTGGGCAAATGAATGGTTTGGTTTAGGGCCACAATGGATACCACCTTTGGTATAAAGGAAGGGTTAGTTCGTAAAGAGACTCTGTCTTGATGAAAAATGAGGAAAGGCTCCACTGCCATTAGTGCCTGTAGCTCTGAGACTCTTCTAGCTGAGGTTATTGCAAGTAGCAGAGTAGTTTTCCATGAAAGAAATTTTAAATCAGCTGAAAAAGCTGGTTCAAAGGGTGGCAGTGTAAGCTTTTCCAGAACAAAGTTGAGATCCCAAGTAGATGTTGGTGCTCTCCTTGGCGGTCTTATGTTCTTAGCCCCTCTGAGGTACTGTCTTAGAAGTGGATGTGAGAATAAAGGAGGATCCGTGTTGTAATGAGCTGAAATTGCTGAGGCATGGATCTTAATAGATGAAAAGGAAAGACCTTTGTGCAACATCTCAGTTAAATATTGTAGAATCTGAGGAAAGTTTGGATTAAGAGGATTTTGGCCTTTAGCCTGGTTCCAGGTGCAAAATCTTCTCCATTTGTCTGAATAGGTTTTCCTGGTGCTGGGCCTCTTGGCCTCCAGAATGACATCCATAACTGCTTTGGATAGAGGTGTTGGCTGGTTGTTTAGGTTATTTGCCATGTAGCCAAGGTTTAAAGTCTTGAGCTGGCTGTGTAGAATCTGACTGTCTCGCTTTGTGAACAAGTGAGGAATCTGTGGTAAAATCCATGGTGGGCCGTGGGCCATGTTCCTTAAAATTGGATACCAATGCTGGCACGGCCAGTCTGGTGCAATGAGTATCATTTGTGGCCTCTCTAATCTGACTTTCAGCAGTACCTTTGCTAGAAGAGGCAGTGGAGGAAAGGCATACACTGTTAATGCTTTCCAACTGAATGAGAGGACGTCCACTTTCCAAGCTTGTGGATGGAATGTCCTTGTGCAAAATTTTTGAAGTTGGTAGTTTTGGGGGCTTGCAAACAGATCTAAGTCTGGGCGTCCCCATTTTTGAGCTATCATTGCAAATACTTGTGGATCTAGTTTCCACTCGTGTGGATCCATGATGTTTCTGCTTAGGTCGTCTGCCAATGTGTTTTTCTTTCCTGGCAGGAACTGTGCTTGTAATTGAACCTGGTAAGACAGTGCAGTGTTCCACAAGGTCATTGCTTGCCTGCACAGAGGGTAGGAATGTGTGCCCCCTTGCTTATGTACCACATTACTGTGGTATTGTCCATCTTTATTATTAGTTGTCCTGGCTGTAAGAGGCTCTTGACAGCTGTTAGGGCATTCTGTACTGCTAGCATTTCTTTTTGATTGATATGTAGATGCCTCTGATCTGTAGTCCATTTGCCCTGAATGCACTGTCTTGCCATGTGTGCTCCCCAGGCATAGTCCGATGCATCTGTTTGTCATAGTTTGCCTGGTTGTGGGCAAGGTGAAACGCTGACCCTTGTTGAGGTGACATGCCTGTGCCCACCACAGCAACTCCTGTTGAAGGCAGGGAATGAGTAGCATCATTGTTTTCAAGCTGTGGCTGTGTTCAGTCCATATGCTTTTCAGGTACCATTGTAATTTCCTCATATGCAGTTTTGCAAATGGTATTAGTAGTATGCAAGATGCCATGAATCCCAAGGCCTGCAGAATTTTTCTTACAGGGAGCTGGGTCTTTGTTGCCATTATTTTGAAATATTGAGTCAACTGTTGTTTCTTGTCTGGCGTGAGATAAGCCATCTGGGCCGTTGCATTCAAGCTGGCACCCAGGGATGATATGTTTTGTGAGGGCACAAGTTTTGATTTCTTTTCGTTTACTGTGTACCCTAGGCAACTTAGAAGGTGTTTGACAAATGCCAGATGCTTTAAAAAAATGTCCTTGCTTTCTGCTTGAATAAGGCAGTCGTCCAGGTATGGGTATATTTGAATTCCTCTGTCTGCATTATGCAATTACTGGTGCCAGGCATTTTGTGAAGACCCTGGGCACAGTAGATAAGTCAAAGGGCAGTGCAGAGAATTGATAATGCGTTGAACCTGCAATGAAGCGGAGGTATCTTCTGCAATTTTGTCTGATACGGACATGCAGGTATGCCTCCTTGAGGTCCAACGTTACTAGCCAAACATTCTTGCCCAGCATGTGAAGCTGCTGCTGTAGTGTTAGCATCTTGAATTTTGGTACTTGCAGATAGGTGTTCAGAATTGAAAGATCCAGAATGGGTCTCCATGCTTTGTCCTTTTTCTTGGGACTAGAAAGAGTCTTGAGTAAAATCCTTGTCCTTGCTCCTGTGTAGGTACCTGTTGAATGGCTCTCATGTCCATGAGAGCTGCAATTTGTTTTTGTGCCTCTGCCCATTGATTTGGTGGCAGGTTGGGCATTCCTTTTATCCTTGGTAAGGTATGAAAGTGGAATCTGTATCCTTGAGAGACAATGTCTAGAACCCATTTGTCTTTTGTGATGATGTGCCAGTTGTCTGCAAAAAATGCTAATTTTCCTCCCAAGGGAGCTGCCAGGAGAGATTTGCTTGGTAGTTTGAGGAATGAGTCATTGTGTTTGTCTTCTACTAGCCTGGGGCCTGTCTTCTCCCTCCTTTCTGGGTAGCAGTACCCCATTGGCGAGGTTTGTAAGGGCCTTGTGACTGACCTCTGCCCCTTGGGCGCCTGTATTTGCCTCTCTGTGATCTGTCAGAAACAGGAAAGGACCAGTTTTTCGTTGGCCAATTTTTGCTGAAACGAGGGGGTTGTATCTGCAAAAAATCCTTGACCGCCTGCATAGACTTTGCCTTATCCTCCATTTTCTTCAAAACCTCTTCTGCTTTGACACCAAATAATACATTCTGCTGTAAAGGTGCATCCAACAATTTTGCTCATTCATTCCGGAGCAGCTCAGAAAAAGCTGCCTGCTTAATTCCACCATAGGAACAACAGTGCAGCCTGAGCATATTTTCAGAAAATCCATTTGTAATGCCATACAGAAAACAAATGTTCATAATTCTAACTATAAGAGCTAGACAAAAAATGTAAACGCGAAAGTTGTTCAGCAGACACTGACCTTTCCAACATTGTAAATGTTGATAGTGCATATCAAAGTCATTATTACATATTTGGCAAGGAATACTGATATTTTGCATATTTTTACCTTTTTGGAAAAGCAAAGCACAATATCTTGGTCAATGTACCATGCAGACCCATACAATTTGGATTTAATTAGTATGAATGTCAGGTTTGAAATGATACCTTAACCATTACTGTGTGATGCTCCTTTCTTGAGATATTCACAGAAATATTATTAATATATTTCTTATAACTGATAAATAAATAAAGCATAATATCTCATCACCTGTAAGAGAGAGAGCCTACATATCAGTGTAGAAGTTGTGCATCTGAATGTCAGCTTCAAAATGATGCATCGTTTGTGTGATCACCATGCTTCCTTGCAAAGATACGGGCATAATAATGAGAAGTATGGAGTTCCGCAGTGGCGACCCCTAACCGGGAAAAGCCGAAAGACACAAACAATTGTAAATATACAATTTTCATAATCGTACAAGACTAAACAAACTGTGATATCTGTACATGTGTACAGTGCACAGACACAGTTCTTTTACCATGTTGTAAGGAGCAACACCGTCTTCAAATGAGGTATTACTTGACACACTAACATGCTCCCTTGCAAAGTTATTTACCAAATTATGAAAAAAAAATCATAATTTCCATAACCTAATTCCAAACAAACTTTGATATCTGCACATGTGTCCAACATACAGGCACAATTCTTTTACCATGTTGGAACCAGCAATACTGCCTTCAAAATAAGGTATTACTTGGCACATTCAGATGCTTTTTTGAAAAGTTATCTACCAAAATATGAAAAAAAAAATAATTTCCATAACCTAAGTCCGAAACAAACTTTGATATCTGCACATGAGTACAACATACAGATACCATTCTTTTACCATGTTGGAACTATCAATACTGTTTTCAAAATGAGATATTACTTAGCACATTCAGATGCTCCCTTGCAAAGTTATTTTCCAAAATATGAAAAAAATCAATTTCCATAACCTAAGTCCGAAACAAACTTTGATATCTGCACGTGTCCAACATACAGGCACAATTCTTGCACCATGTTGGAACCAGCAATACTGTCTTCAAAATTAGGTATTACCTAGCACATTCAGATATGTCCTTGTAAAGTTATTTACCAAAATATGAAAAAAAATAATAATTTCGATAACCTATGTCCGAAACAAACTGATAACTGCACATGTACAACATACAGGCACAATTCTTTTACCATGTTGGAACCATCAATACTGTGTTCAAAATGAGGTATTACTTGGCACATTCAGATGCTCCCTTGCAAAGTTATGTAGCCGTTCATTATATTAGCTTGTGCAGCTGTTATGCAACACAGACTCATTAGAAGACATGAGTAATTCAGTAAAATAGTATAACACTGAGCCCCTCCTCCCACCTTAATTCCACACATTACTGACAAAGCCAATAGAAATTTCCAAAATATAGGGTAGCTGCATGCTGGTAGTACTCAGCAAGCAATAACCTTACCAATATTACCATCAATAACCCCTTCAGCAGCCCTTCTGAGTATGCACAACAGCCAAAATTAAACATTCCTCCCCAATGGCCCCTTCATTAGTATATCCCAGCATACACACGCTCTAAAATGAAACATTTGACATGCAACACCTGCAGCAGTATGTCCAACTGTGCACAAGTGCCCAAATGATACATTGTGTACATGAGATCCCTTTATTTTTATCAAGTATGCACAAGAAACCTTCATCCCTACAAGTATGCACAAGAACCACAGTGAAGCATTCCCCGCAATGACCCCTTCAATAGTTTGTCCAAGTACACACAAGCACTAAAATGAAACATTGGCCAGACTCTGGGTTATGAATTAGATTAAAAAATTGCTTTCTCATCTTATAATGATAAAACGCACCAACAATTTACAGAAAAGCAAGAAATCAGTCTAAAAACATTGCCAATTGGCACTTTTTTCTGGTCAGTGATAGTGAGATGCAATTACATCATCAGCTCATACATGGTCTAAAAAGACAGCAGAAATAAAAGTTGCTTGGTAACTTCAATTAAAATAAAAATCTCAAACTCATCATAAACTAATAATCAGAATAAGGAATTAAAAATGAAATAAAAAATTTGTTGGAAAAAAGAAGGATTAGATTATTTTAATGCCTACCTCCACCACAATAAAATTTAAACAGCTGATAAAAAATCAAACATTAGTATTTTTTTTTTCAAATAAATGACAATTGCTGCTTATCATATTATAGCACCACTACATAAGTTCATGATGAAAAGAAAAATAAATGTTTAGTGTTTAAAATGTCAAACTCCCAAATGCATCATAATTAGAAAATAAGAAGTTATGTACCTACCATAACGTTCCATGTTAGTTGTCTTCTCTCGCCTTCTTTCTTGCTTGATGGGTTCGGAGCCGATCCTCGGCTCTGACTCGGCACTTGCTAAGCTCGAGAGTCACTTTTACCAGCTCGAGGCAGCCCCATATCCCATGATGCAAGGCGGTAAGTACCCAGATCTCGTTTGATGACAAAAAGGGCAATAGCACCAAGCATAAACACTTCCCCAAGGAAGAAAGCAGAAGAAAAACCTGCAAGATGGAAGGAAGCCCAGCTCTGTATGGTCTTTCAGCATAATAATATCTGTAGAGAAAGGTCTGTCCAGGCCTGGGGAAGGAGGAGGTCGCAAGAAAGAAGGCGAGAAGACAACTAACATGGAACGTTATGGTAGGTACATAACTTCTTAATGTTAAGTTGTCAATCTCGCCTTCATTCTTGCTTGATGGGACCGCGTCCCTAGCACCTCTATCCTGGGTGGCTCAATGGAACAGACTCTTGAGGACTGTAGAGCCAAAACTGGCTCTGTCCCTGGAGGCCAAGTCCAATTTGTAATGGGAAACAAAGGTATGAGGAGTAGCCCAAGTGGCCGCTGCACAAATAGTGTCTAAAGGAAGTCTAGCTTGAAAGGCTGTAGAAGTAGCTATGCTTCTAGTTGAATGTGCTTTAGGTTTTGAGCACAGCTGTTTTCCCCTGAGCTGATAAACTTCAGAGATGACAGAAGAAAGCCATCTCGATAAGGTAACTTTAGAGACAGGATGGCCTTTCTTGTTATCAGCATAGGAAACAAAGAGTTGATCGGATTTCCTAAATTGTTTAGTTCTGTCCAAATAATATCTGAGTTGACGATGGACATCAAGATAGTGTAGTTTTTGTTCCGATCTGTTTGAATAATTTGGAAAAATACAGGAGATCAATGGATTGATTCAAATTAGTCTTTGAGGCGACCTTAGGCAAAAGGTCGGATTAGTTCTCAATGATACTCTGTCTTTGTGAAAGACCAAATAGGGGGGTCGAACTGAAAGAGCATGAAGTTCAGACACCCTCCTGGCAGATGTAATAGCTACTAGGAATAAGGTTTTCCATGAAAGAAATTTCAGGGAGCAAGAAACAGCTGGCTCAAGGGGGAAGAATCAAGGATGTCAGCACTAAATTTAGATCCCATTGAGGGGGAGGACTCCTGACTGGAGGTTTCAGGAGGAAAATTCCTTTTAAGAAGGCTCTACAAAGCCTGTGGGACATAATATTGTGGTCTGCGAACCCGACATGAAAGTTCGAGATAGCAGCCAATTGAACTCTAACTGTGGAAGAAGAGGATCCTGCATGAAAAATCTCCGCTAAGAAATCCAAAACTGCCTGAACTGGAGCAGTGAAGGGATCAATATTTTTGGCTTTAGCCCAATAAGAAAATCGTTTCCATTTGCTTGTATAAATCCTCCTGGTAGAGGATTTCAAGGAAGCTACTAGAATGTCTCTAACGGGGTTAGAGATCAAAGGAAGCCTGGCTAAGGAAGGAAGTGGAGCAACCATGCTGTGAGGTTGAGAGAAAGTATAGAGCGGTGCAGCTGACCGGATTGGTGAATCAGAAGATCTGGCACTGGGTCCAGATGCCACGGCTGCACCAAAAGGTGACGATGGAGGAACGGAAACCAAATTTGTCGAGGCCAATAAGGAGCAATGAGAATCAATTTGGCTCTCAAAACGGTTGCTTTCTGGATAACTTGAGGGATCAGAGGAAAAGGAGGAAAAGCATAAAGAAGTCCCTGGGGCCAATCCTGGGTCAGAGCGTCTCTGGGGTGATGGCCTGGTAGAGGGAAGAGAGAGAAGAAGTCTGGGCATTTGCTGTTTTGGGGAGTAGCAAAAAGATCGCAACATGGGCGACCCCATTCCAGAAAAATCTCTTCCACTATAGATTGCTTGAGAGACCACTCGTGAGGCATGAGAATAGCTCTGCTCAATCTGTCCGCTAAAATGTTGGTTTTCCCAGGGATGTGCGTTGCTACCAGAAACCGATGAGAGGAGATCGCCCATTGCCAAAGTCTGAGCGCTTCTCGACACAAGGGGTAGGACTTGGTTCCGCCCTGTTTGTTGATATACCAAACTACAGACATGTTGTCTGTGTGGACTGCAATTGTCCCTACGGGAAGAAAGTCGTTGAGGGCTTGCAACGTTAAAAGCACTGCTCTCATCTCCAGGACATTTATGTGCAGGTGGTACTCGAAGGGTTGCCACGTCCCATGAACCATCCTGCCCTGATAATGACCCCCCCACCCGATCAGGGAGGCATCCGTGGTGACAGTGGCTACCGGGGATGGGGGTACAAAGTGTCTGCCTTGGTGAATCTGGGGAGATGTGATCCACCAAGCAAGATGATTTTTGCAAATCTGTGTCACCAGAATTTTGTGACGCATTGGAAGTTGCTGGTAAGACCACTGAGTGAACAACATCCACTGAAGAAGGCGCATGTAGAAGCGATTAAGGTTGGGATTAAGGAACTAACTTGGCAGTTAAAGCTTAATGCAACTAAGCATCCTGGCTTAAACGAGGCAACTAGTATTGGGGATATCCTTAGAGCTAAGAGAAATAGATTGTAATAAAAATGCATAAGCATAGACTCGGAAATACATTTTTTTGTGATATCTTTGTGACTCAATTAAGATTAGTATACATATTTGAGGTAATAAACTTCAAAAGGAAGTAAGGAAATAAACAGTTACACTATAACAGTGGGTTTTATAGCATAGAACTGGGAATAGTGCTTGTATTTGAAAGTAAAATGGTTTTAGCAAGAGTCTTAGTAGTTAACAAGTTAGTTGGCACAAAACAAATTATAGGGCATAAAATAAATTATTTAAGCAATGTTAAGTATTTTAACATGAGTTTTGAATTAATTTAATATAACGTACATTTGTATTATTTTAGCTAACATTTGTTAATTTCCTAAAAAAATGTTTTTAAAATATAGTAAGTAAAAAGAAGGTGACTGCATTTAAAGCATTTTAGAGAAACGCAAACATTTTTAATCAACTTGCACATTTCAAATGGATGTATTGTATTTAATTGATGTTTATCAAGTTAATCACATGACAGGGTTGTTTTAATATAAATATTGAGCTAGATAACAACCCAGTACACTTGAAAAAGCCCGTTACGAACGGGCGAAAGCGCTTGTGGTTATTGCTGTGTCCTTTTTGGTGTCGTGCTGTGGAATTAAAGCTTTTTCTTATTACTTGTCCGTTTGCAAGATTTTTTTTGCTAAACCTTGAAAAGCTTTGAAGTACAACAGTACTGTTTAGCTGACAAAACTGTTTTGAGGCAATTCACGGAGAGTGTGCGACTTCCTGCTTCTGGAGCATGTAGAAGCGAGCCAGGGGAAGAAGAGTAATGGCCGCAGCCATGAGGCCTAATACCTTTAGAACCATTCTGGCCTGCACTTTCTTGTTGGCTAGAATGATCCTGACAAGACTATGAATGTCTGAAACTCTTTGATCTGTAAGGGTAGCTGACATCCGAACAATGTTTAAGTTTGCGCCTATGAAAGTAATAGACTGGCAGGGCGATAAGGATGACTTTTCGAAGTTGATCGAGATGCCCAAATGAGTACAAAGATTTATTGTGTAATCCCTGGCTTGAACAAGCTGATGCCTGGTGGTGGCTGAAAGGAGCCAGTCGTCGAGATACGGAAACACCTGGAATCCTTGACGTCTCAGGTGAGCCGTGACCACTGCCATGCACTTGGTGAACACTCTGGGGGCTGTGGTGAGACCAAAGGGCAGGGCTCTGAACTGGAAATGACTGGACCCCAGCCGAAAGCGGAGAAACCTCCTGGAGCGTCTGTGAATCTTTATGTGATAGTACGCATCCTGAAGATCTATTGAGCACATCCAGTTGTCCTTCTGTAAGAAGGGCAGAATTGACTGAAGAGTGACCATTCGGAATCTTGTCTTCCTCACAGACTTGATGAGTCTGCTGAGATCCAATATTGGTCTCCAGTCTCCCGTCTTTTTGGGGACCAAAAAGAACCTTGAGTAGATTCCGGGCTCTGAATGGTCTGTTGTAACTGGCTGAATGGCTCTTTTTTGCAGTAGTTTTAAGACTTCTAACTCAGCAATTTCCCTTAGACCGGGTGGTACATCTGGAAGGGAATTTGAGGGATAAAAAGGACTTTCCTCGAAAGGAATCATGTAACCCTTGGATATGATCGACTGTACCCATCTGTCTTGAGTGAGGAAACGCCAGGCTTCTGGGTACAGTGATAGTCTTCCCCCGACTGCCTCCAAGGAGGGACAGCCGGGCAACATCTCAGGGATGCTGAAAGGGCTTGTCAGAGAGAGACTCTCTGTTTCCCTGGTTTTGTGGACCCCCCTCTGCCTCTAGAGCGGCGTCTGTTGTTGTTACCCCCCCTACCTCTAGGGGTAAACTGACCACGTGAATCCGGCGTGACTCCTTGGGATTTGCGGAACCACATTTTGCCACCCTTCTGTCCTTTGGGGTAAGGTATAGAAGGGGTGGAAAAACGGACACCTACGGCAGAAAGAGTTTTGCCGTCCTGCTCACACCTGGTCAACGTTTTCTTCACTTGAGGGCCAAACAAAGCTGACCCATCAAAGGGAGAGTTTGTGAAGGACGCCTTAAAGGGATCTGCAAAATTACATAGCCGCATCCAGGCTTGGCGTCTAAGAGCCACACCTGTACCTGCGGCCCTACTCGCTCCATCAGCAGCATATGATATTAGCCTCATGGAGGAGTTTGCAATGGAGTTAAGGGTTCCTAGCTGCGAAGCAATTTTTTCCTGAACCCCTGCAGCTGTAGGATCCTGCACAACTTCACCTAGCTCCTTAAGGATATCCCTTTGGAGTCTGGTGAAGTGACATAAGTAGTTCAGCGAACGCATAGCAAAGGTTGCTGAAGAGAACATCCGCTTACCATACCTATCCATGGTCCTAGAGTCCTTATTAGGAGGATGGACAGGTACGGAAGGATCTGCAAGTTCCTTCTTGGTGGCAGCCGCCACCACCATGGCATCAGCGGGGACACCTTTTGTGAGGAATTGCTTGTCCGACGGGGCAGTAATAAATTTTGAAGGCCTCCTAGGGACTGGCTCTACAGAGTCAGGAGCAGCCCACGCCTTTCGGGCAATAACTTGCATAAGGGGGTCGAAAGGCGGAGACACCCAGGAGGTGGAGGGCCGAGATCCAAACGCCTCCAGGTATACTGACTCATCCTCAGAGGGATTATTGGTGGGCCAGTTTCCCCATTGTCTAAGGAGTTCTAGGATGTCTGAGAAGGAGACATCCTCAGAGGGGGATCTTGGGGATCCCTCTGACTCATCTAAGTCAGTATCTGACGTGATAGACTCGGGGGAGTCTACGTGTTTCCTCTTACAGGTCCTCTTCCGCGGGGGATCTCCCGACAAATCAGGAGAATCCTCGGAAGAGGGGGATATTCCCAGTGGGGAAACCTGAGGCGGAGGATCTCTGGGTCCTGTAGCAAGAGAAGTGGCAGAGATGTCAACAGGCACTATAGAGGGAGGAGCTAAGGGAACAGACTGCTGGCTGAGACCAGTGGCCAGCACACTCTTCATCACCTCAAGGCTCCCTCCCAGGGAGGTCCGAGAGAACCCGCTCAAGAACTAGGAACTCCAGGGCCCACGAAGGGAAGGCTCCGAGGCAGATGTCGGAGCCGAGCTCACCAAGGCCGAGGCTCCAAGGGGAAGAGCGGGTCGGACAAGGGTCCGATGCCACTCACCCTCGGAGGAGACCAGGGAAGCCCGGCCACGAATCCCTCTAAGGAAGGTCTCAAGAGGAGATAAGAGTAGAGGCTGAGGGAACAGAAGGGGGTATCTGTCCCTCAGCCATAGCAGTAACCATTCCCGAAGACTCCAACTCCAAACTCTGGGGTAGAGTCGAAGGAGGATCTACAATGGGGTGTGGACTAATAGTCGTCTGCTGAGACGGACTATGTAGCATTTGGGCCAATGCCTGTGACTTAAGTAATCTACTGACCACTCTCTCTAAATCATGGTCAGAAAGCCTGGATGACCTTGAAGATCGGCTCCGATGGCTCCGTTCCGAGAGGAGAGGTGAAGCCGGAGCCGAAAGTATCGGCTCCAAGGAAGGGGACCTAGACCTCTTCCTCGAAGGAGCCATCGGAGCCGATGAAACCACTGAAACTGCCGGAGCCGACAACTTATCGGCGCCGACAGGTAGCTTCGATGCATCGGCTCCAGCCGGAGCCGATACAGCCACAAAAGTAACGGCGTCGGAGCCGATCGGAGCCGACACCGATGGCTGAGCCACATGGTGGTCGGAACCGATCGGAGCCGACACCGAAGTGGTCGAACCAGAATCGGCACCGATAGCCATCGGTGCCGAAGGTTTGTGAAAACCAGAGTCGGCTCCAGCCGGAGCCGATCTTGACTCTAAAAGAGTCGGAGCCGAGGCCACAGGCTTGGACACAGAAGCCTGGGCCTTGGAAGACTTTGAAGTCTTAGATGGAGCCGACTTAGCCGGAGAGCCCTCCGGCTTAAGAAGGCCCCTCAAAATTAACTTATTCCTTCTTTCCTGCAGGACTCTCTGGCTGAAAGAGTGACAAATAGCACAGGAGTCCTGCAGGTGAAGAGGCCCCAGGCAGTAAAGGCAAGAAGTGTGACCGTCTGTCAGAGACATCTTCTGACAGCACGAGTCACACTTCTTAAAGCCTGAGACCCTTTCCTTAGACATGGTGAAACCACAATCACACACACACACCAGTCCAAGTAATTAAGTTAAATATACCAAAGGTATCAAAAACAGACACACACACACACCCTAACAGGGGGGGGGGGAGGGAAGGGTGAAAGTCTGACTAAAAATTAAGAGGAGACAGGGAAATTTTCTGTCAGAAAGGGATTAAAACTAAGTTGAAACTAAAAATTTTAAGTTTTTTTGTAAAAAGGGGCTAAAATAGTAAAATAACAATTCACTTACCAGGAGCTGGTAAAAGGAGGACCTCATCAGCGAAGCGGCAAACGAGATCTAGGTACTTACCGCCTTGCATCATGGGATATGGGGCTGCCTCGAGCTGGTAAAAGTGACTCTCGAGCTTAGCAAGTGCCGAGTTGGAGCCGAGGATTGGCTCCGAACCCATCAAGCAAGAATGAAGGTGAGATTGACAACTTAACATCCCATATTAACTCTCTACAATAAGAAATTAAATCATATCACTTTCAGGGCCTGCCATAATCTCTATACAGATGCTCTGTCCGTCCTGAAAATGGTGATTTGATGAAAAGGTTGTGAAACAACTTTATTATAAATGTCAAATTTGGATACTGAATATGAATATCCTAAATGCTTTTAAGTCTAAGAAAATAATTTTACTTCTTTTCATAGTTATCATAGTTATGAAATACTCATTATTGATATTTTGAATCAACCAATACATGCTAGCTTCACCTTGGACAAGTTTTTTTTCCTTGATTCAAGCATTTTGAAAAGCTGCACAACTTTTATGCTATTATGTCAGTAGAGAAGGGTTTTGGATTTAGGCCTTAAGTTGTCCTTTCCTTCTTGAAATGACCCTGTTGTTATTACCTAGCTCTGTGCGACTGTTTAATTGTTCAGTGCAAGTAATAAAAAGAAAAGTAGACACAATGTCATTTTCACTGCACATAAACATAGAAACAATAAATGACATTTTCAAAGCTTGAGCTCATAATGGGAAGAAAATAAATCAATGACCTTTTGGTGCAATTCTCATTGAAAAGCACTGAACTTGCAAGTTTCACTCATTCTATGGATGGGTACCAAGGAGCTTATCAGTATTTAGATTTGTACTCCAACTTGCTAGGCCATTGTATAAACAATGCATTCTAATGAACCCAAGAATCCATTGCTAACTTTGCTATGATAAATAATTTCCACAAATCATATCAGATGATGCAATGCATAAAACAAAGCAGTATGTCGGTTAAACTCCAGTTTCATTTGCAAACTTGTAAAGAAAGCAAAAAACTATGCCAAGTATAATTAAACGGGACAAGGATGCAAACCTTTTGTACACCATATGAGACCATGTCTATAATTGTTTCAAAAAGGAGAAAAAAACTACAAAGCAAACACTTTATCACAATTCCCTTATAAACTAGAAAACAAAATGGATGTACACGATACTGCAAAAATTACATGTATAAAAGCTGGCATAAACTGTGACTATAAATGAGATAAACCGGTCAACATCGCGCTGCATAAATAACTTACTTTGCTAATAAAAAGTAAGCACTCACTGCTGTGAAAACTTTATCAAAGAGAGACTGTACACTTTATGCATTTCAACAAGAGTACATAATCAGTTTATATAATGCTAGATTCCACTAAAGGGTGTATGGGATACAACCATCATTTAATTAAAAAAGGACACAGAATTAAGAAAGATGCCGTTCATCGTATTCGATCTGAAGTCATCTGACAGTTCAGCCACACTTTCATTAGATACACAATATCAAAAAATACAACCCGGATACGAACTTTACAAAATATTATTAGTCACTCAGACGAAATACTCCGTTTCAAATTGTAGAACATAAACATTACCTTACAAAAGCAATAAAGAATTTCACCTGAGCAGTAAAAGTAAGTAAAGTACAAGTATTTGTAACAGACAGGCTTCTTAGGGAACAGCCGTTTGGGGCTGAATCTGATGGCATCACGAGGAGATCTGTATGGTAGGTTGGAAGTCAGTTCCCAAAGACACGTAAGTTTAATGTTGGATGCTGATATGAAAAGCAGTTTGTTTTAATAAGAGTTGCGTTTGTAACCATGTTATGTTTGTGAGCACACTCAAACATATCCCATTACATAGTGATGAGAGCTAACAACAAGGGATAGCTTCTGCGATTATTTTCATATCCATCCAAGTTTAAACCATTAAAAGAACGAACAAAAAACAAAACGTTTAACAGCTAAATCATTAAAAGAACGAATAAAAAACAAAAAGTTTAACAGCTAAACCTTTCAAGTTTAAACCATGGTGGTTGAACACAGTGTATCATCGCTAAAGACAGCCTACACAAATAGTCTTTTTCATTTGTTCTTGTTTCTACGGTTATGATAACGAATACATACGTGTGAATAGGGAATGGCGGTCAATGCAAAGCAAATACAGTTAGATACCCAGACAGTTTTACTTAAATTCCTAGTCAGTGTTACCATATCTCTCAGTGGTCCCTTAGCTTTGCCCCTTTTAATTTTTTGTTGACCACTGGAGAAAAGCTGATGAATTATACTCAACTACATGACAACAAAGGTGTTGGCATCTTTTACTTCAGGATATGTGTATTAGTTCACACTCTTAGTCTGACACCATCTTCAGGCAATATTACTAACATTTAAAAAATGACACTGATTATTTCTAGACACGTCCTTAAATTTCATGTTTGTCCCCGATTCACTCAAGAAGTAAAACTGTTAGATTTTCATTACAAAAAATGGAAAGAAAGCAAACGTACAATCCAGGAAAATTATTTACATCGTAACTCGTATATTTTAGCAGAAGCCATACCTCTTAACCTCTTAACTCACGCATACCAATGAAAAATTAATGGCACGTGCACCAACCAAACATATAGCTCCTTGCCCCATACGGCAATCAGACTCAAACTATTTTAGAAAACAATAACTAGTGCACTCATGCTTTCAAACAATTGAACTGACCGCATATGCATCATTTACATGTATTACAAACATACTTGCAACAAAACAAAAAATGCCATCCAAACAACCCCACAGCACACATACACCCACCAAGCTCGCACAGAAAAGATTATATGTTTCTCTCATTCTTCTCAACCTGCAGATGCTGATAAAGGTACAGATCCCCTTTGAAAAGCAGATAACATTCTACAAAATATTTTGAATCTAATTAACAGAACAGACTCACAGAGACGGACCTCCAGTGCAGGTAGCAAAACTCCTGTTCCGTAAAGTGTTCAGCGAAAATAAACAGAGGGATCTAGCCTTAAATTCCGTACAAGCCTAAAAATGAAAGGGAATTTTTACTGTTGAACCTCCCTATTTATTTGCACAGAACAAAGGAATTTTAGGTCAGGCGGAGGTGTTAAGAAAGTGGTGGCTTGGCTTGTAAGACTGCCATTGGACACCGGCCACTTGCTTGATTACATGCATAGAAAATTGGCTTGCTATGAAGAAAGTACACAGTGAACTGCAAGCCAATTTTCTCCGAAAACTGAAATATGAACACCATCTAACTCCATGCTGAAATTTAAGCTGACAAGGTAACTGAGAAAGTTCAGTTACTTTTCAGCTTAATTTTCAACATTGCATTTACAATCTGACTGCTAAGTTATGTGCGTTGGGAGAAGGTACTCGGGTATAACAGCATGCAGTTACTATCGTCTCACAGCGTGCTCGGGTGTAACCACAGAGGCGCCATGAGACGGTAGTCAGGGTTAATGATCAGGAAGGGTTTTTTCTTTTAACCAAGCATGTCTACGTATGACAGAGCCAGTAACAGCTGCTCTACAGGAAGCTTCCAATTAATCAAATCCACATTGTAAAGTATGTTTGCCCACCTGTTCAGCTGCATGCAACAGATCCTGCATTTCTTTGAAATCAGACTGTTCAGTGTGTGTGCTCATTTTTTTGTTTTAATTGAGACATTAGGAATGCTGATATTTCAGTATGTGAAACTGACAATTTAATGCTCTCATAGCCAGAGTTGCTGAGGTGTATATTTTCTTTCCTCATCTATCTAGGGCTCTGGAATCCCTTTCAGAGGGCACAGGATTTTTAGCCATAGAAGCTTTAGCTCTCTTAGGACCCTGGGAAATTGTTTCTGGGTCAGCCACAGGGCTTTTATAAAGGAATTTGTGTGAGTCTGGTACTCTGTAGTATCTGTCTGGTTTGGCTGGAGCAGGAGGTAGAGTGTCTGGATTTAGACTAGACTCCAAGTAAACATCATCCACAATATCCAAAACTGGAGGGATAGCAAGAGGTCTGTGCTGGGGTAGTAAAAGGAACTCCCGGAGCCTTTTCTTAGAATCAGAGTAGTCCTGGCCTTCCCAGTGGAAATGTTCCCTCATGGTATGTAAAGTTTCCCCAAAGGAGTAGTCTTCAGGGGGAGATGCTGAGGGAATAGGATGGGAACCCCTGATTAGGGTAATCAAATCTTCAGCCATCTTAAGCATCTGTTTCCTAGGCATGGGGCCTTGAACTGTAGACTGATGTACAGTCTTCTTTGGTTTTAAAGGAATTTTAAGCTTAGCATAAGATTTAATGGTGAGTGTAGTCGGCCTGAAGACACCTTCTGCAACCGAAGGTGTTTCCACTGCACCGGGGTCTACTTCTGCTCCGGTGTCGGAAGGGCCTAGTGAAGATGGCTGTGTCAGCCTAGTAGACTCCGCTTGAGAATCCGCAGCTGTCTGGGGTTCCAGTGGAAATGCTCTCTTAAGGTATGCAAGGTTTCATCAAAAGAAAAGTCCTCTGGATGGGAGGCAGAGGGAATGGAATCCTCTGCATCTGAATCCTCACAGGTAGATAAGGGTATATCCTGGTAATCAGAGGGATCAGAGTCATCGGACTCCTGGTCTGCAGAATCAGAAGGAAAATCAATTCTCTTGTCTTTTAGAGGAAGTAGGCTGGCTTCCCCCAATTAAAGTACTAAAGTTTTCAGCCATTCTAGGCATTTGCTTCTGTGGCATGGGAACTTGAGAATGCGCTTTGGTCGTCTGTTTCCTAGGTGTAGTGCGAACTCTGGGCCTGAGAAACTGGGTAGTTTTAGTCAGAAACGAAGTAGTCAGTTTAATACAAACATCAGAAGGTCAAAACACCTACAAATGCCGGTGCCTGCACAACGGCTCTGGACCCATCCAAGATAGAGACATCCACAGGTTCCATAGTCGAAAAAGCATCTCACATCATACCGGACTCCGAATGGGTCTCAGTAGAGGTCTGTGAATCTGTAGAAGCGGGTATCAGGGGCTGCGAAAGCGCCTCACTGAGAACCAACAGACTGGTGACTAGCTTAACGGAAGCGTTGTCGGCAGTTTTGGACCCATGTGGTCTGTCTCTGTCTTTATCCATACGTTTTTCAGGAAGATTGATAGTTGGATGGCTTATCGAAGCCATTTCAGAATAAAGAGAACGACAGTGAAAGAATTTAGTGACAAAGACAGCCCAACAAATAGTTTGGGCGTTGAACAAGGCACAAAATCTACAGCGAGGAAAGTCATGGCCTGGGCCTAGACAGGTGACGCAGTAAGAATGAAAATCTCTGTGAGGTATTTGCTTTCCACAGGCAAGACAATTGTTAACTTTTTCTGACATCGGTTAGAGCAAGAAAAAAGGATCCCCAACAGGGTACTTAGCTTTAGAAGACTTCAGGTTTGAAACTTGAAAAACAAAAATTTCAGGTAGCGGTAGACCAGCACTTGCAAACTGCTTCGGGCTCCCGCACAGCCAGAAGAGCTGATATAATGGCATCAGCTGCATGCTTTATACTCCTTACGACCTGACGTCATGGAAGAAGCAACAGCAGACACAGAAATCCCAAAACTCTGGTATTCAGGCCGACTGAGGGCTACCTGCAGGCAGATAACCCAAGTGTGATGACTGCAACAGTGAAACACGAACATAGTACAGTTGTGTACACTTACCATAAATGTAGATGTTAGAGTGTATTCACAGTTGCAGTCATTACATTTGGGTTATCTGCCTTCAGGTAGCCCTCAGATGGCCTGAATACCAGTGTCTTGGATTCCTGTGTCAGATGCTGTGTCTTCTTCCATGACATCAGGTCATCAGGGGTATAAACCATGCAGCCGACGCCATTACATCAGTTTTTCTTGCCCCAGAAGTCAGGTGCCCCCATAATGGGAAATAAATGTATGTTATGTTACACCTCCAACAAAAAGCAAATACACCAGAAAGCTCAAATACACCAAACAAGAAGGAAAGGTACAGACAAGAGAAGTCAGGGGGCTGGAGGGAGGGTAACCAGGACGGCAACAGTGAATACACTCGAACATCTACATTTATGGTAAGTGTACACAACTGTACAATGTTCTTCATGTTTCACTGTTGCAGTCATTACATTTGGGTAGATTCCCAAAGCTAAGGAAGGGAGGAGGGAGTTAAGAGAACATTAGGACCAGCTATTAAGCCCTGCAATACTGCAGTGGCAAAACCAGCTCTGGATTTAGAAAAAAATAGGCATGTGGTAATGCTTGGTGAAGGTATGAACAGAGCTCCAGGTAGCAGCTTCTAGGATGTCCTGGTAGGGAACCTTCTGAGAAAGGCTGTAGAGATAGATGCAGCCCTGGTGGAATGTGATCTTATCCCCTGTGGGGTAGGTTTTCCATGGTGCTTATAGCAGAAATGAATGCAATGGGCTATCCATTTAGAAATGGTTTGCTTTGAAATGGCCTTCTCCTCTGCTCCTGCAGCAAAGCCAACTAGCAGCTGTTCAGATTTTCTGAGAGGCTTAGTCCTGTCCAAATAAAATCTAAGTTGTCTGGGCACGTCCAAAGAGTGCAGAATTCGTTCTCCTTTGTTTTGTGGATTAGGGAAAAAGGAAGGCAAATGAATGGACTGATTTAGGGCCACACTAGACACCACCTTGGGCATAAAGAAAGGCTTGGTCCTGAGGGAAACCCTGTCTGCATGGAAGATAATGAAGGGCTCCACTGCCATGAGGGCCTGTAATTCACTCTTCTTGCTGAAGTGATGGCTAGAAGGAAGGCGGTTTTCCAAGAAAGGAATTTCAACTCTGCAGTTGCAGCCGGTTCAAATGGAGGAAGAGTGAGCTTTTCCAATACAAAGTTAAGGTCCTAGGCTGGAGTAAGGGCTCACCTGGGGGGGGGGGGTCTTAAATTTTTAGCCCCTCTGAGGAATTGCTTTAACAGGGGGTGAGAGAAGAGGGGAGCTTCAGTATTATAATGTGCTGAAATTGCAGAGACATGAATTTTAATTGACGAGAAGGATAGGCCCTTGTGGAGCATTTCTGTTAATTACTGAAGAATATGAGAAACTGGGCACCGTAGTGCCCATACCCTGGGTCTGGCTCCAGGAACAGCATCCTTTCCACTTTTCAGCATAGGATTTTCTAGTACTAGGTCTCCTTGCTTCCAGAATGACCTCTAGCACCTGCTTACTGAGGGATGCTACTGGAGAGCTCAAAGAATTAGCCAGGCTGCAAGTACAGGGTTTGAAGCTGAGGGTGCAGAAACTGGCCCGCCTGCTGGGGCAGCAGGGAAGGTGTCTGAGGTAGGTGCCATGGATCCAGCAGTAATCGTGCTGGGCAAGAGTGGGTACCACTGGTGGCAAGGCCAGTCTGGTGAAATAAGAATTGTCCTTGGTTTGTCCTGTATGATCTACAGCATAACTTTTGAGAGGACAGGCAGAGGGGGGAAGCACAGGGCATCCACTTTCCAAGCTTGAATGTGGGGAATCCTTGTGCAGAATTTGTCCAATTGGTAGTTCTGGGGGGTGGCAAACAAGTCTATCTCTGGAGTCCCCCATTTATTCCTGTTTTTGGTTCCAGTTTCCATTCTTGTGGGTCTATGAGATTTCTGCTTAGGTAGTCTGCCAGTGAATTTAGCTTGCCTGGCAGGAAATGAGCTTGTAGGTGCACTTGGAACTCAAGGCTGTGTTCCACAGAGCCATGACTAGTCTGTAGAAAGGATATGAGTGCCCCCCCCCCTGCTTGTTTATTTACCACATAACTGTGGTGTTGTCTGTCTTTACCAATAACTGCCCTGCAAGAATGTGGTCCTTGAAGGCTGTCAGGGAATTCTGTACAGCTAACATTTACTTTTTGGTTGATATGCAGGTGCATCTGACTCTGGTACCATTTGCCCTGAATGCACCACCCTGCCAAGTGAGCCCCCCATGCATAGTCTGATGCATCTGTAGAAAGGGTTTGGGCGGCAGGGGGTAGACTGAAAGGAAGCCCCTTGTTGAGGTGGCAGGCCTCTGCCCACCAAATGAACTCTTGTCTTTATACAAGGAATGATAGGAATCATTGATTCCAGGTCCGGAGAATGCTGACACCATAGGCTTTTTAGATACCATTGTAGTTTCATCATATGCAGTCTTGCTATGGAATTAGTAGAATGCAAGAGGCCATGAACCCGAAGGCTTGCAGGATTTTCCTTGCAAATAGCTGAGTCTTTGTGGCCAGTAGTTTGAAGTAGGCTGTCAAACTTGTTTCTCTGGCGTGAGGTAAGCCATCTGGGAAATTGTATACAAGCTTGCTCCCAGGAATACAATCTGTTGGCAGGGTACTAGATGAGATTTCTTTTTATGGTGTACTCCAGTGAGGTTAGACGTTTCTTTACAAATGCTAGATGTTTTAATAGCATGTCCTGGCTTTCTCTCTGAATCAGACAATCATCCAGGTATGGGTATATTTGAATATTTCTCTGCCCGCAAAATGCAATGGCTGGAGCTAGACACTTTGTGGATACCCTGGGCGCAGTAGATAAGCCAAAGGGAAGTGCAGAGAAAGTACAGTTGTGTACCTACCATAAATGTAGATGTTCGTGTGTATTCACTGTTGCAGTCATTACTCTTGGGTTATCCTGCTGGCAGGCTACCCGCAGTCGGCCTGAATTCCAAAGTCTAGGTCCAGCGTCGGTTGCTGTCGCCTCTTCCCTGACGTCAGTGCGCCAGGGTATAAAAGATGCAGCTGACACCATTTTCTTCAGTTTTTCTTGCCCCAGATGTCAGGTGCCCCCAAATTGGTAGGCTGAAAAAATATGCCAGTAAGTATGCATGCACAAAAATACTTCCTTCATCTACAAGCAAATACACCACATAGGTTGTATAGGATAGAGAAGTACAGGTAAGTCCCAGCAAAGAAAAGGGGGATGGTGGGTGGGTAACCTAGACTGCAACAGTGAATGCACTCAAACATCTACATTTAAGGTAGGCACACAACTGTACTATGTTCGTGTTTCACTGTTGCAGTCATTACTCTTGGGTTGAATCCCAAAGCTGAGGATGGGTGGCTGGGCTAAATAGTATTAGGAGAGGCTATGAGGCCCTGCAGGACTGCAGTGGCAAAGCCTGCTCTGGATTTAGAGTAAATAGGTAAGTGGTAGTGCTTTGTGAAAGTGTGCACTGAACTCCAGGTTGCAGCCTCTAAGATGCCTTTGGTTGGTACTCCTCTAAGGAAGGCTGCTGCTCTGGTAGAATGAGGCCTAATGCCCTTAGGCACTGATTTGTCATGTTGAAAATAGCAGAAACGGATGCAATGGCCTATCCATTTAGAAATAGTCTGTTTTGAGATGGCCTTTCCTTGTGATCCTGCAGCATATGACACTAAAAGTTGCTCAGTCTTTCTGAAAGTTTTAGTTCTGTCCACGTAGAAGCATAACTGCCTGTGTATGTCCAAAGAATGCAGAATTTTCTCACCCTTGTTCTGTGAGTTTGGATAAAAGGTAGGCAAGTGAATGGTTTGGTTGAGGGCCACACTGGACACCACCTTAGGCATAAATGTTGGGTTTGTCCTCAGAGAAACCCTGTCTGTATGAAAAATGATAAAAAGTTCTACAGCCATGAGTGCTTGTAACTCAGAGACTCGTCTTGCAGAGCTTATTGCTAGGAGCAGAGCTGTTTTCCAGGATAAGAATTTTATATCAGCTGTTGAGGCTGGCTCAAAAGGAGGCAGTGTGAGTTTTTCCAAAACATTATTGAGGTCCCATGCCGGAATTGGTGCTCTCCTTGGAGGCCTGATGTTTTTGGCCCCTCTGAGGTACTGCCTTATTAAAGGATGAGAAAAGATAGGTGGTTCCGTATTGTAATGGGCTGAAATGGCAGAGGCATGAATCTTAATTGATGAGAAAGAAAGGCCTTTGTTCAGCATCTCAGTTAGGTATTGTAAAATCTGAGTGATATTTGGTACACACGTGTCAACGCCTTGTACCTGGTTCCAAGCACAGAATCTCTTCCATTTTTCTGCATAAGATTTTCTGGTACTGGGCCTCCTGGTCTCCAAGATAGCATCCATAACAGCTTTTGAAAGAGGAGTGTTCTGAATGGCTACATTATCCACCATGCTGCCAGATTTAAGGTCCTGAGTTGGCTATGCAGGATCCGATTGTTTTGTTGGGTCAGCAAGTGAGAAGTTTGCAGCAATATCCATGCTGGACCTTGAGACAAGCTCTTTAGGATTGGGTACTAGTGCTGGCGTGGCCAGTCAGGTGCAATCAGTATCATTTTTGGCTTCTCTTGTCTGACCTATAGGAGTACCCTGGAAAGGAGAGGCAGTGGAGGAAAGGCATATACTGTTAGATTTTTCCAGCTGAAGGATAGGGCATCCATTCTCCATGCTTGCTTGTGATAAATCCTTCTGCAAAAACTCTGCAATTGGCAGTTGTGAGGGGAGGCAAACAGATTATGTCTGGGCATCTCCATTTCCTTGTTATCATGCTGAAGACTTGTGGATCCAGTTTCCATTCGTGGGGATCCACGAGGTTTCTGCTTAGTTCGTCTGCCAGAGTATTTGTTTTTCCTGGCAGGAACTGTGCTTGCAGGTGAACTTGATAAGCCAATGCTGTGTCCCATAAGGTCACTGCTCGTCTGCAGAGGAGGTAGGAATGTGTACCTCCCTGCTTGTTTATGTATCACATGACCGTAGTATTGTCTGTCTTTATCAGTAGCTGTCCTGGTTGACGTAGATCCTTGAAAGCTGTCAGGGCATTTTGAACAGCTAGCATCTCTTTTTGAGTGATGTGAAGATGCATCTGGCTTGCAGGCCATGTGCCCTGAATACATTTTCCTGCCATATGGGCCCCCCCAGGCATAATCTGATGCATCCGTTGTCAGTGTCTGTCTGGTTGTGGGTAAACTGAATGGCAGACCCTTGTTGTGGTGACAGGCCTCTGCCCACCATCGAAACTCCTGTTGCAGGCAGGGAATGAGTGTAATTACTGCCTCCAGGCTGTGGCAATGCTGAGTACAAACACTTTTTAGATACTACTGTAGTTTCCTCATATGCAGTTTGGCATATGGAATTAGTAGAATGCAAGATGCCATGAAACCCAAGGCCTGCAGGATTTTCCTTGCAGATAAGTGGGTCTTTGTTGCCAATGTTTTGAAGTAAGAAGTCAGTTGTTTTTGTTTGGCTGGCATGAGTTAAGCCATCTGGGCAGTTGTATTTAAGCTTGCACCCAGGAATATTATCTTTGAGAGGGCACTAGTATTGATTTCTTTTCGTTTACTGTGTATCCTAGGCCAATTAGTAATCTTTTTACAAACGCCAGATGCTTTAGAAGAATGTCTTTGTTCTCTGCTTGAATAAGGCAGTCGTCCAAGTAGGGATATATTTGAATTCCTCTTTGTCTGCAAAATGCAGTTACTGGTGCCAGGCATTTTGTGAAGACCCTGGGCGCAGTAGATAAGCCAAAGGGCAGTGCAGAGAATTGGTAGTGCATTGAACCAGCTATGAATCTGAGGTATCTTCTGCAAGATTGCCTGATTGGGACATACCTCTTTTAGGTCCAAAGTTACGAGCCAAGCCTTCTTGCCCAGCATGGGCAGTAGCTGCTGTAGAGTCAACATCTTGAATTTTGGAACTTCTAGAAACTTATTTAGTATAGACAGGTCCAGTATTGGTCTCCAGGTTTTGTCCTTTCTGGGCACTAAGAAAAGTCTGGAGTAAAATCCTTGCCCCTGCTCTTGTTGTGGTACTTGTTGAATGGTCCTCATGTCCATGAGGGCTGTAATTTGCTTTTGTGCCTCTGCCCATTGATTGTGTAGCAGGTCTGGCATACCTTTTGACCTTGGTAGGGTGTGAAAATGGAACCTGTAGCCTTAGGACACTATGTTCAAGACCCATTTGTCTTGGGTAACCATTTGCCAATTTGATGAAAAAAGTGCTAGTTTTCCCCCAAAGGGGGCTGCCAAAAGAAAAGTGCTTGGATCTGGCAGAGGAAAGTCATTGGGACGGTTTCCTGTAAGGTTGTGATTTTGTCTTCTCCGCTTTTGGAGGTAGGAGCACCCCACTGTTTAGGCCTGTATGAGCCTTGGGACTGAGATCTGCCTCTGGGATGCCCGTATCTGCCTCTTTGTGGTCTGTCTGACACTGGAAAGGACCAATTATTAGAAGGCCAGTTCCTGCTAAATCCGGGTGGCTGTACCTGTAAAAAATCCTTAACTGTCTGCATGGATTTTGCTTTATCCTCCATTTTTTTCAACACCTCTTCTGCTTTAGTACCAGACAAAGTATCATGCTGTAAAGCAGCATCTAATAATTTTGCATTAACAAGATCAGGCAGACTCTGTTCCTTTAACCAAGCATGCCTTCTAATAACAGAACCTGTAACAGCGGCCCTGCAAGAGGCCTCCAGTGAATCATAACCACATTGCAAAGTATGCTTTCCCACTTGTTCAGCTGCATGCAATAAATCCTGCATTTCCTTGTTCTCTGAACATTCAGTATTTGTTAACAATTTCTGTTTAAGCAGTGACATTAAATATTGCTGATATTTAAGCATATGAAACTGACAATTTAAAGCCCTTACAGCCAAGGTAGCAGAAGTGTAAACGTTTTTCCATCTGTCCAGAGCCCTAGAATCCCTATCAGAGAGGGCAGGGTTTTTTGCAGTGGAAACTTTGACCCCTTTGGGACCCTGAGATATAGTCTCTGGGTCAGCAGTGGGGTTCTTGTATAGGAATTTATGAGAATCCGGGACCCTGTAGTATCTGTCTGTCTTAGCAGGTGCAGGGGTAAAGAGTCAGGGGACAGGTCGGACTCAGAAAATACATCTACAATGTCTAGAACAGGTGGAATAGCAAGGGGTCTGTGCTGAGGAAGTAGCAGAAAGTCTCTGAGCCTTTTCTTAGATTCAGAATAATCTTGGCTCTCCCAGTGGGAAATGCTCCCTCATGGTATGCAGCGTTTCCCCAAAAGAATAATCCCCAGGAGGAGAGGCTGAAGGAATGGATTCTTCAGCATCAGAGTCCTCATAGGGAAGCATGGAATAATCATGTTCAGAAGAGGAAACGGAGGAAATAGAAACCTGATCAGAAGAATCATATTCTGTCTCTTGCCTAGGCCTCTTATCAGGAGGGGGATGGGAACCCCTGATCAAAGTAATTAGGTCTTTGGCCATTTTAAGCATCTGTTTTTTAGGCATGGAAGTCTGAGTAGGAGAATGCTGTACTTGTTTCTTTGTCTTTAGAGCTGCTTTAGTCTTTGAAGCTGAAGACGGCTTAATATATAGTTGTGTAGGTCTGAAGACACCCTCAGAAGCAGATGCCTGCTCAGTGGCTCCAGACCCATCTGAGGGAATGATTTCAGTGTGTCCAATACCTTGAGTATCCAGAGGCCCAGTCGGCTCCACGTGGGAGTCGGAAGCGGCCTGTGGCTCTGGGGTAGCAGATGCCAAGGGCTGCGAAAGCGCCTAACGGAGGCCTCGTCGGTTTTGGACCTCGGATGCCTATCCTTTTCCTTGTGTTTTTTGTAACCTCCGGTCGTCGGCTGTTCCGATGGCATTATATAATTAAATCTTCGGCCAAAGTAATGAAATGCAAAATCGAACCGACGCTTAACAGCGCGTTGGTTAAATCTAGCACAAAACCGACAGCTAGCAACGTTGTGATCAGGGCCTAGGCAAGGAATACAGTAAGAGTGAAAATCCTTGAGGTATTTGCTTCCCACAAGAAATACAATTGTTAACTTTTTCTGACATCGGTCTGGAGCAAAAACAAAGGTTCCCCAATGGGGTACTTAGCTTTAATGAAGACTTCGGTTCTGAAATTCAGATTTGAAAATCTCAGGAGTCAGCCGACTGGCACTTGTGAACTGCTTTTGCTTCGGGCACCGCGTGGCAAGAAAGACTGAAGAAAATAGCGTTGGCTGCATCTTTTATACCCCTGGCGCACTGACGTCAGGGAAGAGGTGACAGCAACTGACACTGGACCTAGACTTTGGAATTCTGAACGACTGTGGATAGCCTGCCAGCAGGATAACCCAAGAGTAATGACTGCAACAGTGAAACACAAACATCTGATAGTGCATGGAGCCTGCTCTGAAGCATAGGTATTTCCTGCAAGATTCCCTTATTGGGATGTGCACGTAAGCTTCCTTCAAGTCTAAGGTTACCAATCAGGCATCTTTGCCTAGCATAGGAAGCAGCTGTTGAAGTATTAACATTTTGAATTTTGGGATTACCTAAAAGGTGTTTAGAATACAGACGTCCAGGACAGGATGCCAGGAGCTCTCTTTTCTGGGTACCAGGAAAAGTCTTGAGTAAAAACTCTTTCTTCTACTGGGACAGGTTGAAAAGCCCTGATACTTAGAGAGAGAACCTGCTGTTGAGCCTCTGCCCACCAATTTGGGGGTACGTCTGGCCAACCGTTTGGGGATGGTAAGGTGTGGAAGTGGAATCTGTATCCTTGGAAAACTATATTTAAAACCCATTTGCCCTGGGTAATGAGTTCCCAGTTTTTTGCATGCAGGGCGAGCTTTCCTCCTAAGGGAGCAGGCAGCTGAGCAGGGCTTGGAAGGGTGAAGGTTAAGTCATTGTGACATTTTCCATCCATGTCTTACTACTTCCAGCTTTGGAAGTGGGAGCCCCCCCACTGCTTAGGCCTGTGTGCAGCATGAGACTGTAGCCTAGGTGGTCTGCTGTTCCTGGGTTTGGCCTGGAAGAGACTGGAAAGGACCAATTCTTAGAAGGCCAATGCCTACTAAATCTGGGAGGCTGTACTTGCAGGAAATCTTTAACAGTCTGCATAGATTTAGCTTTTTCCTCAATCTTTTTAAGGACTTTTGCTTTGTTGCCAAACAGGCGGTCTTGGTTTAAGGGAGCATCCAGTAATTTAGCTTTAACATGACCTGGCAAGTTTTGCTCCTTAAGCCAAGCATGCATTCTAAGTACAGACCCAGTGACAGCAGCCCTGCAAGATGCTTCTAAAGAATCAAAACCACATTGCAAAGTATGTTTACTAACTTGTTCAGCAGAATGCATTAAATCCTGTAATTCTTTAAGTTCAGCACAGTCAGGAATCAACATAATTTTATGTTTAAGTAGTTCCATAATATGCTGTTGGAACTTTAACATATGAAGCTGGCAATTTAAGGCTCTAATGGCCAAAGTAGCAGAAGTGTATACCTTCATACCCCATCTGTCCAAGGCCCTGGAATCTCAGAGAGGGTAGGGTTTTTGGCAGCAGTAGCCTTCATGCTTTTTGGTCTTTGGGAAATGGTCTCTGGATCCACTTTTGAGAGTCAGGTACTCCGTAATACCAGTCAGGTTTTCTGGGAGCTGGAGGTAAAGAGTCTGGGGCCAGGCTAGATTCCAAGAAAGCATCATTTACAATGTCCAGAATAGGAAGGATAGCTAAAGGCCTGTGTTGAGGGAGGAGTAAGAATTCCCTAAGCCTCTTTTTGGAGTCAGAGTAATCCTGGCTTTCCCAGCAGAAATGCTCCCTAAGAGTGTGCAAAGTTTCACCAAAAGAAAAATCTTCTGGAGGGGAAGCAGAGAAAGTGGAATCCTCTGCATCAGAATCCTCATAGGTAGATAAGGGCAAATCCTGCTCATCAGAAGAAACAGAAATTTCAGAATCCCGATCAGAAGAATCGGAAGGAAAATCAGTTCTAGGTCTCTTTGAGGGGGGAAGGTTGGCTTCCCCCAATTAAAGTAATAAGGTCTTCAGCCATTCTAAGCATTTGTTTTTTTAGGCATATGGGCCAGACCATGCGGTTTGGACGTCGGGTTTTCTAGGCGTGGTTCGAGTTTTACGCCTTGATGAAGAAGATGGCATTGGTTTGAAATGCAAATCTATAGACCTGAATACACCCTCAGAAGCCAGTGCCTGCACAGCGGCTCTGGACCCATCCAAGGTAGAGACAACCGCAGGTTCCATAGTCGAAAAAGCATCTTGCGGCAAATCCTGGTAATCAGAAGAAACAGAAATTTCAGAATTCTGATCAGAAGAGTCAGAAGGAAAATCAGTTCTAGTTCTCTTAGAGGGGTCTCCGAATGGGTCTCAGTAGAGGCCTGCGAAAGCGCCTCACTGAGTATCGGCGAACTGGCAACTAGCTTAACAGAAGATTTGTCAGCAGTTTTGGACCTATGCGGTCTGTCTCTGTCTTTATCTTTACGTTTTTTCAGAATATTGGTAGTCGGATGGCTTACAGACAACATTTCTAGTTAAACAGAGTACCAAAATAATTTACTTTGAAAATAGACGAAGAATAGTTCGGGGGTTGAATAAGGCACAAAACCGACAGCGAGGGACGTTGTGGTCTGGGCCTACGCAAGGAATGCAGTATGAATGAAAATCTTTGAGGTATTTGCTTTCCACAGGTAAGACAATTGTTAACTTTTACTGACATTGGTTAAGATCAAGAAAAAGGATCTCCAACGGGACAGTTAGCTTTTTTCGAAGACTTCGGTTCTAAAACACGAAAAAGAAATTTCAGGAGTCGGCCCACCGACACTTGTGAACTGCTTCTGCTTCGGGCACCGCACAGCAAGAAAGACTGATGTAATGGTGTCGGCTGCATGTTTTATACCCCTGACGTCATGGAAGAAGAGAGAGCATGTGACGCAGGAATTCAAGACTCTGTATTACTACCTGCAAGCAGATAACCTAAATGTAATGACTGCAACACAGTGAAACATGAAGAACATCATCTTTATTAGTACCCGTCTGGTTTTCTGGGTGCAGGAGGGAGGGTGTCAGGAGTCTAGCTGGATTCCAGGGAAACATCCTCCACAACATCCAGGACTGGGGAGATGGCCAAGGGTCTGGGCTGCAGAAGATCTAAGAATTCCCCGAGTCTCTTTTTAGACTGAGGGTGGTCCTGAATCTTCCATTGGAAATGTGCCCTTAAGGTGTGAAGGGACCACGGCAAGCAAGACTGATGTAATGGCGTCGGCTGCCTTACTTTATACTACCAACGACCTGACGTCAGTCCTGAAGTGACAGCAACCGATGCAGAAATACTAAGCCTCTGGTATTCGGGCCAGCCGAGGGCTACCCTGACAGGGATAATGCAAATGTGATGACTGCAACAGTGAAACACGAACATCTAGGGGGAATCTGCTATGCATGGATCCCTGCCCTTGTCCAGACACCATTTTGAAAGTCTTTCCCATTTAGCCAAGTATGATTTTCTTGTAGTAGGTTTCCTGGCCTCCCTCAGGACTGAAAGCACGTCCTCTGAGTAGTGATGCCTGAAGGGAATCAGAAGTTTATCACCCACAGTGTCAGTGACAACATCTGCAAGTGTGGGTGGATGAGAGTTCCCTTTTATGTCAGAAGGTCCACCTTGTGGGGTAACTTGTGGTGACTGCCCTTGGCTAGATGTGAAATAGGGGGAACAGTTGCTGCCTTGGCCAGTAGGGAGTCACCAACAAGATTTTTGGTCGTCTCTCCTTATTTTCAGGAGGACTTTCTAAATTAGTGGGAAGGGAGGAAGGCATTTAGAAACCTTCCTTTCCAAGAAATGCTGAAAGCATATACTCTCCAAGCTAGAGGGGAGTAGGCCTTTGAGCAGAAGGTCTGCAGTTGTCTGTTCTGGGGAGAGGCAAACACGTCTACTCGAGGAGTTTCTCACCGGTGGACAATGTCTAGGAAGACATTCCTGTCCAACATCCATTTGTGCTGTGGAGAGGATGTCCTGCTAAGAAGGTCTGCTTCTTTGTTGTCCTGCGAGGGGATGTAGGATGCCTGCAGGGACAAGATATATCAAGAGGTCTAGGTCCCATATCAGCAAGGTTAGTCTGCGCAGGTGGTACGCTTTTGTTCCCCCCTTCTTGCTGACGTACCACATAACTGTGGTGTTGTCTGTTACTATTTTGAGAACACCTGGTAGTAGGCGAGGGCAGAAGGTTTTCAGTGCTAGAAAGACTGCTGTCATTTCTCTTACATTGATGTGTTTGTTCCTTAAGGAAGGGTGCCACTTTGCTTGGATCCTGAAGGATGCCATTGTGGCTCCCCATCCTGAGTCTGAAGCATCTGTGGAGGCTGCAGAGGAAGGCCCAGGTTGAGATGGACTTGCTGAAACCACCAAGGTACTTCTGCCTTCAGGCGGGGCAAGACAGTGATTTCTTGCTCTAGAGAATGTTGGCGTTGAGACCAAACATTTTTTTTAGATATCACTGTAGCTTTTGCATGTGCATTCTGGTAAGTGGAAGCATGGGGATGGTGGCTGCCATTAGGCCCAGGGTCCTTAGGAATTGCCTTGCAGTTATTTGGGTCTGCAGCAGAGCTTTGAAATGGAAGGTCAGGGAGCCGACCTTGTCCTGGGGAAGGAAGGCTTTCATTATCTCCGTTTGGATTCTGCAACTCAGACATTTGTCTTGTTCTGGTGTCAAAGATGATTTTTCGAGGTTGAGGGTGAACCCCAGATTTTGTAGTAGGCACATGGTGAACTCTAGATGGATTAATAAGGTTCCTTTGTAGTCTGCTAGGATCAGGTCATCATCCAGGTAGGGATGAATCTGAATCCCCCGTGTTCTGCAATAGGCAATGGCCGATGCCAGACATTCTGTGAACACTCTAGGGGCAGTGGACAAACCAAAGGGCAAAGTAGTAAATTGGAAATGAAAGGAGGGCCTAGAGAAACGTAAATGTTTTCTGTGGGAGGGTACACTGGGTATGTGCAAGTACGCTTTTCAGGTCTAGTGCAGCCATGAAAGCCTTGGCCGGTATGAGAGGGAGTAAACGTGGAAGGGACAACATTCTGAAGGTGAGCACTTTTAAGAAGAGGTTTAAGAAAAGGTCTAGAATGGGTCTCCATGGCCCATTCTTTTTGGTGACCAGGAAAAGTCTTGCATAGAAGCCCTTCACTTCCTGTCCTGGGGGACAGGTTCTATGGTGCCCAAAGCTCAGGTGGTCTCTCAGGACATGCGGGAGAGGTGTCTGATTTAAAGGACAAAGAGGACACCCCTTAAGGGTGGCCTTTCTTTCCAGGAGAGGAAGTATCCCTTTTTGGATAATAGCCAGAACCCATCGGTCTGTGGTGATGATTTTCCAAAATGGGAGGCAGTGGGACAGGCGGGCGGAAAGGGGAATGGGCAAGGCAGTCACGCATTGTTGGAGCCCCCTCTGTCTTGAAAGGGCTGTCTAGAGGGAGGCTGAAAGGCAGCTGGCGTAGTAGGGGTTTGTCTTCTGATTTCTCTGCTTTGTCTGGAAGCGGTAGGTCCAGCAGAGGGTGAGTTTCATCTGACAAATGTGGCCTTGGCAGGGTAATTCCTGTAATATTTGGGAATTGGGGACACCAAGAGATGCTTGATGTCTTGCAATTCCTTCCTCTTTTCCTGCAGATTTTTAAACAGGTCTGCTGATAGTTTGCCAAACATGAAATTAGGGACCAGAAGGGTATCTAAGATCTTAAGACTTGAAGTCTTCAGGTAAGTGTTGCAGACAAAGCCAGGAGCATCTCCTGGGAACAGAGGTAGATACTGCAGAGTGTGCAGAGGCCTCTGCAGCATCACAGCTGCATCTAATTGAGTGTCTGGCTACTTGGGCAGCCAGAGGAAGTTTGGAAGAGATGTCCGCTTTTGTGGGGCAGTCAGGAGTAGCAGCCAGCAGAGTAGTGGCTTGACAGACCAGGTCCAAAGCATATTTGGTCATTTGGGTTTGATAGTTCATGGCTCTAAAAGCTACTGTGGAAGAGGTGTAGACCTCCTTCCCAATTCTATCCACTGTTTTGCTGTCTTTGTAGGTAAGACACAGGCAGATGGAATTAGTCTGCATTGTTTATCTGGTGAGATGGCAATCAAAGCAGGATCTGCCAAGGGAGGTTTGACTACGAATTTATGGTCATCAGGCACCTTGTATGAGCGGTCTGACCTCTTAGGGGCAGGTGGCTGAGAATCTGGTGTCTTTGATGCAGAAGAAATGGCATCTACATAGGCAGGGATGATGGGTGGAATGGCAAAAAAGGGGGATTTCCACTTGTAAAAGCTCAAAATATCTCTTTGAGTGTCAAACATTTGTGAGGTGTCCCATTTAAAATATTCTTTCATTTTGGTGAAGGTTTCACCGAAGATGATATCCTCTAGAGGGAGTCTCTCAATAGATTCATCATCTGGTGAACAGTACTCTTGAGGAAAGGCAATTTGGGAAGTTTAAGAAATGGATTCCTCAGAAAAGGAATATGTCTCTTGCTCTTCTTCCCACTCTTGTGAGGTAAGTGGTGGAAGGGAAGAAGGCAGAATCATGCCTAGGGCTAAGCAGAGGAAGGGTAACTGGAGAAGAAGCTGAGGGCCTAACGGCCAGAAAGGCCTGCATTAAGGAAGAGATGAAGGACTGCCAATCTGGCAGGCCTTCTGCTGGGTGTAGCCAAATGTTTAATTTTTTGTTACTTTTTGACTGGGGTAGACTTAGGAGTAGGCCTGGAGTCAGATGCCTGGCTAACGGTAGCCGTGTCTGGAGGAGGGATCCCAGCTGGAGGCCTGGCTGTGTCTGGTTCCCCCTCGACCTCGGCAGTAGCTGGTGTCCAGTTTGGCTCCGGGGACATGCCAGTCACCAATTGTGAAGCGTTTTCCTCCAAGGTTGCAGTAGAAGTTGATGGGTCCATCGGATGTCCCTCAACACCTAAATCGGTAGCTGGCGGGGTGTCCAATAGCGGAGTGGCAGACGAAGAGGGCCTGTGAAACTTTGCCTTCTTTTGCAGAGGTTCAGTCTAGGACCCCGAGACAGGATCCATCCTAAGAGCTAATTTTTTAAGCCATTGGTTTTCCACGTAGAGATTTAGAGCAGCCAGATGGCTGTGAAGGGTCTTAGGAATGAAAGATTGGCAGATGGACCAAGAGTTGGGATCGTACCCCCAGCCTAAGCAAAACAACGCAGTGGTCATGTGTGTCTTTATGGAGTATCTGGCGCCTGCATTGGCATTTGCCCTTTTTTGTTAACATCAGTTAAGGACTGCTACAACAAACCAAGCTTTAGCTAGAAATTAAAGAAGAAAACCCCAACGGGATACTTGGTTTTTAGATGTCTTGCAGTGAAGGAGTGAAACAAACGATGCGTCAGTCATCTCCGGCTGAAATGTTCTGAAGTCTATGCATGCTGACGTCACATTTAAGGCCCCTGGTTTATGGCCCTACATGTGACGTCCCATGCAACCCCAACAGCTAAGCTGAAGCTTTAGTACAGGAGCTGACGTACGGGTCACCTGAAGCGGAAAATCCCACACCAAGAATACTGCAACACAAGAAAAGGACATCTGTAAGAGAGATGAGCCTGCCAGGAATCTCAGGTATTTCTTGAAGGCAGGCTTTACAGGTATGTAAAGGTAAGCGTCCTTTATGTCCAGGGTTGCCATGAAACCCTGAGGAAGGATGAGTGGAGTAGGTAGGGTGAGCATCCTGAAAGTAGGAACTTTAAGAAAGGGGTTGAGGCGAAAGAGGTCTAGAATCCGCCTCCATGGTCCTTCCTTTCTGGGTACCAAAAAGATTCTGGAGTAGAATCCTTTTCTTTTTGCATGTGTAGGAACTGGAACTATGGTGCCTTGTAGTAGCAGGTTTTGCAAAACCAGATGGAGGAGGGGTAGTTGACTGGGAGGAGGCTGTGGTATGCCCAAGTCTTGACGGGGGGGGGGGGGATCCATGACATGAAGTAGCCATCCTGCATGATGGACAGAACTCATCTGTCTGTGGTAATGAGTGACCACGCAGGGAGACAGTGAGTGAGAGAGATTGGCAGACAGGGGTAAAAGATGGGGTGGGGGTTGAAATTTTGGCAGGCAGTCAGACACTACCTGCCCTATCAGGAAAGGGGTGCCTTTGGCTGGAAGACTGCGAAGGCCTACCTGAGAAGGTTGTCTTCTAGGGGGTCTTTAGACCAGACAGCTACAGACCTGGAAGTTTTCCTGATAAACTGTGTCTTTGCTGGGTAGTTTCTCTGGAACTTTGGAATAGACGAGACTAGGACATGTTTTAGGTCCTGTAGTTCTTTTCCTTTCTGTTGTAAGGATTTAAACAGGTCAGCCAATTTTGCACCAAAAAGGGCTGAGTGACCCAAAGGTGCGGCAAGGAGTTTGGCCCTGCAGTCATCTGGGAGAGGCTGAAGTCACAGCTATGAGTACATCTTCAGTACTGAAGCCGATGCAGCTGACCTGGCTGAGGCTTCAGCAGCATCACAACTGCATCTCAAGGAGTGTCTATTCACTTGAGAGAGGAGTGCTATCAGAGAAGACAAGGAGGCCTTGGCTGCACAGTCAGGGAAGTCATCTAAATCTTTAGTGGGTTTATCCAGCACAGCTAAGGAGTATTTGGTCATATGAGTTTGGTAGTTCATGGCTCTAAATGAGAGGGTAGCAAAAAAAGAAGTTATGTACTCACCATAACGTTCCATGTGAGTTGTTCCATCCTGCCTTCATTCTTCACTGATGGGTTCGGAGCAGATCCTCTGCTCTGACATGGCAGACTAGCAAGCTCAAAGTTTTCCAGTAGCTCGAGATCCAACCCCTTATTCCACAATGCACTGCTGGAATTACCTCAGATCTTGTTTGCTGCGGACCATATAGAGATACTATAATTATTCTGCCTAGAAATGAATACACATTGAGAAACCAGGATGAAGACAGCCTCCAGATCAACTGCTAGCCAGGAGAGGGAAGGAGGGAGGGACGTGAGAATGAAGGTGAGATGGAACAACTCACATGGAATGTTATGGTGAGTACATAACATCTTTATGTGAAGTTGTTCAATCTTGCCATTCATTCTTCACTGATGGGTAGCATCCCTAGCACCCTAACCCTGGGTGGCTCACGGAAGTACACTTCAGAACTGTAGAACCAAATGAAGCCCTGTCCCTCAAGGCCTTATCTACTCTGTAATGAGTTATAAAAGTGTGAGGTTTAGACCATGTGGCTGCTGCACAGATGTTGTCTAGAGGTAATTTGTATTGAAAAGCTAAAGCGGTAGAAACTGCTCTGGTTGAATGAGCATTCACCTTTCTAGACAAGGCATATTATGACAAGAATAGGTGTAAGTGATACAATCCGACAGCCACTTAGAGTTTTTTTGGCGACTGGTTTACCTTTCATGGCCTCAGAAAGACAAAAAGCTGATGTGCTTTCCTAATTTCTTTTGTTCTGTCTAAATAAAATCTAAGTTGTCTGTGAACAGAGTTTGTGCAACATATATTCCAATTTGTTGGTGTGATTAGGGAAGAAAACAGGCAACTCAATAACTTGACTGATGTTCATCTCTGAACATACTTTAGGCAAAAAGGATGGGTTTGTCCTGAGATACTGTCAGCATGAAAGACCATACAAGGAGACTTGATGGATAGGGCCTGGAGCTCTGACACTCTGCGGGCTGAAGTGATGGCTACTAGGAAGATAGTTTTCCACGAAAGAAATTTTAGCTCACAAGATGATGCAGGCTCAAAAAGAGGAAGAATGATGCGAGATAACATAAAATTCAAATTCCAGGGAGAATAAGGAGTCTTCACTGGAGGCTTCATGCGAAAGGAACCTTTTAGAAAAGCTTTAGACAATTGGTGACCCATAATATTCAATCCATCGACCCCTAGATGGAAATTAGATATAGCAGCTAGTTGTACCCGCACCGTAGCAGTCGCTGCTCCTTTGTTGAAAATTTCTGTCAAGAATTATAAAATAGAAGACAATGGAGCTTGGTAAGGGTCAATATTATGGGAGGAAGCCCAAATGGAAAATCTCTTCCACTTACTACGATACAATTTTCTAGTGGAAGGCTTATGGGAAGCCAACAAAATTTAACTAGTGTCATGGGAAAGATTATAAAGCCTGGCTATGCGGGGAATTGGAGCAGCCAAGCGGTTAGCGTCAGTGTCTGCAATGATGGATGAAGATCTCCTGACGGATGTGTCAATAAGTCCGGAACTGGGTCCAGGATCCATGGGTCTTCCAGAATGTGATGGCAAAGAAACGGAAAGCAAATCTGCCGATGCCAGCGAGGGCCTAAGGATGCTTGCCCGTCCCAGCGACTTTGCTTTCTGTAAAAATCTGAGTATCAGAGGAATTGGGGGAATGCGTAGAGGAGACCCGGGGGCCAATGGTGGACAACAGCATCCCTCGGGGACTAACCTGGCGGGGAATCAGGGCAAAATAGCTTCTGCATTTGTTGTTATGACTGGCAAACAGGTCGCAGGAAAGCTGGCCCCATTTGTGGAAAATCCTGTCCACAATCTCATTTGAGGGACCATTCGTGGGGCAATAAAATTGCCCTGCTCAGTTTGTCCACTATGACGTTGGATTTGCCCGGGATGTGCATTGCCAACGGAAAGCGCTGGGATGACACTGCCCACTGCCATACTCTGAGAGCTTCTCGGCAAAAGGGGTAAGACTTGGTCCCGTCTTGCTTTTTCAGGTACCAGAGTAAGGACATGTCTGTCTGTATTGCAATTGTCCCTACAGGAAGAGAGTCCTAAAAGTATTGCAACGCTAGAAGTACTGCTCTCAACTCCAGGACACTGTTATGCAGATGGGATTCTTGATCTGTCCATGTGCCTTGGGCAGTTTTCCCTGAAAATGCCCCCCCCCCCCCAAATCAGGGAAACGTCCGTGGTCACAGTGGCAACTGGAGGGGGTAGCATGAAGGGACGTCCTATTGTAACATGGAGATGTCAACCACCACTGAAGATCCTTCTTGCAGGAATTTGTTATCAGGATCGTGTGATTCATTGGAAGTTCTTGGTAAGACCATTGCATGAATAGGAGCCATTGAAGGATCCTCATATGCATCCTTGCTACCGGGAATGCCAAGATTGCTGCTGCCATCAATCCTAGTACTTTCAATAACTCTGCAGCTGGTGCTCTGTTCTTTGATACCAAGGACGTGATGTTTTGGCGAAGAATACAAACCCTTTCGGGTGGAAGACGAAGAGTGGTGGTTGACGTGTCTAATTCTGTCCCTATACAAATGATATGCTGCGATGGAAACAAGGCAGACTTTTCGAAGTTGACTGTAATGCCTAGCCGATTGCAAATTGCCTCTCTGGCTTGAAGAAGTTGATGCCTGGTGGTGGAGGTAAGGAGCCAATTGTCAAAGTACGGAAATACCTGGAATCCTAGACGCCTCAGGTGAGCCGTGACTACTGCCATGCACTTGAACACTCTGGGGGCTGTAGTGAGACCAAAGGGCAGAGCTTGGAACTCATAATGATTGGCTCCTAGCCGGAAACGCAGGTTATCCCTGGCCATCTTTATGTGGTAGTACGCATCCTTGAGATCGATCGAGCACATCCAATTGTCTTTCCATAAAAAGGGAAGTATGGACTGTAGCGTGACCATTCAGAACTTCTCTTTCCTCACAAATTGGTTGAGTCTGCTGAGATCCAAAATGCGTCTCCAGTCTCCTGTTTTCCTTGGAACCTAAAAGAATCTCGAGTAAGTTCTGAATCCTGTTTGGTCTGCCGGGACTGGCTGGATGACTCTTTCTAGCAATCGGCGTACCTCTATTGTTGCTTGTTCCCTGTGACTGGGTGGAACGTCCGGGATTTTTTTGACGGGAAGGGGCTGGGTGGAGAAAGTACAGCTAGTGTACACTTACCATAAATGTAGATGTTCCAAGTGTATTCACTGTTGCAGTCATTACAATTGGGTAATCTGCAGGCAGGCTGCCCTCAGTCAGCCTGATTAACAAAGTCTTGGGTCTTGCGTTGGTTGCTGTCCCTTCTTCCATGACATCAGGGGTATAAAACATGCAGCAGACGTCATTAACTCAGCTTTTCTAGCCTCAGATGTCAGGTGCCTTCCGAATGGGGAGCAAAATAAAATTTTAAAACACAAAAATATACCTCCAACCAAAAGCAAATACACCAAAAAGGATTTTAAGCATAGTAACAGAAAGTAGTGGTATAGTCAGAGAAAAACAGGGGGCTGGAGGGAGGGTAACCAGGACTGCAACAGTGAATACACTCAAACATCTACATTTATGGTAAGTGTACACAACTGTACTATGTTCTTTGTGTTTCACTGTTGCAGTCATTACATTTGGGTAGATTCCCAAAGCTATGGTTGGGAGGATGGATTTATACAGCATTAGGACCAGCTACAAAGCCCTGCAAGACAGCAGTGGCAAAGCCAGCTCTGGATTTAGAGAAAAATGGTAAATGATAATGTTTGGTGAAAGTATGAACTGAACTCCAGGTAGTAGCTTCTAAAATATCCCTGGTAGGAACACCTCTGAGAAAAGCTGCAGAAGTAGATGCAGCCCTGGTGGAATGAGATCTGATCCCCTGGGGGACAGGTTTTCCATGGAGCTTATAGCAGAAATGAATGCAATGGCTTACCCATTTAGAAACTGTTTGTTTTGAAATAGCCTTTCCCTCTGCCCCTGCAGCAAATGCTACCAGCAGTTGTTCAGATTTTCTTCGAGTTTTAGTCCTGTCCACGTAGAATCTAAGTTGTCTGTGCACATCCAATGAATGCAGAATCCATTCCCCTTTCTTTTGTGGACTGGGAAAGAAAGTTGGCAAATGAATGGACTGATTAAGAGCCACACTGGATACCACCTTGGGCATGAAGGTTGGGTTGGTCCTGAGTGACACCCTGTCTGCATGAAAGATGATGAAAGGCTCCACTGCCATAATGGCCTGTAACTCAGATATCCTTTTAGCTGAAGTGATTGCTAGAAGGAAGGCTGTTTTCCAAGAAAGAAATTTTAAGTCTGCAGTAGCAGCTGGCTCGAAAGGAAGAAGAGTGAGTTTCTCCAATACAAAGTTAAGGTCCCAGGCTGGGGTTGGAGCTCTCCTGGGTGGTCTCAAGTTTTTGGCCCCTCTGAGGTACTGCTTGAGCAAAGGATGAGAGAAGAGGGGAGGTTGTGTGTTATAATGAGATGAAATGGCTAAGGCGTGGATTTTAATGGAGGAAAAAGACAGGCCCTTGTGAAGCATCTCAGTTAAGTATTGTAAAATCTGAGGTAAATTGTGCACTGCTGTGCTCATTCCTTGAGAATGATTCCAAGCACAGAAACTTTTCCATTTGTCAGCATAAGATTTTCTAGTACTAGGTCTTCTCGCCTCCAAGAAAACATCCATCACAGGTTTGCTAAGAGTGAATTTAAGTGATTAGCCAAGCTGCAAGGTTCAATGTTGGGAGCTGAGGGTGCAGAATCTGGTTCTCCTGCTGAGACAGTAAGGAAGGTGTCTGAGGAAGGTGCCATGGAGAGATTTGTGACACACTGCGCATGAGCGGGTACCAGTGTGGAGCAATAAAAATCATTCTTGGTTTGTCCTGTTTGACTTTTAACAGAACTTTGCAGAGTGGAGGCAGAGGGGGAAAGGCGCAGATGGATAGGTTTTTCCAGCTGAAAGACAGAGCATCCACTTTCCAGGATTTTTTGCGGGGAGACCTTGTGCAAAATTTGTCCAACTGGTAGCTCTGGGGGGAGGCAAACAGATATATGTCTGGGCTCCCCCATTTGGTTGTCAACATGTTGAAAATCCGTGGTTCCAGTTTCCACTCGTGTGGGTCCCTGAGGTTTCTGCTTAGTCCGTCTGCCAGTGTACTTAATCTTCCTGGCAGGAACTGAGCTTGAAGTTGCACTTGGTAGCTCAAGGCCGTGTTCCACAATGCCATGGCTAGTCTGCAGAGGGGGTGGGAGTGTGTACCCCCATGCATAGTCTGATGCGTCTGTACTTAGGGTTTGGGTGGCAGGGGGTAGCGTGAATGGCAGTCCCTTTATTTTGGAGGCAGGCCTCTGCCCACCATAGGAACTCCAGGCGTAGTCAAGGTATGATAGGAATCATTGTTTCTAGGCTGTGACAATGTTGACTTCATAGACTTTTTAAGTACCACTGAAGTTTCCTCATATGCAGTCTTGCATATGGAATTAGAAGAATGCAGGAGGCCATGAATCCCAAGGCTTGCAGTATTTGTCTTGTAGACAGCAGGGTTTTTGTGGCCACTTGTTTGAAGTAAGTTACCAAATTAATTTGCTTTTCTGGCGTGAGGAAAGCCATCTGGGCAGTTGTAGTCAAGCTTGCACCCAGGAATGTAATCTGTTGAGAGGGTACCAGTTGTGATTTCTATTCGTTTATGGTGTACCCTAGACAAGTTAGAACCCTTTTTACAAACGCCAGATGATTTAGAGGTATGGCCTGGTTTTCTGCCTGAATTAGACAATCGTCCAGGTATGGATATATTTGAATATTTCTTTGCCTGCAAAATGCAAATACTGGAGCCAGGCACTTTGTGAACACCCTGGGCGCAGTAGACAAGCCAAAGGGCAGTGCAGAGAACTGATAATGCAAGTAGCCAGCTTTGAAGCGTAGGTATCTTCTGCAAGATTCCCTGATTGGGACATGCAGGTAAGCTTCTTTTAAATGTAGAGTTGCCAACCAGGCATCTTTGCTTAGCATAGGAAGTAAAGTACAGCTGTGTACACTTACCATAAATGTAGACGTTTGAGTGTATTCACTGTTGCAGTCATTTGATTTGGGCAATCTGCTGGCAGGTTGCCCTCAGTCAGCCTGAATATCAAAGTCTTGGGTCCTGCGTCGCTGGCTGTCTCCTCTTCCATGACGTCAGGTCATCATGGGTGTAAAACAGGCAGCCAACACCATTTTCTTCAGTTTTTCTTGCCCCACATGTCAGGTACCCCCCAAATGGGGAGCAAAAAAAAAAAAAAAAATATATATATATATATATATATATATATATATATATATATATATATATATATATATATATATATATATATATATATATATATATATATATATAAATGTATATATATATACATATAAACTATAAATGCATGCAATTGTCACAACATAAACCTTACCTTCATCTAAAAGCAAATACACCACAAAGGTTGTAGAATATAGCGAAGGAAAGAAAAGCTGTAGAATAAAGGGGGATGGTGGGTGTGTAACCCGGACTGCAACAGTGAATACTCTCGAACATCTACATTTATGGTAAGTGTACACAACTGTACTATGTTCTTCGTGTTTCACTGTTGCAGTCATTACATTTGGGTAGAATACAAAAGCTATGGATGGAAGGCTGGAACTAGACAGCATTAGGAGCGGCTATAAGGTCCTGCAGAACTGCAGTGGCAAATCCTGCCCTGGACTTAGAGAGGCAAATGATCATGCTTTGTAAAAGTATGAACAGAACTCCAAGTAGCAGCTTCTAGAATGTCTTTGGTTGGCACCCCTCTGAGAAAAGCTGTTGATGTAGATGCAGCCCTGGTGGAATGTGACCTAATGCCCTTGGGCACTGGTTTACCATGAGGCAAATAGAAATGAATGCAATGGCTTATCCACTTTGAAATAGTCTGCTTTGAAATAGCCTTTCCCTCTGATCCTGCAGCAAATGCCACCAGTAGCTGCTCAGACTTTCTTAGAGATTTGGTCCCGTTTAAGAAGAATCTTAGTTGTCTGTGCACGTCTAAGGAATGCAGAATCCCCCCCCCCCCCCGTTCTGCTGATTTGGGTAAAAAGTTGGCAAATGAATAGTTTGGTTAAGAGGCACACAGGATACCACCTTAGGCATAAAGGAAGGATTGGTCCTGAGGGACACCGTCTGGGTAAAATATAATAAAAGGCTCCACAGCCATGAGGGCCTGCAATTCTGAAACTCTTGTTGCAGAAGTGATTGCCAGAAGTAAAGCTATTTTCCAGGATAAAAACTTTATATCTGCAGTAGCAGCTGGTTCAAATGGAGGCAGGGTGAGCTTTTCCAACACAAAATTGAGGTCCCATGCAGGAATTGGTGATGTTCTGGGAGGCCTTAAATTATTGGCCCCTCTAAGATACTGTTTTAGCAAAGGATGAGAAAAGATCGGTGGCTCTGTGTCATAATGAGCCGAGATGGCAGTGGCATGGATTTTTACTGATGAAAAAGATAGGCCCTTGTCAAGTATTGTAAAATCCGAGGAATATTTGGCTTTGCTGTGTCATGTCCTTGTGCTTGGTTCCAAGCACAGAATCTCTTCCATTTATCAGCATAAGATTTTCTAGTACTAGGCCTTCTGGCTTCCAAAATGACACCCATCACAGATTTACTGACAGGTGTTGTTTGAATAACTACATGATTAGCCATGCTGCCAGGTTCAGAGTTTGCAGCTGACTGTGCAGGATTTGATTGTTCTGCTGAGACAGATTAGGTATTTGAGGCAAGTAACAAGGAGGGAGTTGAGACATATTCCTTAGGATTGGGTACCAGTGCTGGTGAGGCCAGTCCGAGGCAATTAGAATAATTTTTGGTTTTTCTTGACTGACCTTTAGTAGGGCCTTGGGAAGAACAGGCAGAGGAGGACAGGCGTAGACTGATAGGTTTTTCCAAAAGGATAGGGCATCCACTTTCCATGCTTGTCTGTGATAAGTCCTTGTACAGAATTTGTCCAGTTGATAGTTCTGGGGAGAGGCAAATAGATCTATGTCCGGGCTCCCCCATTTCTTTGTTATCATGCTGAAGACTTGTGGATCCAGTTTCCACTCGTGAGGGTCCATAAGGTTTCTGCTTAGGTCGTCTGCCAGAGTATTTTGTTTTCCTGGCAGGAATTGAGCTTGAAGATGTACTTGGTAAGTCAAGGCTGTGTCCCACAATGCCATGGCTAGTCTGCAAAGGGGATAGGAATGCGTGCCCCACTGCTTGTTTATGTACCACATAACCGTGGTGTTGTCCGTCTTTATCAGTAGTCCTGGATGAAGTAAGTCCTTGAAGGCTGTCAGGGCATTCTGAACAGTTAACATCTCTTTCTGGTTGATATGCAGATGCATTTGTTTTGGGGTCCATATGCCCTGAATGCATCTCCCTGCCAGGTGGGCCCCCTGAGCATAGTCTGACGAGTCTTTAGTTAGGGTTTGGTTGACAGGTGGAAGTGTGAAAGACTGGCCCATGTTCTGGTGACATGTCTCTTGCCCACCAAAGAAACTCCTGTTGTGGGCAGGGAATGAGAGGGAATCATTGTTTCCAGACTGTGACAATGCTGACTCCATAAACTTTTTACGTACCACTGTAGTTTCCTCATATGCAATCTTGCATATGGAATCAGTAGAATGCAGGATGCCATGAACCCAAAGGCCTGCAGAATTTGTCTTGCAGATAACTGGGTTTTTGTTGCCATCTGTTTGAAGTAAACAGTCAGTTGCCTTTGTTTGTCTGGCGTAAGGTAAGCTATCTGGGCAGCTGTATTCAAGACTGCACCCAGGAATAAAGAAGTTATGAACTCACCATAACGTTCCATCTGAGTAGGTAACTTCATTTGTCAGCAACCTATGGGTATCGGATCCGAGCCGGCAGCTTTCCAAGCTAGAGATCTGAGCTCCAAGCTCCTCCCCCTTACCCATAATACCCTGCTACCTCCTTCCAATCCTCAGATCGCGTTTGCCCATCTATATAACCTCACAACGACAAAACAACAACCGGTAGAATCCTAACCTAATGATAAAACAAATGACTTGAGAAACCATCCTAGGATTCAGGTAATCAAAGAACCAGGTTACGGAGAAGGAGGGTGGGTCGGTTGCTGACAAATGAAGTTACCTACTCAGATGGAAAGTTATGGTGAGTACATAACTTCTTTATCTGGAGTAGGTAAACTTCATTTGATCATCAACCTGTGGGACAGAGTCCCCAGCTATCAAAAACCTGGGAAGTCCTCAGGGAAGGATATTTTGGAGCACTGCAGAGCCAAAGGCTGCCCTACCTCTAGACACTAAATCCAATTTATAGTGAGAGATAAAGGTACGAGAGGACGCCCAAGTACCTGCAGAGCAAATGTCATCCAAGGGAACTCTCGACCAGAATGCAGCAGATGTAGCCATAGAGCAGGTAGAATGAGCATGAACCCTTGTAGGCTCCGGCAGGCCAGATAGCTTGTTTGTGAGGAGAATGCAATTCGAAATCCATCTGGCCAGTTACCTTTGACACAGGCTTACCAAGAAGGGTTTTGCAAAGGAGACAAAGAGCTGATCAGACTTGCGGAATGCAGCTGTTCTGTGTAAATAAAAACATAACTGTCTATGAACATCTAACAAAAGAAGTTTGTACTCCCCTTTATTTTGGTAATTAGGGAAAAAAACTGGAAGATTAATGGACTGATTGATGATCGCCTCGGAGGCCACTTTAGCTAGAAAAGACGGGTTAGTCCTGAGAGAGACCCTGTCCTTATGGAAAACAAGATACGGGGCTTTAATATGGAGGGCTTGAAGTTCCGACACCCTTCTAGCAGAGGTAATCGCTACCAAAGACAGTTTTCCAGAACAGGAATTTCAAATCAACAGAAGCTGCAGGTTCAAAAGGAGGTCCAGTCAGAGCCTGAAGGACCAAAGTTAAGTCCCATGGAGGGATGGGGTTCCTAGTAGGAGGTCGCAAGAGGAAGGCACCTTTCAGAAAGGTCTTGCAAATCTTGGTGTACGCGAGGGGATTGAGATTGCCCCCAATGTGAAAATGGGAGATGGCAGCCATTTGAACCTTTACAGTTGAAGAACTGGATCCTTGCTGAAAAATATGAGATAGGAAATCGAGCACTGCTGGGATGGGAGCAGTGAAAGGGTCCAATTTCCTATGAGACACCCAAATGGAAAAATGTTTCCATTTACTATTGTAAACCTTCCAGGTAGAAGGCTTATGTGCCGCTACCAGGATAGATCTGACTGCAGACGAGATACCGGGAGTCCTAGCAACTAATGGAACTGGATCAACAAAGCTGAGAGCTTGAGATCAACCAGATTCGGCGGTATCAATCCTGAAGGATGAGATATCAGATCCGGGATGGGATCCAAGATCCAGAGAGGAGCTATAAGATGAGACCGTAGGCACGGGAACCAGGCTTGATGAGGCCAGAATGGGGCTATGAGGATAATCTTGTTCCCCAACCGACGAGCTTTCTGTAAGAATTTTAACGGAAGAGGAGGATAACCATAAAGAAGACCAGGCGGCCAAGCATGAACTAGAGCATCTCTGCCCCCCCCCCCACGAGGGGGAATTAGAGCGAAAAAATAACTGCACTTCACGCTGGAAGGCGATGCGAAGAGATCGCAGCAAGGCTGACCCCACTTGCAGAAGATCTGTTTCGCTACTAAGGGATTCAGAGACCACTCGTAAGGTGAGAGGATAGTTCGACTCAGTTTGTCCGCTAGGATGTTGGACCGACCCGGAATATGCATTGCTAACAGAAAACGGTTGGTGAATATAACCCAGTCCCAAACTCTCATGGCCTCTCGGCAAAGAGGGTAAGAGACCTGGTCCCCCCCTGTTTGTTGATGTACCAGACCACTGACAAGTTGTCTGACTGAATCGCAATAGTCCCTGGAGGGAGAAAAGCATAAAGGGCTTTCAACGCTAGAAGCACTGCCCTGATCTCCAGAAAGTACAGTTTTGTACCTACCATAAATGTAGGTGTTCGAGTGTTCACACTGCTGCAGTCATTACACTTGGGTTATCCTGTCGTCAGGCGGTCCCGCAGTTGGCCCGAATTACAAATTCTTGGTCTAGCGTCGGTTGCTGTCGCTTCTTCCCTGACGTCAGTGCGCCCATGGGTATACAAGATGCATCCGACGGCATTTTCTTCAATTTTTCTTGCCCCAGATGTCAGGTGCCCCCAAGTAGGTAGGCAATACATATTGCTAATCAAAAATATACAATAAAAACAATACCTTCAGTTACCAGCAAATACACCCCAGAGGTTGTATAGGATAGAAAGGTATAGATAAGTCCAGCTAGTTCAGAGGGGATGGAGGGAGGGTAACCTGGACTGCAGCAGTGTGAACACTAACATCTACATTTACAGTAAGTACAAAACTGTACTATGTTCATCGTGTTACACTGCTGCAGTCATTACACTTGGGTAGAATCCCAAAGCTGAGGTTGGGTGGCTGGTCTATAAAGAGTTAGGATTGGCTACGAGGCCCTGCAGAACTGCAGTGGCAAATCCTGCTCTGGATTTAGAGTAAAGAGGCAGGTGGTTATGCTTGGTAAAGGTGTGCACTGAACTCCAAGTTGCAGCCTCCAAAATTTCCTTGGTAGGTACTCCTCTGAGAAAGGCTGTTGAAGTGGCTGTTGCCCTGGTGGAATGTGGCCTAATGTTATTTGGGACCGATTTTCCATGCTGTGTGTAGCAGTACCGAATACAGTGTCCTATCCATTTGGATATAGTTTGCTTCAAGATAGCCTTGCCCTGTTATCCTGCAGCATATGCTACAAACAGTTGCGCAGTTTTCTTTGTTTACTTTGTTTTGTCCAAGTAGAAGCGTAGCTGCCTGTGTATGTTCAAAGAATGCAGACGTTTCTCCCCTTTATTCTGGGGGTTTGGATAAAAAGTTGGCAAATGGATGGTTTGGTTAAAAGCCACACTAGATACCACCTTTGGCATAAAGGTAGGGTTTGTCCTTAAAGATACCCTGTCCTGATGAAAAATTATAAAAGGTTCCACTGCCATTAATGCCTGTAGCTCAGACTCTTCATGCTGAAGTTATTGCCAGGAGCAGAGCTGTTTTCCATGATAAAAATTTTAGATCGGCTGTATTGGCTGGCTCAAAAGGTGGTAGGGTCAGTTTTTCCTAAACAAAATTGAGGTCCCAAGTTGGTGTTGGTGCTCTCCGGGGCGGTCTTATGTTTTTAGCCCCTCTGAGGTACTGCTTTAGCAAGGGATGAGAGAATAAATGAGGATCCGTGTTGTAATGTGCTGAAATGGCAGAGGCGTGGATCTTAATTGATGAGAAGGATAGGCCTCTGTCCAGCATCTCAGTTAAGTATTGTAAAATCTGAGGAATGTTTGGAACAAGAGGGTCAAGGCTTTGAGCCTGGTTCCAGGCGCAGAATCTCTTCCATTTTTCTGAGTAAGATTTCCTGGTGCTAGGCCTCCTGGCCTCCAAAATGACATCCATAACAGCTTTAGAGACAGGTGTTGTCTGTTTGACTAATGTATCTGCCATGCAGCCAGGTTTTGGGTTTTGAGCTGACCGTGCAGGATCTGATTGTTTTGTTGAGTCAGAAGGTGTGGAATTTGAGGCAAAATCCATGGTGAGCCTTGAGCCAAGCTCCTTAAGATAGGGTACCAGTGCTGGCGTGGCCAGTCTGGAGCAATCAGGATCATCTCTGTTTTTTCTTGTCTGGCTTTTAGGAGTAGAGCTTTGAAAGGAGAGGCAGTGGCGGGAAGGCATAGACTTTTAGGTTTTTCCAGCTGAACAGAAGAGCATCCACTTTCCATGCTTGTTTGTGATAAGTCCTTGTGCAGAATTTTTGTAGTTGGCAATTCAGTGGGGAGGCAAAAAGATCTATGTCTGGGCATCCCCACTTTTGCGTTACCATGCTAAAGATTTGTGGATTCAATTTCCATACGTGAGGGTCCATGATATTTCTGCTTAGATCGTCTGCCAGAGTATTTTTCTTTCCTGGCAAGAATTGTGCTTGCAGGTGAACTTGATACGTTAGAGCTGTGTTCAACAAGGTCATGACTTGCCTGCATAGGGGATAAGAATGAGTGCCCCCTTACTTGTTTATGTACCACATTACTGTGGTGTTGTCTGTCTTTAGTAGTAATTGTCCTGGATGTAGAAGGTCCTTGAAAGCTGTTAGGGCATTTTGAACAGCCAACATCTCTTTTTGACTGATGTGAAGATGCATCTGGTCTGTGGTCCACTTGCCCTGAATGCATTTTCCTACCATGTGTGCTCCCCAGGTGTAATCCGGATCATCTGTTGTTAGACTTTGCCTGGCTGTGGGTTGGGTAAAAGGCTGACCCTTGTTTAGGTGACATGCCTGTGCCCACCATCGAAACTCCTGTTGTAGGCAGGGAATCATTGGTATTACTGCTTCTAAACTGTGAGAGTGTTGAGTCCAAACACTTTTCAGGTACCATTGTAATTTCCTCATATGCAGTCTGGCATATGGTATTAGTAGTATGCAGGATGCCATGAATCCCAGGGCCTGCAGAATTTTTCTTGCAGGGAGATGGGACTTTCTTGCCAGCAATTGAAAATATTGAGTTAGTTGAACTTGTTTGTCTGGCGTGAGGTAAGCCATCTGGGCCGTTGTATTTAAGCTGGCACCCAGGAATGTAATCTGTTGCGAGGGCACTAGTTTTGACTTCTTTTCGTTTACTGTGTACCCTAGAGAAATTAGCAACCTTTTTACAAATGCCAGATGCTGTAGAATAATGTCCTTTGTCTCTGCTTGAATGAGGCAGTCGTCCAGATATGGATATATTTGAATTCCTTTTTGTCTGCAAAATGCAATTACTGGTGCCAGGCACTTTGTGAAGACCCTGGGCGCAGTAGATAAGCCAAAGGGCAGTGCAGAGAATTGGTAGTGCATTGTACGAGCTTTGAATATGAGGTATCGTCTGCAATTTTGTCTGATAGGGACATGCAGGTATGCCTCTTTGAAGTGCAGAGTAACAAGCCAAGCCTTCTTGCCCAGCATGGGTAGAAGCTGCTGTAATGTCAACATTTTGAATTTTGGAATATCCAGGTAAGTATTCAGAATTGAAAGGTCTAGTATGGGCCTCCAGGCCTTGTCCTTTCTGGGGACCAGGAAGAGTCTTGAGTAAAATCCTTGTCCTTGTTCCTGTTGTGGTACTTTTTGAATAGCTCTCATGTCCATGAGGGCTGAAATTTGTTTTGTGCCTCTGCCCATTGATTTTGTGGCAGGTCTGGCATTCCTTTTAGCCTTGGTAAAGTATGAAAGTGGAATCTGTAACCTTGAGACACAATATTCAGGACCCATTTGTCTTGGGTGATTGTTTGCCAGTTTTGAGAAAAAAGTGCTAGTTTTCCCCCTAAGGGGGCTTCCAAAAGGGACGTGCTTGGCGTACGAAGGGGAAAGTCATTGTGACTGTTTCCTGTAAGGTTGAGACTTGTCCTCACCACCTTTTGGGGTTGAGGTGCCCCACTGTCATTGTCTGTTTTAGCCTTGGGGTTGAGATCTGCCTCTTGGGCATCTGTATCTGCCTCTCTGGGGCTTGACACTGGAAAGGACCAATTCTTTGTTGGCCAATTTCTGCTAAACCGAGGTGGTTGTACTTGTAAGAAATCCTTGACTGTTCGCATAGATTTAGCTTTATCCTCCATTTTCTTTAACACCTCTTCTGCCTTAACACCAAACAAAGTATCATGCTGTAAAGGAGCATCCAATAATTTTGCCTTAACATGATCAGGTAAACTTTGTTCTTTTAACCAAGCATGTCTTCGAATCACAGAACCTGTAACTGCGGCTCTACAAGAGGCCTCTAAAGAATCAAAACCACATTGCAGAGTATTTTTCCCACCTGTTCAACTGCATGCAATAAATCCTGCATTTCTTTACAATCAGGAGCTTCTGTGCTTGCAAGCATTTTTTGTTTTAACTGAGCCATTAAATACTGTTGGTACTTAAGCATGTGAAACTGGCAATTTAAAGCTCTTACTGCTAAAGTTGCAGAAGTGTATACTTTCTTCCCCAATCTATCCAAAGCTCTGGAATCTCTGTCAGATGGTACTGGATTTTTTGCAATGGAAGCCTTAACCCCTTTTGGACCCTGGGAAATAGTTTCTGTATAAACAGAAGGTTTTTTGTAAAGAAACTTGTGAGAGTCAGGGACTCTATAATACCTATCTGGCTTGGCTGGAGCAGGGGGCAAAGAGTCAGGAGATAAACTGGATTCAGAGAACACATCATCCACAATATCTAGCACAGGCGGAATTTGCAAGGGGCCTGTGTTGAGGCAATAAGAGGAAGCCCCTGAGCCTTTTCTTGGATTCTGAGTAATCCTGGCTTTCCCATTGGAAATGCTCCCTCATGGTATGTAAAGTTTCCCCAAAAGAATAATCCTCAGGAGGAGAGGCTGAAGGGATAGATTCTTCAGCATCAGAGTCCTCATAGGGGGGTAGAGAGTATCCCTGGTCTGAAGAGGAATTAGAGGAAATGGAAACCTGATCAGAGAAGTCAGTCTGTATCCTGCCTAGGCCTTTTCTCAGGAGGGGAATGGGAACCAAAGAGGAATCAGAGGAAATGGAAACCTGATCAGAGAGGTCAGTCTGCATCCTGCCTAGGCCTTTTGTCAAGAGGGGAATGGGAGCCCCTGAGATTAGAGTAATGAGGTCTTTGGCCATTTTAAGCATCTGTTTCTTAGGCATGGAGGACTGTCCAGGAGAATGCTGTACTTGTTTCTTTGTCTTTAATGGTGCCTTTGTCTTGGCTGTTGTTTTAATGGTAAGTTGTGAAGGTCTGAAAACACCCTCAGAAGCCGATACCTGCTCAGTGGCTCCGGACCCATCTGAGGGATTAGTTTCCATAGGCCCAATACCTTGAGTTTCCAGAGGCCTAGATGTCTCCACGTGGGAGTCGGAAGCGGCCTGTGGCTCTGAGGTAGCGGATGTCAGGGGCTGCGAAAGCGCCTCACTGAGAACCGGCGACTGGCCTAGAAGAGGTTTCGTCGTCGGTTTTGGACCTCGGATGCCTGTCTTTATCCTTGTCTTTGCATTTTTTCGGTACTGAGGTAGTCGGCTGATTCAACGGCATCGTATAATTGAACCTTCAGCCAAAGCAGTGCAAAGCAAAATCAAAACGTCTTTTTATAGTGCGTTAGTTAAATCTAGCACAAAACAGACTAGTGACGTCGTGATCAGGGCCTAGGCATGGAATACAGTAAGAGTGGAAGTCCTTATGAGGTATTTGCTTCCCATAAGAAATACAATTATTAACTTTTTCTGACATCGGTCTGAGGCAAGAAAAATGTTTCCCCAATGGGGTACTTAGCTTTATTGAAGACTTCAGATCTGAAATTCGACTTCGAAAATCTCAGAAGTCGGCCGACCAGCACTTGCGAACTGCTTCTGCTTCGGGCACCGGCAAGAAAGACTGGAGAAAATGGTGTTGGATGCATCTTGTATACCCCTGGCGCACTGACGTCACGGAAGAAGTGACAGCAACTGACGCCGGACCAAGACTTTGGAATTCGGGCAGACTGCGGGACCGCATGACGGCAGGATAACCCAAGTGTAATGACTGCAGCAGTGTAACGTGATGAACATCATCGATATGCAGGATGGTCTCTGAGTCCACGTACCTTGGACAGTTCTGCCCACGTAATGCCCCCCCCCCCCACCCGAGGTGAGAAGCGTCTGTGGTCACCGTGGCTTGGGGTTGTGGCATAACAAACGGTCGACCTTCCTGAAGCTCTCGAGAATGGTGCCACCAGATGAGGGAATTTCTGCAAATTCTGCTGAGAGGAATCGGTAAGTCCAACGGGTGGTGAAGGATGGACCACTGAACCTGCAACGTCCACTGGAGAATCCTCATGTGTAAGTGAGCTAAGGGTGTGAGATTGATTGCTGCTGTCATGGACCCTAAAGCCCTCAGGACTGACTCTACTGACGGAGCTGGTGACTGAAGAAGGGCTAAAACATGTAAGGTCAAACTGCGAAGTTTGTCTGATGTCAAGAAGGCCTTGGTCTGAAGCGTGTCTATTTTGGTCCCTATGAACTCCAAGATTTGAACTGGTTGAAGGGATGACTTCAAGTTTATGGTGATCCCCAATCGGGACGCTAGAAGTAGGAAGCAATCCCTGGCTAAGCAGAGTAGATGCCTGGTGGGGGCATTAAGGAGCCAGTTGTCTAGGTAAGGGAAAACCTGTATTCCCTGAAGTCTCAGGTGGGACGCTACAACTGCCATGACCTTGGTGAACACCCTGGGGGCTGTGGTCAGACCGAAGGGGAGGACCCTGAACTGGTAATGACTGGCCCCTAGCCGAAAGTGGAGGAACCTCCAGGATCGCCTGTCCATGAGAATGTGATAGTATGAATCCTTGAGGTCTATGGAGGACATCCAGTCCTTCTCCTGCAGCAGGGGCAGAATGGATTGAAGCGTGACCATCCGGAAATACTCCTTGGCAATGAAGAGGTTAATTGTTGAAAGGTCGAGAATCAGTCTCAAGTCCCCAGTCTTTTTTGGCACCAAAAAGAACATGGAGTAATTGCCTAATCCGGATTGGCCTGGGGGGACGTGCTGGATGGCTCTTTTTTCTAGCAGCTTTTTTTACCTCTAAAGCTGCAGCCTCCCTTTCACTGGGTGGAACATCGGGGAGGCGCCTCGACTGAGGAGGCAGGTTTATGAAAGGGATTCAGTAACCTCTAGATATTATTCGAAGCACCCAGTTATCTGTTGTGATGGACTCCCACTGGGCCAAGTGCTTCGAAAAACGCCACCCCACCCCGACTGCCTCCAGAGAGGAGCAGTCGGGCAACCTCTCAGGGCTGCTGCATGGGTCGGTCAGAAAAAGGTTCTCGCAACCCAAAATTTTTCGGCCCCCTCTCTACCTCTGGGCCAGCGACCACCTTGTTCCCCTCTGCCTCTGAAGGACGAAGGGTCCGGAGCATAAAGGGACTGCTGAGACTTCCAGAACCACATCTTCTTTTGTCCTCTCTGGTTCAAAGGACCTTTGAGGAGCCAAGAAGCGGACTCAGACAATTGACAGTGTCTTTCTCGCTCTGAACCAGTGTGTCGCGGACGGTCGTCCCAAACAGGGTAGAGCCGAAGGGTGTGTTCGCGAAGGACACCCTGAAAGGTTCTCCAAAATCACAAAGCCGGAGCCAGGCGTGACACCTTAAGGTGATGCCGGACCCGCTGGCTCTAGCGGCCCCCTCCGTGGCATGGGAAAGTAGCCACATAGACATGTTTGAAACAGATTTCAGAGTGGCCATGCGAGCAGAGAAAGTCCGTTTGTCCTCGGCCGACATGGACTCAGGGGGAGACTCAGCGTATTCTTTCACCAGATCCCAATGAAGTCTAATTACATGGGCCAAATAATTCAGTGCCCTTATGGAAAAGGTAGCTGAAGCAAACATCCGCTTCCCAATATGATCCATCGTCCGAGACTCCTTATCAGGGGGATGGGATCGAGGAACTATCCTGGGCAAGTTCTTCTTGGTGGCTGCCGCCATCACCATGGCATCTACCAGGGAACCCTTACTCCAAGCTGTCCTATCCACAGGGGGACTAAGAATCCTTTCTGGCCTCCTGGGGATTGGCTCTACAGTGTCCGGTTCCTTCCATGCCTTGGTAGTGATGAGGTCGGCCGGAGGGGACACCCAAGAGGTAGACGGGCCTGCGAACACCTCCAGGAACACTGACTCGTCCGAGGAAGGTTTTTGGGCTGACCACCCCCCTTTAGGCGAAGCACTTCCATAATGTCTCTAAAGGAGACGTCCTCGGGGGTGACCTGGGGGAACCTTCCCCTTCCTCCAAATCGGTGTCTTCCGTGAGGGACTCAGGGGAGTCCAAGTGCCTCCTCTTACACTTACGTTTGTGAAGGGCCTCCATGGTGGGACTGTCCAAGGACGGCTTACCAACAGGGTCGTGTTCCACCAGTGGGACGGGCTGGGGCGTCAACCCAGGCTGTCCCTGGGACTGGATGATGGAAGACAAGCCCAGCTGCAAGGGAGTGGGGGCGGGATCCGAAGAAAGAGCAGGGGTCTCGAACCTCTCGAGAGGACCCTCTCCACCACGTCGAAAGCAGAGGGTGAACCGATCTCTCTGGGTTCCGTGGTTAACACCCTCGGAACTGGCGCAGGTATCGGGGTCGGAGCAGAAGCTCTCGGACCAGAGAAGGAAGTGTGCCCTGACTGAAACGGAGCAGAAGACGCACTGGCCCCCTCGGATCCGACAAACTCAAGGGCATGGCCGGCGTCGAGGTAGCAATAACAATCTGCGCCGACTCACTGACTCCGAGACTCCTCGGATCCGAAGGCTCCGAAACCCGATAGTGGATCGGAGAAGGAGCTATCGGGGCAAAAAGTGTGGCTAAACTCCCCCGCGGAGGGGGGGGGGGAGGCAGCAGCACTCCCATCTGCAGTTGAGTTTGGAGGAAACGACGCATCATCTGGTCCATATCAGTGTCGGAGAAGCTATGGGTTGAGGAGGCCACCGAAGCTGGCCAGGAGGGCCACTACTATGACCTTGAAGATGGTCGGGCCTCCTCCTCTGGCTCAGGGGAAAAACGTGGTGAATGGAGCCGAGGGAAGGAAGGCCCGGAGACCTTCTGGGGTGAGGAGAGCAGCTTAGCAGGCGGGGCAGAGGGGACCAAGTCGGCCCGCCTCTTGTGGCTTCTATGCCTCTTTCTCCCTCCCTCTCTCGTCTTTTTTTGAGTCCCTCTCTCCCTGGGAAGAGGTGGGAGGTTGAGTCCCAGCCAGGGGAGAGGTGACAGCAAGCTGAGCAGCCATGGCTGTAGCCACCAAGGGAGAAGAGGAGGAAGCAGACTCTGCGGGTAGGAGACCCGCCAGAATCAGCTTATTCCTCCTATCCCTCAGAGCCAGGGGGTTAAAGGCTGCGCAGATTTGGCAGCCTGACGATAAAGGTGGTACCCCCAGACAGAGAACGCAGTGAGTGTGGCCATCCGCTGGGGAAAGCTTATGGCCACACTCAGTGCACTTAGAAAAGATGGCCTTTGGGGCCTCTGCCATGATCTCTAAACTAAAACAAACGCGCCCACACAAACACTATAAGGGGAAGGGTTCACTAGCTTTAAACTACAAAGGTAAAACTCAGGGGTTTAAACTAGGGAATTATACTATCCACACACACAAAAGCTAGGAAGATTTTGAGAAAAAATTTCTACTCACAACCACCTAAACGCTCAGAGCTCGAGAAACTCAAGCCTGACAAAGCTGCAGCAAACAAGATCTAAGGATTGGAAGGAGGTAGCAGGGTATTATGGGTAAGGGGGAGGAGCTTGGAGCTCAGATCTCTAGCTTGGAAAGCTGCCGGCTCGGATCCGGGTTGGATCCGATACCCACAGGTTGATGATCAAATGACGTTACCTACTCCAGAGGTAATCTTTTGTGAGGGTACCAGTTGTGATTTCTTTTCGTTTATTATGTACCCTAGGCATATTACAAGCCTTTTCACTAACGCCAGATGTTGAAGAAGGTCTGTCTGTCTTCTGCTTGAATGAGACAGTCATCCAAGTAAGGACAGATTTGTATACTTCTTTGTCTGCAAAATGCAATTACTGGTGCCAGGCACTTTGTAAAGACCCTGAGGGCAGTAGATAAGCCAAAGGGCAGTGCAGAGAATTGGTAATGCATAAAACCAGCCTAGAAGCAGAGGTATCTTCTGCAAGATTCCCTTATTGGGATATGCAGGTATGCCTCAAGTCTAGAGTCACTAGCCAAGCGTTCTTGGCCAGCATGGGCAGAAGCTGCTGCAAAGTTAGCATTTTGAATTTTGGTATGTCCAAGAATGTGTTTAAAATTGATAAATCCAGTATTGGGTGCCAGGCATTGTCTTTTCTGGATACCAAGAACAGTCTTGAGTAAAACCCTTGTCCTTTTTCCTGTTCTGGTACTGGCCGAATAGCCCCCATATCCATGAGGGACGTAACCTGTTTCTGTGCCTCTGCCCATTGATTTTGTGGCAGATCTGGCCAACCATTTGGAATTGGCAAAGTATGGAAATTAAATCTGTAACCCTGGGATACTATGTTTAATACCCACTTGTCCTGGCTTATTAACTGCCAATTTGAGCATGAAGTGCTAGTTTTCCCCCTAAGGAGGCTGCCAAAAGATAAGTGCTTGGTGATGGCAAAGGGAAGCCATTGAGACTGTTTACTGTAGGGTTGCGCTTGATTTCCTCCAGATTTGGAGGTAGAGGCACTCCATTGCTTTGACCTGTAGGAATCCTGTGATTGGTATCTAGAGCCCTTTGAGTGCCTGGATTTGTCCCATGAGGCACTGTCGGACACAGGAAAGGACCAATTTTTTGTAGGCCAGTGTCTACTGAATCTTGGTGGCTGCACTTGTAAAAAGTCTTTTACAGTTTGCATAGACTTAGCTTTGTCTTCCATTTTCTTTAAAACACCTCTTCTGCCTTATTACCAGAGTATCATGCTGTAAAGGTGCATCCAACAATTTTGCTTTAACATGATCAGGCAAATTTTGCTCCTTTAGCCAGACATGCCTTCTAATCACAGATCCAGTAACTGCGGCCCTGCAGGAGGCCTCCATGGAATCAAAACCAAATTGCAAAGTATGCTTTCCAACTTGTTCTGCTGCATGCAATAAGTCCTGTAATTCTTTATTTTCCACACATTCAGAAATCAACATCATTTTCTGTTTCAATAATCCCATAACATGCTGTTGATATTTAAGCATATGAAACTGGCAGTTTAAGGCCCTAATTGCCGAGGTTGCAGACGTATAAACCTTTCCCCACCTATCCAGCACCCTTGAATCTCTGCCAGAGGGGGTAAGATTCTTAGCTGTTGAGGCCTTTACACCTTTGGGACCCTGCGAGATATCAGGGTCAGCAGCAGGGTTTTTGAATAAAAATTTGTGAGAGTCAGGAACCCTGTAGTATCTGTCTGGCTTGCTAGGAGCCGGAGGTAAGGAATCTGGAGTCATGCTAGATTCCGAAAACACATCAACAATGTCCAATACAGGAGGTATGGCTAAAGGCCTATGCAGAGGGAGAAGGAGGAAATCCCTAAGCCTATTTTTTGATTCTGAGAAATATTGACTCTCCCAATGAAAATGTTCCCTCAAAGTATGCAAGGTTTCTCCAAACGAATAATATTCAGGAGGAAATGCAATTGGGATGGATTCCTCTGCATCTGAATCCTCATAGGGTGGTATAGAAAATTCCTGATCAGAAGAGGAATCAGAAGAAATAGAAACCTGATATGAAGAATCATAATCAGTGTCTTGCCTAGGCCTCTTATCAGGAGGGGGGGGGGGGGGGTTGGGAACCTATGATCATTATAATTAGGTCTTCCGCCATTTTGATCATCTGCTTTTTGGGCACAGAGGCCTGAGCACGTGGCTCATGTGTCAGTTTCTTAGCCTTAGAAGTTGCTTTTGTCTGTTTTTGAAGCTGGCGTCTGTTTTATATAGAAATGCTGAGGCCTGAAGACACCCTCAGAAGCCGGTGCCTGCTGAGCGGCTCCAGACCCATCCGAGGGAGAGATCTGCGGGTACAATACTTTGAGAATCTCGTGGCGTGCCGGACTACAGATGGGTCTCTGTAGAGGCCTGCGCATCGAAAGTAGCGGGTATCAGGGGCTGTGAAAATGCCTCACTGAGTACCGGCGACTGGCTTAGGGAAAGCTTTGTCATCGGTTTTGGACCTCGACAGTTTGTCTCCGTCCTTTTCTTTGCGGTTTTTGTGAACTCCGGTAGTCGGATTGCAATCCGAAGACATTTCAGGGTAGTTAAATCGGTTTCCAAAATATTCTGAAGCAAAGATATACAGATGCTTAATAGTGCACTGGTTAAATCTAGCACAAAATTGACAGCAAGGCACGTTATGATCTGGGTCTAGGCAAGGAATACAGTACAAATGAAAATCCTTATGAGGTATTTACTTCCCACAAGTAATGCAATTATTAACTTTTACTGACATCGGTATGGAGCAAGAAAAAGTTTCCCCAGTGGGGTGCTTAGCTTTAATTGAAGACTTCGGTTCTGAAACTTGAATTCTTAAATTTCAGGAGTCGGACGACCGGCACTTGCGAACTGCTTCTGCTTCGGGCACTGCGCGGCAATAAAGACTAAAGAAAATGGCGTCTGCTGCCTGTTTTGTACCCCCTGATGACCTGACGTCATGGAGGAGGAGACAGCAACCGACGCAGGACCCAAGACTTTGATATTCAGGCCGACTGAGGGCAACCTGCCAGCAGATTACCCAAATGTAATGACTGCAACAGTGAAACACGAAGAACATCTGGTGAAGAGTCAGCATCTTGAATTTTGGAATGTCCAGAAAAGTGTTTAGAGTAGACAGGTCCAGAATTGGACGCCATGATTTGTCTTTTCTGGGTATCAGGAAAAGCCAGGAATAGAAACCTTGTCCCTTTTCCTCTTCTGGTACCGTTTGAATAGTCCCCATGTTTAAGAGGGGAAAGTACTTGTTTCTGAGCCTCTGCCCACTGATATGGGGGAAGGTCTGGCCACCCGTTTGGTGTTGGCAACGTGTGGAAATGAAATCTGCATCCCTGGGACACTATATTTAAAATCCATTTGTCCTGGGTTATGAGTTCCCAGTTTTTTGCATGAAAAGCCATCTTTTCCCCCAAAGGGGTGACTAAAAGGTAAGTGCTTGGTAATTTTAAATTAATTTTAATTTTAAAGGAAAGTCATTGAGACTGTTTACCACAGGGGAATGTGTCTTATTGCCAGATATGGAAGTGGAGCCCCCCCCATTGCTTAGGTCCGAGAGTCTCCTGGGACTGAAGCCTGGTGCTTTTGCTGTGTCTGGATTTGGCTTGAGAGGATCTGGAAGGAGCTGGAAAGGACCAATTCTTGGTAGGCCAGTGCCTACTAAATCTTGGAGGTAAGAAATCTTTTACAGTTTGCATAGATTTAGCTTTATCTTCCATCTTTTTTAAAACTTCTTCAGCCTTATTGCCAAACAGGCAGTCCTGATTTAAAGGAGCATCCAACAATTTTGCTTTAACATGATCAGGCAGAGCTTGCTCCTTAAACCAAGTATTCCTTCTAAGCACAGACCCAGTAACAGCAGCCCTGCAAGAGGTCTCTAAAGAATAAAAACCGCATTTCAAAGTATGTTTTCCAACTTGTTCAGCAGAATGCAATAAATCCTGTAAATCTTTATTTTCCACACAGTCAGAAATCATCATTTTCTGTTTAAGCAGTCCAATAATATGTTGTTATTTTAACATATGAAATTGGCAGTTTAAAGCCCCGATAGCCAAGGTTGCAGAAGTATAAACCTTTTTACTCCATCTATCCAGCACCCTGGAGTCTCTATCAGAAGGGGTAGGATTTTTAGCAGTAGAAGCCTTAATGCCCTTAGTCCCTTGAAAAATGGTTTCAGGATCTGCAACAGGATTTTTTTAAAGGAACTTGTGGGACTCAGGAACCCTGTAGTATCTGTCAGGTTTACAAGGAGCTGGAGGCAGGGAATCAGGGGCCATAATGGATTCCGAACACACATCAACAATGTCTAGTACAGGAGGTATAGCCAAAGGCCTATGCTGAGGTAAAAGAAGAAAATCCCTAAGCCTCGTTTTTGAATCAGAGAATTCCTGACTTTCCCAGTGGAAATGCTCCCTTAAAGTATGTAAAATTTCACCAAAAGAGAAATCCTTGGGGGGGGGGGGGGGCAGAGGGAATGGAATCCTCTGCATCAGAATCCTCATAAGTAGGTATGGACAAATCCAGGTCATTAGAAGAGTCAAAAGAAACAGAATCCTGATCAGAAGATTCACAGTCAAGCTCAGGCCTAGGCCTCTTAAAAGGGGGGGGGGGGGTTTGACTACCCCTGATTAGAGTAATTAGATCTTCAGCCATTTTGATCATTTGTTTTTTAGGCATAGGGGCTTAACATGTGGCCTGGGCGTCTGTTGTTTCGACCTAGATCGAGACTTAGGCCTTAGTATTGAAGGTGGAGTTGGTTTGATATGCAAGTCTGTAGGCCTGAATACATCCTCAGAAGCCGGTGCCTGCACAGTGGCTCTGGACCCATCCAAGGTAGAGACATCCGCGGGTTCCATAGTTGAAGTATCTCGCAGCATACGGGACTCTGAATGGGTCTCAGTAGAGGCCTGCAAGTCAGAAGTAGCGGGTATCAGGGGCTGCAAAAGCGCAAACTGGCTTAGGAGAAGCGTCGTAGTCAGTTTTGGACCTCAATGCCCTGTCTCTGTCTTTATCTTTGCGCTTTTTTCAAAATTCCGGTAGTCGGATGGCTAATCGCCATTTTTGGATAATTAAACCGAGAACAAAATATTTAGAGTCAAAAATGTACCGACGGATAGTGCGCTGATTAAATAAAGCACAAAACCGACAGCAAGGTACGTCATGGTCAGGACCTAGGCAAGGAATACAGTACACATGAAAATCTTTATGAGGTATTTTGCTTTCCACAAGTAATGCAATTATTAACTTTTACTGACATCGGTAAGGAGCAAGAAAAAGTTTCCCCAACGGGGTTACTTAGCTTTAAGTTGAAGACTTCGGTTCTGAAACTCGAAAATGAAAATTTCAGGTGTCGGCCAACCGGCACTTACGAACTGCTTCTGCTTCGGGCACCGCACTGCAAGAAAGACTGAGGTAATGACGTCGGCTGCATGTTTTATACCCCCCGACGACCTGACGTCATGGAAGAAGGGACAGCAACTGACGCAGGACCCAAGACTTTGTTATTCAGGCTGAGGGCAACCTGCCAGCAGATTACCCAAATGTAATGACTACAACAGTGAAACACGAAGAACATCGGTATGAAACATCCTCTGGAATTGATACTTTATACCCAAGTGCCGTTTGTTATATCTAGTCAGGCTTCTGGGTACAATGACAAGCGACCCCCAACTGTCTCCAGAGTAGGACAGCAGGGCCTCCCTTCAGGAGCACTGGTAGGACTGACCAAAGAAGTGATTTCTGTCACCCTGGTGTTGCGGACCCCCTCTGCCGCGTGGGAGGCGTCTTCCATTGTAACCCCCTCCTCTGCCTCTGGAGGGGGGCTCTCCACATGTGTCTTGAAAAGGCTCCTTGGGCTTTCCGGAACCACATCTTCCCTCCCCTCTGACCTTTAGGAAAGGGTCAAGTGGGGGTGGAAAAACGGACTCCGATGGCAGAGTCTTTCCTTTTTGTTCACACCTGGTCAAAGTCTCCTTCACCTTTGGCCCAAACAAGGATGAGCTGTCAAACGGGGTATTCGTAAAGGAAGACTTGAAGGGTTCTGCGAAGGAACAGAGTCGCATCCAGGCATGCCTACGAAGAGCAATTCCTGTACCTGAAGCTCTACTCGAACCATCAGCTGCGTATGATACGAGACGCATGGACGAGTTAACTACTGAATTAAGGGTAGCAAGCTAGGTAGCAACTTTGTTGGATACACTCGTAGCTACAGCACCCTGAAGAGTATCTCCCAACTCCTTAAGGAGATCTCTCTTCAGTCTGGTAAAATGGGTCAAGTAGTTCAGTGATCTGAGTGAGAAAGTCGTTGAACTAAACATGCATTTCCCATATCTATCCATGATCCCTGATTCTCATTTAGGAGGATGGATAGACTAGGAAGTCTCAGACATTTCCTTTTTGGTGGCTGCCGCCACCACCATGGCATCAACAGGGACTCCCTTGGTCAAAAAGGACTCATCTATGGGGGCAGAAATATACTTATTATGCCTCCTAGGGACAGGTTCCATAGATTCTGGTGACTCCCACGCCCTACGAGAGACCAGATCCATAAGCTCATCGTAGGGCGGAGACACCCAAGAGGTGGAAGGCTGAGACCCGAACGCTTTCAGGAGAACCAACTCGTCCTCAGTAGGGTTCTTGGACTGCCAATCACCCCTCTGCCTAAGAATTTCCAGAATCTCCGCAAAGGAGATGTCCTCAAGAGGGGGAATCTCGGTGACCCTTCTGATTCATCCAAGTCGGTGTCTGATGTTAGAGACTCCTGTGGGGAGTCCAAATGGCTCCTCTTGCATATCATCTTCCTGGGGACTTCTTCAGGAGGAACTTCTGGAGAGGTCTTAGAAGAGCAGGTAGCACCCTGTGGGGCTACCTGAGGCTCTGGGTCTCTACGCTTGGGATGACCGGAGATCACAAACTGACACAGGCACTTTAGGGGAGGAAGAGGCCAGACCTGGAGATGAGAAAGTCTTAGGAAGCAACACTCGCCTCATGGCTTCGAATGCACCATAGCTCCGATGAGGAGTAGACGGATCAGGAGGAGCCGCAATCCCCTCCCGCACCGGAGCCGTAGGCTCTGAGCCCGATGTAGGAGCAGAGCTCACCCAAGCTGAAGCCCAGAGAGGAAGAGTCCGCACCAACAAGTCGGTGCGACTATCCTCCCCGGACCCGACCGGAGAGTGTCTGTTCCTAGAGTCCCCGGTCGGTGCCGAGGACGGCCAAGCAGATGGAGCTGATGACACTGGAGCAGGTGTCGGCCTCCTCCGGCTCCGAAGGTCCGGTATGGCTCGGAGGAAGAGCAGACAATTCAGGAGTAATGGTCTTCGGCTCCGACAGTTGGGTCTGAGCCGACAGCAATTTAGCTAGGCCTGGTGCCTTTAAGAGCTTCTGAACCAGTCAGTCCATATCCAGATCGGACAGGCTGACTGAAGACCTGGAGGAGTGAATAGATGGAGCCGACTGGAGAAGTAGAGAGGGAGGTTTTTTGGCAACCGGTTCCAAAACAGTGTCCAAGGTCCGAAAAGAACAGATTGTCGGCTTCGAAGTCAGGGGAGCCGAAGTCGCACTCCTTTCCAATTTTTTTTCCTTTCTTTGTCCTGGATTCTGAGGAAGATTTGGACGATTTACTGGCCCCATCCTGGTCAGACAATGCCTCTGAGAAAGGGTGTTTAATACCCCTGTAAATTAACTTTCTCTTCCTTTCTGCAAGCACTCGAGTAGAAAAGGAGTGGCAGATACTACATGCCTCCTGCAGGTGCACCTCACCCAAACAGTACACACACTGCACATGGGCATCCATAACAGACATCTTTTGTCCGCAGTCTGGGCACTTTTTGAACCCAGACTTAGGATGCTTTTCCCTTTCTTCAGACATAGCAACTAACTACCTGAAAAAAATTCACAAGATCAAAAAACAACACTATTTAACTATATAAGATAGTTTAATTCAGAAAAGAGTAATCCAATTCACTACAAACAGCAATGCAAAAAGACAGCACAAACAGCCTAAAAAGGCAACTAGTAAGAGTAATCCAATATCAAAAAGCCCAAAAAGGGCAACTCTAATCTAACAAGCTGTAAGAAAAGGCCCAAGGGCAACAGGCCAAAGGCAATCAGTAGAGATTTACTGGGAAAATAGGAAAACAGAAAAATCTGCTAAACTAGGTAATACTACATAATTATAATAGTAGAAAGATATAAAAATGCAATAGAAAAACTTGCTGAAAGTTGAAAATTCCCACAATAATCTCGAGCAACGCTGGAAACCTAGGGATCCGTGCCACGGCAAACTAGATCTGAGGTAATTCCAGCAGTGCATTGTGGGATAAAGGGTTGGGTCTCGAGCTACTGGAAAACTGAGCTTGCTAGTCGGCCGTGTCGGAGCCAAGGATCGGCTCCAAACCCATCAGTGAAGAATGAACGGCGAGATTGAACAACTTCCCATGTACAGATTTTTCTTTCCCAACCTCTCCAGTCTTGCTGTCTTTATCAGCAGGGCGGATAGCAGTGGTAGGAAGGAGCTTGGAGCCCCTTTCCGTAGAGATGGGAGGTAGTGGCAGGATCAGCAGGAGGGCACTTTAAGAGCAATTTCTCCATCTCAGGGACTTTATAGAGTCTGTCTGCTCTACGTGGGGCTGGAGGTTGGGAGTTCGGGCTAATGGAGGCCGAAGCAAAAACATCCAAAATGCAGGTTGAATAGGAGGAATGGCAGAAGGACTTGGAGAGTCCACTTGAATAAGGTCATAAAACCTTTTTGTACATCAGACATATCAGAGGATTGCCACAAAGTGGTCTCTCATTTTATTAATAGTTTCCCCAAAGGTAAGATACTCTACAAGGGAGTCAGATTCAACAGAGCCCTCCCTCAGGAGATCCATATCCCAGGGGGGATGAGATCTGTGAGGAGTAAGAAGAGAGTCCTCAGAGGAATCAGACATTTCCTCCTCTTCAGGCTCATTTACCCTCCTTTCCTGGGTGGAAGGTCTGGGACTAAGGAGGGGAGGAGCAGTGGCAAAGGTTTCTGCAGAAGGTCTATGGGCCACAAAAGCACTGAACAAACTCTGGCTTACGGCCTACCAATCCGGCATGCTTTCAGAGAGTTGGAGTGAGGTGTCTTGTTTTTTTCTTTAAAGGCCTTGCTGACGTCTGGCTAGGAATAGGCCTAGGTTCAGGAGTTGGAATGGTGGAGGCGGCACCCAATGGCCCCAGAGTGAATGCTAGCTCCCCCCAGCTTCTAAGGCAGGCACCGGTAACTCCTCTGTGGACATGTCCGCTCGAGATTGCGCTGCCTCCTCAGAGGTACCCCGCTTTATCTACACTGGCAGATGCCGGATCCTCAGTCAAGCTGACATCGGCTACAGAGTGATGTATGGCAGACAGAGGCAAGCAGACGAAGTAGGCCATGAGGATTTGGCCCTTTTCCTAGGCAGTGTAGACGGGTTGTAGGGTGTGGCCTCCATCCCAAATGCTATTTGCTTCAAGCGCTGATTCTCTAAATACAAGTGTAAGGCCTGCAAATGGCAGAATAAGTCATACGGACAAACGATCAGCAAATGGCACAGTTCTCATGGTCGTCTTCCCTGCCTGGACAAAAGAAACAATGGTCATGCGTGCCTTTGTGGGGAATCTGCTGAACGCACTTGCCCTTAACGAATGACATTAGCAGACTTTAATTAACAACTAAGTAGGACTGAAGAATCCCCAACGGGGTACTCAACTGAATCTTATTCGATCAGACGTCTGCGACAAGCAGGAGCACCTGAGTACGACTGGCGGCTGAAAAGTTCTCAGGGCTGGTGCGTGCAGATGTCACTTTTATGGCCCACATTTCTGCAGCCATGTCAGACATCTGACGCACCAAGACAGATGGAAGTTCTTTGGAAACCTGGACAAACAAACTTGAGAGGAAGAAGGGTAAACTCACAAGTAGAATACAGCAACATTGGAAAGTACAGTTTTGTACCTACCATAAATGTAGATGTCCGAACTGGATAGCATCTGCAGTCATAACAAATGGGTTGTCCTGTCGTCAGGCAGCCCTTCGGTCGGCCGGATTCCAAAGTCTGGGTCCGGCTTCGGCTGATGTCGCACTTCACCCGACGTCATCTCTGCTGGTCTTCGGGTATAAAGGCATCAGCCGACGCCATTTTCCTCAGTGTTTCTTGCCCCAGATGCCAGTTGCCCTCTTGGAAGGCTAAATTTTGGATAAATGCCAATGTTTCCAAAAGGATAGAAGGCAAACACAAAAAATAAGCATGTATGTACATATATACAAACAAATACACCATAAGAGACCCCCCCCCCCAGCTAGCTATTTGGAGGGTAAATACCCTAGGAGTACCACAGAGGGGAAGGAGGGAGGGTAATCCTGACTGCAGATGCTATCCAGTTCGGACATCTACATTTATGGTAGGTACAAAACTGTACTATGTCCTTCATGGATGCATCTGTAGTCATAACAAATGGGTAGAATACCATAGCCAACTAGGGGAGGAAGAAGAAATTATGGTGTGGTTAGGATCCCTTGCAGTACAGCAGTGGCAAACCCTGCTCGGGATCTAGAATACAGAGGTAAATTATAATGCTTGGCAAATGTATGCACGGAGGTCCAAGTAGCCGCCTCAATAATGTCCTTGGTTGCCACTCCTCGTAAGAAAGCTGTGGTAGTGGCTGTAGCCCTTGTAGAATGAGGCCTTATGTTCTGTGGAATTGGTTTTCCATGGAAGGAGTAACAGAATCTTATGCAATTTCCTATCCATTTGGAGATTGTCTGTTTGGAAATTGCTTTTCCTTCCCTTCCTGTTGCATAGGCTACAAAAAGCTGGTCAGTTTTTCTATTACTTTTGGTTCTGTCCAGGTAGTAGCGTAGCTGTCTATGTACATCCAAGGTATGCAGCATTCTTTCCCCTCTGTTTTGTGGATTGGGGAAGAAGGTAGGTAGGTGGATTGCCTGGTTTAAAGACACTCTGGATACCACCTTAGGCATAAATGTAGGATTAGTTCTCATGGACACCCTATCTTGATGGAAGATTAGGAAGGGTTGTACTGCCATTAAGGCCTGTAGTTCAGAAACCCTCCTTGCTGAGGTAATTGCCAGTAGGAAAGCAGTTTTCCATGACAGGTGCTGTAGATCTGCTGTTGCTGCTGGTTCAAACGGAGGGAGTGTCAACTTTTCTAGCACAAAGTTCAAGTCCCATGCTGGTAATGGTGGTTTCCTAGGAGGTTTTACATTCTTGATCCCTCTGAGGAACTGCCTGAGTAAAGGATGTGAAAAGACAGGTGGATCAAAGCTGTATTCTGCTGAAATAGCTGATGCATGTATCTTGATGGAGGAATAGGACAGGCCTGTATGTAGAAGCTCTGCCAAATACTCCAGAATGTTAGCAATATCTATATTCGACACATCTTTTCCTCTTTCAGCACTCCAAATGACAAACCTTTTCCATTTTCCTGCATAGTTCCTTCTTGTTGAAGGTCTGCGGGCTTCCAGGATAATGTCTTTAACCCTTTGGGAAAGATTTGGATTAGTTGCTGCTACGTGATGTTCCAGGCAGTGAGTTGCAAAGTTTTTAGGTTTGGGTGCATGATGCTGTAGTTGTTCTGAGTTAACATCAAAGGCATCAGGGGTATTGACCACATTTTCTCCTGAGACATGCTCCTCAGCAATGGGTACCAGTGTTGCCTTGGCCAGTTCGGAGCTATCAGGATTATCCTTGGACGTTCCTCTTTGATTTTCAGTAATACCTTGTGTATCAAAGGAAGAGGTGGAAATGCATATGCTGTCAGACCTTTCCAGCTGAAGGAGAGCGAATCCACCTTCCATGCAAGTGGGTGGAATGTCCTTGTGCAGAATTTTTTGAGCTGGTGATTGAGAGGGAGCGAATAGATCTATTTGTGGCATTCCCCATTTCTTTGTGATGGTCTTGAAGATGTCCGGGTGTAGCATCCATTCGTGAGCATCCGAGGTGGTTCTGCTTAACATGTCTGCTAGGGTGTTCTCTTTTCCGGTACAAATATTGCCTGTAACTGGATGTTGTAGCTGAGTGCCAGATTCCATAGGTCCAAAGTCATTCTGCATAGGGGGTATGAATGAGTGCCTCCCTGTTTGTTGATGTACCACATGACTGTGGTGTTGTCTGTCCTTATTATCAAATGGCCTTCTTTGAGGAATGGTCTGAATTTTTGGATTGCCAGTTTTACTGCCAGCATTTCTTTTTGGTTTATGTGCAGGTGCAGCTGGTCCTGAGTCCACAATCCTTGTACGCATTTGTCCAGCATGTGCGCCCCCCATCCTAGGTCTGAGGCGTCTGTTGTGATGGTTTGGCTTGTTCGAAAGTTGTGGAAGGATAGGCCTGGGTTTGACTGGCATGCTTGAGCCCACCATAGGAACTCCTGTTTTAGGCATGGGATTAGTGGTATTTCTGCTTCTAGGCTGTGCCTGTGTTGAGACCATAAATTCTTTAGGTACCACTGTAGTTTTCTCATATGCAGTCTGGCATGTGGGACCAAAATTATGCATGATGCCATGAAGCCCAAGGCCTGCAGAACTTTTCTTGCTGTTAGTTTGTTCTGTTTTGTTAATGCCAAGAAGTAAAGAGGGAGTTCTTTTTGTTTTTCTGCAGTTAGGAATGCCATTTGTTTTACTGTGTCCAATTCCGCGCCCAAGAATGTTCTTGTTTGGGATGGTATCAGCCTTGATTTTTGAAAATTGACTGTGTATCCCAGGGCTTGTAGCAAGTAAATGACCCTTTGTAAATCTGTTGTCAGCTTGCTTTTGTTGTCCGCTTGTAGCAGGCAGTCGTCCAGGTATGGATAAATTTGGATTCCCTGTAGTCTGCAGTGAGCGATTACTGATGCCAGGCATTTTGTGAATACTCTGGGCGCAGTAAATAAGCCAAAGGGCAATGCTGAGAATTGATAATGCTCTGATCCTGCAAGAAATCTGAGGTATCTTCTGCAATTTGGTCGAATGGGGACGTGCAGGTATGCCTCCTTGAGATCTAGAGTTACCAGCCAGTACTCCTTGCCCAGCATGGGAAGAAGTTGCTGTAGGGTCAGCATTTTGAATTTTGGGACAATGATATATGTGTTTAAGATGGACAGGTCGAGAATAGGTCTCCAACTTTTTTCTTTTCTTGGTACTAGGAAGAGTCTGGAATAGAATCCTTTGCCCTGTTCTGTTATTGGTACTCTTTCCACAGCTCACATCTTTGTTAATTCCGTTATCTGCTGTAGAGCTTCTAATTTCTGATTTGGAGGCAGGTTTGGCATTCCTCTTTTTACTGGTAAGGTGTGGAAGTGGAACCGGTAGCCTTGGTCTATGGTTTGCAAAATCCACTTGTCTTTTGTGATATAGTGCCAATTTTTCGAAAATAAGGCTAACTTTCCGCCTAATGGTGCTGCTATTTGCTCCCTGGTAGGCGGAGTTAGAGCCAAGTCACTGTGATTGTCCTGTTGCAGTGGTAGTGGTAGTGTCTGTGCCTCTGTTATTACCTTGCCACTGTCATCCTCTGTAGGCACCTCCTCTGGATTGATTTCTGCCTCTGGAGCGTCTATTCCTGCCCCTTTAGGATCTTGCGGAGTCGGGAAAGGACCAATTTTTGGCAGGCCAGTTCCTGCTAAACCTTGGGGGCTGAACCTGTAAGAAATCTTTAACTGTTTGTACAGATTTTGCCTTTTCTTCCATTTTCTTCATTACCTGCTGGGCAGGTGTACCCAATAAACTGGCCTTATCCACAGGAGCATCTAATAGCTTAGCTTTAACATGATCCGGTAAGACCTGCTCTTTCAACCATGCATGTCTCCTTATCACTGTGCCAGTCATGGCTGATCTAAATGAAGCCTCCAGTGCATCATAGCCACATTTTAAGGAATAGTTACTAACCTGTTGTATGTTATTCACCATTTCTAATACATATTTCTTATCTATAGATTCATCAGAGGATACTTTTTTAGTTAACTGATCAAGCATAAACTCTTGGTATTGAATCATGTGAAACTGACAGTTTAAAGCTCTAGCTGAGAGAGTAGCAGAGGTGTAAACTTTTTTCCCCCATCTGTCCAAGGACCTGGATTCCCTTTCTGAAGGAATAGGTTTTTTTGCTGTGGTCGAGGCTACTGCCTTAGGCCCCTGGGAAATAGTTTCGGGGTCTGCCAGTGGGGCCTTGTATAGGTGGTGATGAGTGTCCGGGACCCTGCAAAATCTATCAGGTTTGGCAGGGGCTGGAGGTAAAGAATCAGGAGCAGTGCAGACATCATTAAATGCATCATCCACAACAGGCAAAACAGGAGGTATAGCTAAGGGCCTATGTTGTGGTAAATGCAGAAAGGTCCTAAGCCTTTTTCTTGAATCTGAGAAATCTTGTCCCTGCCATTGAAATTGTTCTCTCATGGCATGTAAGGTTTCCCCAAAGGAAAATTCCTCTGGGGGAGAGGCAGCTGGAATGGATTCTTCAGCATCGGAGTCTTCATAAGTAGAAAAAGGATCCTCTGGCTGTTCTGTAATGTCGGAGTCATCCGCAGAATCATCAGAGGACACTGGCTCGGGGGCTCTGTCCTAGGTCTCTTTTCTGGGGGCTGAGAGGCCCTGTCTGGGTGAGATTGGGATCCCCTAATTAAGGATATTAAATCTTCTGCCAGAGTAAGCATTTGTGAACTAGAGGTGGGCCTGTGTGAGGGAGGTTTAACAGGCACTGACTTAGCAGATTTGGCTGCTTTAGCCCTGGCAAAGGCCTTGATTGACATGGCTGCAGGGGGTCTAGCAGCACCACGTGCTGGGGTAGAAACATCCAAAGGGATGGTGCCTGATAACTCACTAGAAACCACAATTGTAGGCAAAATTTCTGAGGCCGATTCAGGTAAGGTAGCAGGAGCCTCAGTAGTAGCCATGGATTCGGCTGAAGATTGACCAGTTTTCTCGGTTTCGGCCGAAACCGAGACACTCGTGGCTTGCTTAACCGTGGTTTCGGCCGAAACCGCGGACCGCGAGTGTCGGTCTTTTTCTTTGCGTTTTTTAACAATTTGGGTAGTCGGAGGATCCGACGGCATAATGTAAGCAAAGTCTAAGCTGAAAAATTGTTCAGCAAACTCCGACCGACGCCTGAGCGTTCGCCGGTTGAAGGAAGCGCAGGCCGAACAGGCTGCTACGTCGTGGTCTGGGCCTAAGCAAGGCAGACAGTAAGAGTGGAAATCTTTATGAGGTATTTGTTTCCCACAAGTTAAACAGTTATTGACTTTTTCTGACATCGGCTGAGGCAAGAAAGAGTCCCCAATGGGGTACTTAGCTTTTTAGAAGTCTTCGAAGTAGTATTTGGTAGTAGTAATCTCTGGATCGGACCGACCGGCACTTGCGAACAGCTTCTGCTTCGGGCGCCACGCGGCAAGAAAGACTGAGGAAAATGACGTCGGCTGATGCCTTTATACCCGAAGACCAGCAGAGATGACGTCGGGTGAAGTGCGACATCAGCCGAAGCCGGACCCAGACTTTGGAATCCGGCCGACCGAAGGGCTGCCTGACGACAGGACAACCCATTTGTTATGACTGCAGATGCATCCATGAAGGACATCAGAAGGACATCATCTTTATTTGAAATTGTTATCTTCATTTGGTCTTCAACCTGTAGGACAGAATTCCCAGCTACTTGTACCCTGGGAGGCCCTACAGAAAGATATTCAGGAGCAAAGTGGAACCAAAGGATGCTCTGTTCCGGGATAACGCATCCAATTTGAAGTGGGATATGAAGGTGTGAGACCTAGCCCAAGTAAATGCAGCGCATAGCTCATCCACTGGTACTCTGGATGAAAAGGCTGATGAAGTACAAATCACTCTGGTAGAATGTGCTTTTACTAAAGTAGGAAGAAAAACACCATACTTGTCATAAATAAATGTGATACATTTAGCAATCCAGTTGGCAACAGTTAACTTTTGAGACTGGAGATCCCAACCTGGCTTTAGAATATGAGAAACAACTGACTGGACTTTCTGAAAGTTTTGGTTCTATCTAGGTAGAAACAGAGCTGCCTACATACTTAAGCATATACAACTAATATTCTCCTTTGTTCTGGAACTCTAGAAAGAAAACGGGAAGGTGAATAACCTGATTAATGATTATTTCATAAGTGACCTTGGGCATGAAGGATAGGTTTGGTCTAAGAGAGATGCGGTCCTTATGAAATATGAGGTATGGAAGCTGAATGCACAGGGCTTGTAACTCTAACTTGAGTAGATGAGATCAGGGCCACTAGTAAAGTGGTCTTCCAAGGCAAGATACCGTAGATCCACCTTAGCAGATGGTTCAAAGGAGGACACCAGCACTTGTAGCACAAAAGTTAGATCATAATGGGGAATAGAATCCTTTACTGGTGGCCGTAAGAGGAATGTACCTTTCAAAAAGCTTTGCACAATCTAGAAGCAGCTAACTATGAGTCCTTGAGTCCTACATGGCAATGGGAAATGGCAGCAAGCTGGACTTTAACTGTAGAGGAACTGGCTCCTTGGTTGAAGATACAGGGCAGGAACTCAAGACTGAAGGTATCGAAACAGTACAAAGATTTATACAATGCTGTGATGACCAAATGGAAAACCTCTTCCATTTGCTGGCATAAATCTTTTTGGTAGATGACTTGTGAGTGGACAGCAAAATGTGCTTCATGGGAGAAGGAAGCCCAGGAACCCTAGCCATCATTGGAACTTCAGAAGGCAAGCCATGAGCTTCAGGCTTTTCAAAGCCGGATGATAACCGCCCTCCGGATTGGATATCAGATCTAGACAAGGATCCAGAATCCATGGAGTGTCGACACTGACACCAACTGCGAGGGAACCAAACCTGACAAGGCAAGAAGGGGGCAATGAGGATCACTCTGCATTTCGACCTTTTCACCTTCTGAAGAAATTTCGATACAAGAGGAAGAGGAGGGTAAGCATACAGCAGACTGGGGTGGGCCAAGTATGAACTTCAGCATCTCTGGGAAGTCCATCTTTGGGAGGAATCAGGACGAAGAACTTGCTACATTTGGTGAAGTGAGAGGCGAAGAGATCACAGCAAGGCTGACCTCATTTGCAGAAGATCATGCCCGCCACTGACTGTTTCAGAAACCACTTGTGAGGAGATAGTATGGTCCTGCTGAGTTTGTCCGCCAAGATGTTGAACTCCCCAGAATGGGCACTACGACAAGAAAGCAGTCAGAGGAAATCACCCATTACACCAATCTCATGGCCTCTCAACACAGGAGATACGATGGAGAATCTTTTCCATTTAGATACACAAGACCTCTTCGTCGTGCAGGACTGTGAGCATGTCCTCACTGTAGAGTCTGTAAGGAATAAGAATTCTATCACCCAGAGGGTGAGGTTTAAAGGCTGTAAGTGGGGATGGGATTAGGGAATCCTTGTACTGTGCGACAAGAACCACTCTGAGGTAACTTGTGGTGATTACTCCTGGCTAAATGCAGGAGGGGGGAAACAAAGACATTGGCAACTTTCAAACACTGGACCCAACCCGGTTTGGGTTTGTGAAGGGCTGATCTTGTCTCCTGAACCTGATTGACTTCTTCAAATCAGTCTCCAGAGCTGTGGACGAGGGTAAGGTGGGTTCACCCAGCCTATCTGGACCTCACCAAGGTCTTCAACACCATCCCCCACTCTGGAATCAAAGACAAACTTACTAAGCTGGGCATTAATCTCAACGTTACTCAATGGGTTGCCAAATGGCTTTACTGACAGAACCCACACTGTAAAAGTAGCAGACTCCAAATCCAGCTCCAGACAAGTGACAAGTGGAGTACCACAGGGTTCAGTCCTGGGACCGCTCTTGTTTGGCATCTACTTCTCTGAAGTACAGGCCAACATTAAGGGATTCTGGCTAACAAAGTTCGCAGATGACTGCAAACTTGGGAGCCATTATTGAATCCCCAAATGATGCGGATATTCTACAAAAGGGCCTTACAGAAACAGATGATTGGTGCCAGAGCCATGGCCTCAAGCTCAATGCCAGGAAATGTATAGTTATCCCCTTTGGGAAAAAACATGCAACCGTGAATTACCACACAGGTGGCAGTACACTAAACACCGAAAGTGTGATAAGAGACTTAGGGACACAGGTGGACAGTGGTCTCACCTTCGATAACCATATCGCCACAACAGTCAGGAAATCCTATGTGGCACACCTCATCACCAAGGCCTTTACATCCAGAAAAAAGGAGGACATTGTCCCATTGTACTCGTCCTTCACAAGACCCATTATACAATACAACGCCCTGTTTGGTATGTACTTCTCAAGACATCTGCAACAACTGGAAAGGCCACAGAAATACCTCACTAAAAGAATCACAGGCCTAAAGCAGATGCCCTATGCTGACCATCTAAAATAACTCCAGCTATACTCTGTTGCATATAGTCTATTCAGAGGCGATCTCTGGTTAACATACAAGGCCATGTCAAACCCAGAGCTGTTGGACATGCTACACTTAAAGAAATCCCAATCCCTCAGAGCCACACGCTCCAGGGATTTAAACCTTATCACAATGAACAAAGCATGCTGGAGGGATATGTTCCTGACCCCGAGACTCCCCAGACTCTGGAATAGACTGCCCATTCATGTCAAGCAGAGCGCCTCTTTGGCCGGCTTCTAAAGAAATCTTGACGATTGGATGTGAGATATGAAATTCACCCCGGGGATCACGTTAGTCACTCTGCTAGACAGGGGTCCAGGGAAGTAAATATTGTGGGAAGAAATAGCCAGGGAATTGTTATGGCTAGGCTTGTATAGGCCCCTAGGGCCGATAGCCTAGTACCAACCTATGAACCTGTGCTGTCTTGGCCAAAAGGGAGTCACCAACAAGATTTATGGCCTGTCCTTCTGAAGTCTCAGTAGGACTTTCTGAAGTAGTGGGAAGGGATGAAATGCATACAGAAACATCCCCTTCCAAGAGACTAAGAAGGTGTCCATTGCCCTCGCCAGAGGACTGGGCAGCCTGGTGCAAAAAGATGGAAGTTGTCTGCTCATAGGTGAGGCAAACAGATTGAAGGTGTACACCATTTGTGGACTATGTCCAAGAACACGTCCCTGTGGAGCATCCATTCATGGGACTGTGACATGGACCTGCTTAAGGTGTTTGCTTGAGTAGTCTGTTCTGAAGGGATGTACACAGTAGTGTTGTTTGTAAACAATTTTAGTGGGTCTTGTTTCATCATGTGTTGGAAGGTCTTTATGACAAAAAGAATTGCTCTCATCTCTCGGACATTAATATGCTCCTACTTGATGGAGTCTGGTCAAGTGCCCTGGACTCTCTAAAAAGTCCATGGCTGCTCCCCACCCTAGATCCAAGGCATCCATGTACATCTCCTGTACTGGCAAGAGAGCCTGTAAGGACAGTCCTGGGTTGCAGTTCACTTGATTCAACCACCACTGAAACTCCTTGAGGCAAGGCTAGAAGTGAATTTTGTACTCTAGAGGATGAGTGTGTTGAGTCTATATAGACCTTGGATACCATTATAGCCTTCTCATATGGAGCCTCACCAAAACATAGGAATGGTCGATGCCATATGACCTGAGAGTCTGAGGTACTGCCTGGCAATCGTCTGTGGCCTGAAGGACATTGAGCAGGCACTGCCTTAAATTTTCTACCTTTTGAGGTGGTAGGAAAGCCCTCATGACATCTATCCTTATCTGGCACCCCAGGAATACTAGGCCCTAAGAGAGGGACAGGTTAGACTTGGGGAAATTTATCTGGAAGCCCAGTGCTTGCAGGAGTGAAATTACTGTTTGTAGACGGCATTGCAGGGATTCTGTGCGGTCCACCTAAATGAGAAGGTTATCAAAGTAGGGGAAAACTTGAATCCCTTGGGTCCTGCAGAAGGCTACCACTGGTGTCAAGCACTTGGTCAAGACCCTTGGTGTAACAGAAAGCCTGAAGGGCATGGCCTAGAACTGAAAATATAAGGCGGTCACAGAGAAGCACAGGTATCTCCTGTAACTGGTCCTTTTGGGGATGTGTAGGTAGGCATCCTTGATGTCCAAGGTTGCAATGAACCCCGCCCCCCCGAGGTAAAATCAAAGGGAAAAGGGTTTGCAGAGTGAGCAATTGAAAGGTGGGCAGGTGGGAAAGATCTAATACTGCTCTCCAGGGGCCATATTTCCTTGGAACTAGGAAGAGCCTGGAGTAGAAACTTTTCCCTTCTCTGTCAGAGGGACAGGATGAATTGTTCCCTGGGAAATGAGGCTATGACTGACAGAAAAAAAGGGAGCTGTGGAATACCCCCTTAGGGACAGAGTTGTAACCCAGGTCATGAAATAACCCTTCTCTGTAATAGGTAAGACCCACCTGTCTGTGATATTTTTCCAAACAGGGAGACACAGTGAGAGAGCCTTTGGGAAAGGGGATTGGAGTTGAGGGAGTTTTGCAGGAATTGCAGATAGTCACAGACTACCTGTCCTGTCTTGAAATTGAGGTTTCTGGGCTGAAGTCTGTACAGGCCTGGAAGGAGTGGTTTGCTTCCTGTTAGTCTTTCTGGCCCTGGAAGGAGGGGTAGGGGCAGAATGCTTCCTGATGAATTGTATTTTAGATGTTGGCCCTGGAAGGAGGGGTAGGGGCAGAATGCTTCCTGATGAATTGTATTTTAGATGGTTAGTTCCTGTGGAATTTGGGGAGAGGAGAAACAAACAGTTGCTTTAGGTCTTGGAACTCATTCCTCTTTTGTTGGAGTTTTGAATAACTTAGCCACCTTTGCCTCAAAGAGGGCCGAGTTCTCCAGAGACACATCCAAGAGTTTTGCCCTGATGTCAACATGTAGGGGCTATAACCTTAGCCAGGAATATCTTCTCATGACTGAGGCAGATGCAGCTGACCTGGCAGACACTTCAGCAGCATTGTAGCTGCACTTAATGGAATGCCTAGTAACCCGAGAGGATAGGAGACTGGATATCTGAGCTGTGGTAGGAGAGTCTGGGATGTCACTCAGTTGTTTATAGTGTTTTTTTCCAAAAGGGCTAGGACATATTTAGACATATGGGGTTGGTACTTTACTGCCCTGAATGCCAAGGTAGACGAAGTGTAAACTTTCTTCCCAAGGCGTTCCATGGCCTTGCTGTCTGTCTGTGGGGAGAAGTGAGGAGGATATGCCTTATCAGCTGATACAAACAGTGCCAGGGTCTGCAGCAGGGCACTCCCTCAGGGAACTTGTAAAATCTGTCAGGCCTTCAGGGTGCAGGAGGCCGAGAATCAGGCTTGAGTGATGCTGCATTAAATGCATCCAGAAATGCTGGCAGTACTAACGGTATAGCTGAAGGGGTGGGGGAGTCAATCTGAATAAGTTCATATATTTTCTGAACTTCTGTCATCTTAGAGGAGTCCCATTTGAAATGTTCCCTCATCTTTGCAATGGTCTCTTCAAAGGTGAGCTCCTGAGCAGGGGAATCTGCCTCTGCAGATTCTTCCTCCAGGAATGCATAGCTAAGAGGGATGGCATTGGGAGACATATGAAAGGGAATCATCTAAGAGCCAGAGGATTCCACAGCTTCAGCCTGGGAAGTCTCTAAGGCCACAGGCTTATGGCTCATAACAGGAGGAGCCACTGGGGAGGCTAAG